>NC_036860.1:13430669-13511361 GCF_002910315.2 Salvelinus sp. IW2-2015
AGTTTGTCTTTTATTTTGTTCAAATAGCTGTATTGACGTCTTTGGAGCTACTTGGATGCAAAGATGCATTTGGACGCTTCACTCTGATTTTGATGCGGTCTTCCTCATCCTTATCTCAAATTCGACCATGTTTCTGTTCTCGTAACTTATCGTTACTGAGAATCCAGTGAAAGGACCCGACCCGTCCGTTTCCTTGACAGCCACTAAATTGACTTGACCCGTAATATTTCACTCTCACTGACCCAAAAAACGACGTTAGGTAAAATTAAAAGTGGATCGCGTCAACTGGGAAACACTGTTATAATTCGTGATATTATTTCTGAAATTCCACAAAGGTATTCATCTTATTGGTTGTAGACCGGATAACTTAAAAAAAAAAAATCTATTTATCCTTTAACCATTCAGAGCCTGCCTTTCCCCATATAAGTCTGCCTGATTATTTTACTAGCTCCATATTGTTGTTGACAGTTACATGATGTGTTGTACTTCAAATGTACAATTAGACATTTTTCTGATCTTGGCTTCTCTTCTGAAGCAAGTCTATGAGTGACACTGCATTTTCCTCTCGTCCGCTCTTTTCTTGGTGGCCAACTATCTCGTCGGGCCCGTTTCAGGTTGAAGCAGTGGTTTGTGACGATGATTGCTGGGTCAGGTGGTTCGGGAGATGTGACGGTGGTAGTGGTGATGGCGGTAGTGGTAGTCTGAGGGGTTTGTCTGTGTTGTTCTCTAATGTCATCCCTCTCTAACGGTTTGCCCTATCCTGTTCTGTTGATGTCTGTTTCCACAATGTTCCCTCAGGGCTGAGACTGTGTCCCGTTGGAGGAAAGGAGTCTGGTCTTGTCTTTGCCCGAGCCCTTCCTCTGAAGCACGCTCCCGCTGCCCCCTATCCCTGCGTCACCACGCTCACACTTCTCGCCCGCGGTCCCCGCCTCCTTCCGAACGTCGGGAGTTTTGCCGGGTCGGGGTGCCGGGCGGACGCGAGGTCAGCTGCCCATTCTTCTCATCTGGGGAGAAAAAGATAAAAAGACATGAGTTTGATGAAGACAGAGATATAAATTGTGTGTGTGTGCGTGTGTGTGTGTGTGTGTGTGTGTGTGTGTGTGTGTGTGTGTGTGTGTGTGTGTGTGTGTGTGTGTGTGTGTGTGTGTGTGTGTGTGTGTGGGTGTGTGTGTGTGTGGTGTGTGGTGTGTGTGTGTGTGGTGTGTGTGTGTGTGTGGTGTGTGGTGTGTGTGTGTGTGTGGTGTGTGTGTGTGTGTGGTCTCTGTCTTCATCAAACTCATGTCTTTTTATCTTTTTCTCCCCAGATGAGAAGAATGGGCAGCTGACCTCGCGTCCGCCCGGCACCCCGACCCGGCAAAACTCCCGACGTTCGGAAGGAGGCGGGGACCGGGGCGAGAAGTGTGAGCGTGGTTATCTCTGTCTTCATCAAACTCATGTCTTTTTATCTTTTTCTCCCCAGATGAGAAGAATGGGCAGCTGACCTCGCGTCCGCCCGGCACCCCGACCCGGCAAAACTCCCGACGTTCGGAAGGAGGCGGGGACCGGGGCGAGAAGTGTGAGCGTGGTGACGCAGGGATAGGGGGCAGCGGGAGCGTGCTTCAGAGGAAGGGCTCGGGCAAAGACAAGACCAGACTCCTTTCCTCCAACGGGACACAGTCTCAGCCCTGAGGGAACATTGTGGAAACAGACATCAACAGAACAGGATAGGGCAAACCGTTAGAGAGGGATGACATTAGAGAACAACACAGACAAACCCCCTCAGACTACCACTACCGCCATCACCACTACCACCGTCACATCTCCCGAACCACCTGACCCAGCAATCATCGTCACAAACCACTGCTTCAACCTGAAACGGGCCCGACGAGATAGTTGGCCACCAAGAAAAGAGCGGACGAGAGGAAAATGCAGTGTCACTCATAGACTTGCTTCAGAAGAGAAGCCAAGATCAGAAAAATGTCTAATTGTACATTTGAAGTACAACACATCATGTAACTGTCAACAACAATATGGAGCTAGTAAAATAATCAGGCAGACTTATATGGGGAAAGGCAGGCTCTGAATGGTTAAAGGATAAATAGATTTTTTTTTTAAAGTTATCCGGTCTACAACCAATAAGATGAATACCTTTGTGGAATTTCAGAAATAATATCACGAATTATAACAGTGTTTCCCAGTTGACGCGGATCCACTTTTAAGTTTTACCTAACGTCGTTTTTTGGGTCAGTGAGAGTGAAATATTACGGGTCAAGTCAATTTAGTGGCTGTCAAGGAAACGGACGGGTCGGGTCCTTTCACTGGATTCTCAGTAACGATAAGTTACGAGAACAGAAACATGGTCGAATTTGAGATAAGGATGAGGAAGACCGCATCAAAATCAGAGTGAAGCGTCCAAATGCATCTTTGCATCCAAGTAGCTCCAAAGACGTCAATACAGCTATTTGAACAAAATAAAAGACAAATATCTGTTTTCTCTATAACTCAGCAGGACAATTGTATGATTCCAGAAAATACAATTGAAACAAACTTATGAAAACCATCTTGCCTTGGAATGAGGATTAAGCAAACGGATATCTCTACGGATATCACACGAGCTGAAGAAAAAGAACAGACAAGGCACAGAAGAAAGTCTCAACGCCCCCACTACAACTGACATCTGGAACACGGAGAGATTTCAAACAGATAATGGAACGATATAATTGGAATCGTTCGAGTAATTCTAATACKACTAAGATCCGCTGAATGATGTGCTCAGATGAAGATGTTGTAGTTCAACATTGTAGTTCAGTTGTGTTCATTCCAAGAGGACTGAACCAAGCCCTCCACATCCATTATTGTCTTCTACAGAAAACAACCAACTCCCTTACGTTCCCAATATGGCCGACATGGGGCACTGAATGATGCGGCTTTTGAAAAGGCCCTAGACACCTAAACGGATTTGTTCTGTTAAGAGAGCAGAAAGAGAGAGGAGGTGGAAAAGCTCATTTCAAGAAACAAAAAGAGAGACTTTGTCTTAAGGATGACAGAGAGAAAGACATTGAAACTGCTGCACACTCATTCCCAGGACAGGAAAGAAACAGACCACACACAAAAATAATGAATTCCATTTCGTTTTTTGTTTCCTTTTTCCTTTTGTTAATGTGATTTGAGCGCAAATGAGTTGGATGTTTGCCGCCAACAAAATGGAGGATAGCGCTAACCAAGTGAATGTCAAAAACAAAAAACACTATTGTAAAAGTATTTTATTTTATTTATGTCATAGATWTATTTAATATTTATTGATGTRTTTATTTGTTGATTTATATATTGTAAAGTGGAAAGATAGTGGAAAGGGAAGATGCTGACAAGAACAGAGGGAAAAGTTCTGTTGGAATATTGGAACAGCATTGAAACTGACAAAAATGGCTGCTGCAGTTGAAACCAGATTGAACCCTCTTTTCCAGAGCAGGACAGAAAACAACCTCTTGTCCATTCGTTCCTCAATGTTTTAGAAACCAATGCTGCAAAAATCCTTCCAGATCCTTCTGATGTTGTGTCTTTATTGTTGATTTGTCTTTGTTTGGTATAATGAAGATCATTTCCAATTTTAAGCAACAACACAAAGCAAAAACAAAACACATTTTAAGAAATGAACCAAGGATAGATTTGATTCTTTGGGAATTTCTGGGATGGCAAAAAATAGGAAAATCTTCCATGAAGTAAATAAAAAATGATCTCATAGACACTTGAAAAAGCAGAGGAGAACAGGAAAGGGTGGGSATAGTAATCTCCAATTCCTTCTCTGTCATATTCTGATAGAATGTTGTTACTTAAGTGTACAAAGATATGGACACGCCACATAAAAACACTGACTGAGGGCCCAACCCCACGTGCAGAACACAAACAGTATTCACACACACACACGGACCCTTCAAAAACAGAAACCCTCCTGTTCTTTCAGAGAAAAAACAACAATTAAAAACTGGACCTTAACATTGGAACGCACTGTCCTAAAAGACACAAAACAAATAGTSGTTTCCCCCTACCATCCCTTCGCCCTTGGCCACTGCACTGCCCCCCACTTCCTTCATTACGACCCCCCTCATACCCCTTGCACAGAGCACCAAAAGAGAACGCAGGTTCCGTTCTAGTCCCTCCCTAGTCCCTCGTCGTCAGTCGACACCTTGTTGTTTCATNCTAGTCCCTCGTCGTCAGTCGACACCTTGTTGTTTCATGCCCCCGCCATTAAGCCCCTATTATCAGTCTCACTCTGCCTCACGTGATGGCTGTGGCCACGACACAGTAACTAAGACTCACCGCAGTACCACGTCCCCATCAGCCATCATCACACTTCATATCAGTCAAAGTCAACACACTGCTACCCATAGCACACAACTCCTCGTACAGCAAACAGGGCGATTCTGTAGCTAGGAGATGCAGAACAGTAGGTTATTGTAACTCTTTACTTAGCGTACTCTCTGTCTATTACGGCTGTACTGTATACTTCACTGGGGTGAAACGGACATTTACCATGAAATAGGAAAAGAGTGGGAGGCAGTCTTCCTCTATTTCCTTACCTGGGGCTCGTCTTGCTCCCCTTCCACACAGCAAAGAACATGATTATGGCTTGTTGACTTTTAGTAGCTCACCTCTCATTGTAGCTCACACCCTTCACTCAAGGCCTTTTGGCAGGAATCATGTACCCATTTTCCTAATATCGTGCCGACTCGAACCGTACTGTGCGGATATGTCTTGGATATTTTCCTTTCACATTGTCCTTTCCAGCATGGTGGATGTGTAACCATGCTAGCCGAGCTAGTCGCCAATGAAATGCTGCATGACACTACTGGAAAGCAATGTAGGGGATGATGACRGAATGTTTKTTTTTTTACTGCATTAATATAGGTGGCATATGAATCTAGCACCGTCCTGCACAGAATAGTAGTAGTAAGAGTTTGCATAGCCAGGAATGAGTTTGGGCGCCTTAAGATGATGCGTACGGAGGGAGGTACATGCCTGTTATATTTGCTCGACCTGTCCGTTTGTGTGTCCTGTCCKAGCCCTCATCCTACTCCCCGCCACATTCTAATGGTAGGTCAGAGGTCAGGGGTCATGTGAATGGGAGCGAGATGTGACACAAGACGACCCCACAGTCTTTCATTCTCCATTACCCTGTGCTAAAAACCGGGGAGGGATAGTGGGAGACAGCGTTACCCCTACCTTTTGTATAGGTGGGGTAGTCCTCTCCCTGGCTATTGCTGTTGCTCCACGTCTAAAAGAGTTTGGCTTCTATTGGTTTCAATTGGCGTTGTCGAGGCCAGAGGGCCTGGACGTTGCTGTTACTGGGAGCTTTGACGCCCCGCCTTGTCTCGCCTGAAAACAAAAACTAGGGGAAAAACTGTCTGGAGACACAACTAGAGCGAAACCCTTCTTAGACATTATGTGTAAATAACCGTTCAAAGTAAATGACGGGATGAGGGGGAGACGTTTGACCCCCATTGCGGGTGAATCTTACAAAACGAAAGGCCCCCTCTCTCTCCAACCACCTCAACCCCCTCCTTGCCCCCTTCCTACACCCTCATTATCTCTTTGTATCTCTTCTTGAACCCCCCCCCCCATCCTCTCAATCCAGATGAAAATACCTCAACCCCAGCCCATCCTTATATAATCACACCCCTCCCCATGTCTCTGTCCATTGTATACAGTATGAAACCATGTCTTGATTCTTTTTTCACACCGTACTCACAATATGATTATTGTTGTCATCATTATTGATCATTCCAAGATTGTAAAACTGTTATTCCCCCCCACTTCATACACAGTAGAACAAAACAATTCGTAAAAATTCTAAACAGAAATTTGGGGGGAAACAACATGATGAGGAGGATTAAATAAGAAATGTCTGTATTATATATAAAAAAATTWAAGTGCACTATTATGATTATTATTATTGCCTGTGATAAATAAAGAACAATAAACTACATCAGAAGTTAAGAAACTGTGCCTCAATTCCTACTCTTCTATTAATTAGGATTACTGACCATAAATTGTGCTCAACATCTGCATTTTCTTTAGCAAAAATAGTATTAAATGTTTTTTATATATATATATATTGCCAAATGTAGACTACACTGTGTAGCAACACGACAGATCCCGGGTCTGTTTTTTGGATGTGTAAATTGATTGACAATTTACTGTATTGACTCTATGGTAAATGCGCTCGGAAAGGGTGTTCACCGCGTCCCATGTGACAAAAAAAAAGAGGCGGGGTTGTGAGAGTGATGTCATCCATGTATGTGGCTCTCTGGCGCCGCTGTCCACCTACTCCAGTCTGTCTTCACTGGGAGTGAGAGGAGAGGTTGGATGTAACAAAAAAGAAGAAGAAATTCGGTGTTTTAATAACTCCTTTGGGGTGCTTTTACAGAAAGACATTTCAAGACTAATACAGGTATTTCTATTACATTATTGTCTACTCGTTGKGGTTTTCCTTGGGCGTGGTTTTCASTGCGCTGCTGCTAGTGTGTTGACTTTTGTGTGTAGCAAGCGATGGATGTGCGATATTGAATGAACCCACCATTCGTTCGAGGGATGCGGAACCAGGGTCGGGGAGTAACGGATTACATGTAAGGGATTACACAAAAAGGGTAAATCTAATCCGTTACCAGCAAAACTATTGTAATCGGATTACATATATTTTTGAAAAAGTAGATGATTACTTCGGCGATTACTTTTAATTTCAGAAAGGATGTTGCGAAAAATTATATTTGACACTTCTGTTTTCTCAATGACATTGAAATCAGCATTGAAAAAAAGGTTTACATTTGGGCCACTTGACCACAAGTCAGAGACCATTATGATGACACACCAAATGTGTTTGATGGATCGCTGGAAAAGAGTAGGCGCCGCTGCCCACCTGTGTAGGCCAAACTATCGGCATCCAAAGATTATCCAATTTGAAAAGACACTTGGAGGTAGCAGTCTACGGCGCATTTTTTAAATGTTAACCTTTATTTAACTAGGCAAGTCAGTTAAGAACAAATTCTAATTAACAATAACAATGACTGCCCCCTGTTCAGGGGCAGAACGACAGATTTTTACCTTGTCCGCTCGGGGATTCGATCCAGCAACGCTTTAACCACTAGGCTACCTGCCGTCCCAATGTGAATCACAATGCCTCTCATTTAGCTATTTGTGCCTTGCCCTTTAAACAGTTGCATATTATCAAGATATCAAAGTGTCACCAACAAAAAGGTAAACAATAGGCCTATAGCAAATAGCATTCATTTTTCACATGTAAATAGCACTTTTCAGTAGTGCATTCCATGAGCGCAGCATTTATTTTTCAACTTGAATCAATGAGCCATCAGTCCTCCATGACAACAAAATCGTAAACAACAGAGTAGGGCTGGCTAATAAGTCATTCGTTTTGAGGTTATTCTCAGGTAAAACAATTAGGCTAATCTGTATTTCCAAGTCCTCTTCTTGAAGATCAAGGAATGACTGGAATTCTGATAGACTTTGGTTTTTAATGTAAAGTTATAATTTAATCATATTAGTATATGTAGTAAAAAGCGGTGGGTTAGAAGAAGCCTACATAACCAACCTATAAAGTCAAACTTTAACATGGATTTATCCTTCAATAGATGTCGTTCAATTGGTAACATACATGTTTGTCTTCTTCTAATGCCTCTTAAGGGGAAAGTAATCTAAAAGTAACTGAATGTAATCAGATTACATTACTGAGTTTGAGTAATCCAAAAGTTACGTTACTGGTTACAACTTTTGGACATGTAACTGTAACGGATTACATTTAGAAAGTAACCTAMCCAACCCCGCGCGGAACATAACAGTTTCTGACGAATATACGATACAGTAATTAAAGAAAATATTTTATTCCAATGGAACAGTAGGCTACTTTGTCAGTGCATCATGAGTGTTGCATGCTTTTGGACCTCTAACAGCCAGGTGAAAGAATTATAGAGTCATTAGGTAAAAACATAACTTTTTTAATTGCTTTGTTATAGGCCTACTTTTMATTTGTCTACGTGGGCCTATAATATAGGCTACTTAAGTAAAAATACTTTAAAGTACTAAAGTATTTTTTTGTGTACCTGTACTTTAATTGACTATTCATATTTTTGAATACTTTTACTCTTACTCCTCTACATTCCTGAAGAAAATCATGTACTTTTTATTCCATACATTTTCCCTGACACCCAAAAGTACTCGTTACATGTTGAGTGCTTAGCAGGACAGGAAAACGGTCAAATTCACGCACTTAWCAAGAGAACATCCCTGATCATCTACTGCCTACTGCCTCTGATCTGGCGGACTCACTAAACACATGCTTTGTTTGTAAATTATGTCTGTGCTGGAGTGTGCCCCTGGCTATCTGTAAAARAAAATGCATATATATTTTATATTCATGCCATCTGATTTGCTTAATATAAGGAATTTGAATTGATTTATACGTTTGATAGGTTACTTAAGTATATTTTAACAATTACACTTACTTTTGATACTTAAGTATATTTAAAAMCAAATACTTTTAGACTTTTACTCAAGTAGAATTTTACTGGGTGACTTTTACATTTACTTGAGTCATTTTCTATTAAGGCATCTTTACTTTTACTCRAGTATGACAATTGGGTATTTTTTCCACCACTGTTTGCAACAAGTWGTTTTTTTGGCTAAAACATRTGATAATTCCCTAGTTTGTAGGAATGTTGCATACGATTAGACTATTGGCTACAAGTAGGCTAGGGCCTAAGTAGGCCTGTAGTTGTCCTGTAGAAACGTCATAACGTAGCTGAAATGTCTTTGCTGATAGGTCTACACACAGGCAGGAAGTGGATGGGCGACTGTTTAGCCCTAAATGGTCAAATAAATGTTTCGTGCACAATTCATGTCACTGCAATCAGATATAGGTGGAGAAAGTATACCTACCTTTTATATTCTGTATAATACAGATCTACACACACAGACAGTTAATTAGTTAATTGATTTCATTTATTATCAATTAACATGCAGTATAAACAACTGTATGTGGGCGCACCACATGTTCCCGCAGTTTTGGAGTCTGCGCATTGTGAATTCGTAACATTGYGTATTTGTACCATCGTGTTCACGTGCAAGTGAACTCCCAGAGCGAGTTCTTTCGTTGCTCACAATGATCACGCCAAACCTGCTTTACCACATAGTGTTTCATTTCCAAGACGCCCGTTTGCAGGTTACTGAGTGCAAAGGTTATTTGTCAACTTGAAACTTGTTTCACCACCTTGCGAGGAAAGTAGCCTACTTAATAGTTGTATTTCCATAGTTTCATTCAGTGCTGTTTACCATGTAAAGCTTTTAAGACCCCACCTAGAGAGCTATAGCTGGGGGGGGGGCTATACACACCGTATTGAACCAGTGTTCTCTGAAACTATTCCCAATGACTCTGCGAATGTAGATGAATAACTCAGTAACTCATCTGGATTGTTTGCACGCTGTAGAAGTCAATGTTTGAACCTGTTCAGGATTTGTGGATGCAGGGCAGGCATGTAGTCTTTCACTTGAGGAGCGGGAGGCATGGCAGCTGCCTTACCCTGAGCATGGAAGACTCTTACTCTGAACAACAATCCTCTCCTTCATTCTCACAATACCTCGATTGTTGTTATTCTCTGTATGTGTGTGTCACTTGCACATTCTTTGTGTATTTCTGACTGTGTGCACACCTCCACATTTGGTGTGTGTGTGTGTGTGCATGGATTCTTTGTAATTTACTGTCACCTAGTTTAAACCCACACTTTCAATCTCTTTCAATCTCTCTCAATCTCTCTCGCTCTTGCGTTTCTTACTTCCTCTCTCTCTTTCTCTCGATCTTCTTACTTCCTCTCTCTCTCTTTCTCTCGCTCTTCTTACTGTCTCTTTCTCTCTGGTTGTGAGAGAGTCAGATGGGAAGAGAAAGGGAGAGATGCAAGCCCCATCAGGGTGAAAGGAGAAATATGCATTGCTCATTCCAACACACACACACACACACACATATTCTCTCTCTCTCTCTATCTCTCTCTCTATCTCTCTCTCTATCTCTCTCTCTCTATATCTCTCTCTCTCTCTCTCTCGCAGTTTGAGCTACTCTCGCAAGTGACTTTGCAAGCTAGCTCAGTGCTGCCCTCTCTCATTGAGTAGCCCAAGTTGAAGGCCAACGGGGTACTGCAGGCTGCAAATGATCTTTATAGTTCCTTCTGTGTGCGGTTTTAAATGTGGGTGTATAGGTCAACCATCACATCCTGGGCCAATGTTGTGTGTGTCAGTGTGTACATGGCAGGTGTGTGTGTGTAGCTATTACAACTGGAATCGGTTCAGTCGCGTCGGTGTGATGTGAACCGTCACACAACAGTGGCAAGCTGTACCGGTGAACTTTACCCCTGGTGTGTGTGTGTGTGTGTGTGCCCCCACGCACCTGTGCATCTTTTTTTCACGGCACAGTTAGAGTATAGGCTACACTTATAGCTTTGACATTGGGAAATGATCCATTTCAACTATGTGAGGAATGACTGAGACTAGAACTGAACCGACAGGTAGTCAGTCATGTAGACCTAATCTACCCAGGCTCTTTATGTAGATCTGAAAGTATTGGATAATAGACTAATACTGAACAGTGGCACATTGCCGTTCACCAGAACTTGATTCAATCCGTGCGCACCTGATTGAACATGCCAATGTTTTTTCTTTCTCTTCTATAAAGGCTGTGACGATACCAGCGTCACAGTATTTTTTACACGGCAAAAATGTGAACACGAAGCAGACCAAACTCTTTGGTCCTTTAAAAACCTGCTGCCTGTAAAATAGTGTGCTATAGCTTGGAAAATAAATACATGTGACTCTGSATGACAACATAATGATGTTCGTTTCCAACATCAGGGCTGTTTTCCTCATGAAGTGACATCTGCTTCGTGTGTTGTTTCCTCACCACGATACTAACAAGTATCGTCCCCGGCCCTATATTGAATAGATGTTAATATTATGGTTGAAATGTCACAGACAGATCATCTCATCATCTGTGGATCTTTGTTGTCAGGGATTGTCAGCGGACTCAATGGACGGAGCCATTGATGACGTCGCCCCATTGTTTCCTATGTGAAGCCTCAGTGGCGCATTTGAACATCGGAAAGTGTCGTTTTAGCGYGTCGCCATCTTGCTTCATGGAGGAATTTTTGGGAAATGTTGCATGTGCAGTTTGAGCTACTCCAGGAAGTGACTTTGCGGGCTAGCTCGGTGTGGCCCCCTTTCATTGAGTGTCTCACGTTGAAGGCCGACAGGGTACTGCAGGCTGCAAATTAACATTATAACTTCTTCTGTGTGCGAATTTTTTTTTTTTATCAGTTCAAAGATTAACTTCTGGTGAAGTAGAAGCAAGTATTGGTACAATGATTGCGTTATGACATTTTTTTATATATATATATTTTTTAATAACCATGAATATTGACCACTATGACTGGCATACTCCCATTGACTATAATGGGGAATCCTGCTTTCTGAATACATTGTCTGCAGTACCTCGGTCGGGACTGAAACTTGAAGATGTAGACCAGGGCTCCCCTACCCTGTTCCTGGAGAGCTACCTTCCTGTAGGTTACCTTCCTGTAGGTTTTCTCTCCAACCCCAGTTGTAATTAAACTGATTCAGCTTATCCAGCAGCTAATTATTAGAATCAGGTGTGCTAAATTAGTGTTAGAGTGAAAACCTGGAGGACAGTAGATCTCCAGGAACAGGGTTGGAGTGAACCTAGAGGACAGTAGATCTCCAGGAACAGGGTTGGAGTGAAAACCTAGAGGACAGTAGATCTCCAGGAACAGGGTTGGAGTGAAAACCTAGAGGACAGTAGATCTCCAGGAACATGGTTGGAGAGCCCTGAGGTAGACCATCAGTACAATATTTTATGCAACTGTATGGTCCTGTTTCTATAGTGATGGTGCTGTAGTTATAACTGCATTTTCCTGTTTAATAGATGATTGTATGTGACTCTGGTCCTGTTTCCGTAGCGATGGCAGAGGCCCACCAGGCAGTGGCTTTCCAGTTCACCATCACCCCCGAGGGGATCGACCTGCGCCTTTCCTACCAGGCCCTGTTCCAGATCTACCTCTCTGGCCTGCGCTCCTGGAAGAAGAGGATCAGCCGCATGAGGGTAAAGAAGGACCAAGGGGGGTGAGGGTAGTTGGGGGTGTGTGTGTTTGTGTTTGATAACAAAATGGTGCAGAGACAACTTTGCAGTATTTTTTTAGTGTGTGATATTTCTTACATTATTTGCTCAGAACGTATCTTGCGTTATTACCTACAGCCACTTTACAACAGGAGTATAGCCTGCCTGGCTGGCATGAAAATGAACCACGGRAAAAGCCTCCATTTGCTATTTAAGTGCATAGATGACATGTATTTTCCCCCCTGTCCCTGTGCAGAAACAGGTGCATGATAATGGTTCACTCATTCAAGGGTTTTTCTTTATTGTTTACTATTTTCTACATTCTAGAATAATAGTGAAGACATCAAAAATATGAAATAACACACATGGAATCATGGAATAACCAAAAAAGTGTTGAACAAATCAAAATATATTTTCTATTTGAGATTCTTCACAATAGCCACACTCTTGGCATTCTCTCAACCAGCTTCATGAGGTAGTCACCTGGAATGCGTTTCAATTATCAGGTGTGCCTTGTTAAAAGTTCATTTGTGGAATTTCTTTCCTGAATGCATTTGAGCCAATCAGTTGTGTTGTGACAAGGTAGGGGTGGTATACAGAAGATAACCCTATTTGGTAAAAGACCAAGTCCATATTATGGCAAGAACAGCTCAAATAAGCAAAGAGAAACGACAGTCCATCATTACTTTAAGACATGAAAATCAGTCAATCCGGAAAATGTAAAGAGTGCAGTCGCAAAAACCATCAAGCGCTATGATGAAACTGGCTCTCATGAGGACCGCCACAGGAAAGGAAGACCCAGAGTTACCYCTGCTGCAGAGGATAAGTTCATTAGAGTTAACTGCACCTCTGATTGCAGCCCAAATAAATGCTTCACAGAGTTCAAGGAACAGATACATCTCAACATCAACTGTTCAGAGGAGACTACATGAATCAGGCCTTCATGGTCGAATTGCTGCAAAGAAACCACTACTAATGGACACCAATAAGAAGAAGAGACTTGCTTGGGCCAAGAAACGCGAGCAATGGACATTAGACCGGTGGAAATCTGTCCTTTGGTCTGATTAGTCCAAATTTTTTATCTTTTTTTTTGTCTTTGTGAGATGCAGAGTAAGTGAACGGATGATCTCCGCATGTGTGGTACCCACCGTGAAGCATGGAGGAGGTGTGATGGTGCTTTTCTCGTGACACTGTCTGATTTATTTAGAATTCAAGGCACACTTAACCAGCATGGCTACCACAACATTGCAGCGATACACTATCCCATCTGCTTTGAGCTTAGTGGCACTATCATTTGTTTTTCAACAGGACAATGACCCAACACACCTCCAGGCTGTGTAAGGGCTATTTGACCAAGAAGCAGAGTGCTGCATCAGATGACCTGGCCTCCACAATCCCCTAAGCTCAAGCAAATTGAGATGGTTTAGGATGAGTTTGACCGCAGATTGAAGGAAAAGCAGCCAACAAGTGCTCAGCATATGTGGTAACTCCTTCAAGACTGTTAGAAAAGCATTCCAGGTGAAGCTGGTTGAGAGAATGCCAAGAGTGTGCAAAGCTGTCAAGGCAAAGAGTGGTTACTTTGAAGAATTTAAAATATATTTTGATTTGTTTAACACTTTTTTTGGTTATTTTTTGCGTTATTTCATAGTTTTGATTTCTTCACTATTATTCTACAATGTAGAAAATAGTAAAAATAAAGAAAAACCCTTGAATGAGTAGGTGTGTCTATATACACTGATACTGTATATAGGACAACATGAGTGCGTGTGTGTCTATGTATGAGAGAATATATGCATGTGTGTGTTCATGTTCTGTGAAATGCAATATGTAGGTGCTACAGAGCCTGATGCAGAGGGAAACGAGCTGGACTTTGATGTATAGATATGTCAACAAATACCTTTTTGTTAGTACATTACTTACAGTATTTTGCTCTGCTCACTGTACAGCTGTGCAGATAAGTGTTTTTTGTGTGAACTTGTGTCGCATGGCTTTTTTTAATGCAATGTCACTTCCCTCAAGTTGTCTATGCTGTAGTGCTCAACTAGTTTAGTTAACTTTAATGTCCTCTGAGGCAATTCATTTTGCAGCAATCAGTACATACAGACAAAATCACATTTTAAAACTACCGATATCAAAGGATATTTACAAGCAAAGAAGGCTCAATAATGGCTAGGCCTTCATGGACGTTAAAAGTATTGAACTCGTGTTCAATCCGACACACYTCCCAACCGGGTTGCTATGGTGTCCCTGTGCATGCTCAGACATTGTCATGAGACGTTGACTTGAAGCGTAGCCACACCCGTTCTTCAAGTTTTTGTTTCAACTCCAACGTTGGAGTGTTTCCTTTTGTGTGCAACAGTTCCTCTTCAGACTCCTGCCTCGGGCATGTTTAAGAGTTTGAATTGGGTGATGTTGAGATGACATGTTCCTCTACACCAGTCCTTTACTTTTATATACAGTACCAGTCAAAAGTCTGGTCACAACTACTCATTCAAGGGTTTTTCTTTGTTTTTGCTATATTCTACATTGTAGAATAATAGTGAAGACATCAAAACTATAAAATAACACACATGGAATCATATAGTAACCAAAAAAAGTGATAAACAAATCAAAATATATTTGAGATTCTTTCAAGTAGCCACCCTTTGCCTTGATGACAGCTTTGCACACTCTTGGAATTCTCTCTTCACCTGGAATGCTTTTCCAACAGTCTTGAAGGATTTCCCACGTATGCTGAGCACTTGTTGGCTGCTTTTCCTTCACTCTGCAGTCCAACTCATCCCAAACCATCTTAATTGGGTTGAGGTCAGGTGATTGTAGAGGCCAGGTCATCTGATGCAGCTCGCAATGTAGAAAATAGTAAAAAATAATGAAAAACCCTTGAATGTGTGTACGTAGAGTATATTCATATGAATATACAGTATATCACCTTCACTTTCATCGTTATGCATATTTACTACTTTCTTTGCTATTCCTCAGGTAACCATATCCAATTCATCCTATATACTGACACTATGTTTTTCTACTGGTCTTTAAGTATCCTGTACACTGACCTCTGTATTTTCTACCAGTCCTACCGTTTCATATTCTATGTACAGTATATTCACACCGTGGTCTTCTTCTTCTGTGGTGACAGAACAGGGTGATCAAAGGGGTGTACCCCGCCAGCCCTTCCTCCTGGCTGTTTGTTGTCATAGCCATCCTGGCCACCATGTACATGCGCTCTGACCCCTCCATGGGCCTCATTGCCAAAATCCAGGAGCACCTGCCCGTCAGGTAACTAGCTATATTACTCACTACCTCTCCCTGTGAGGTAACTACATCATACACTGTCCTAGGGAGGAAGAGTAGAGCCACCCAGTTTATAATTAATGTTATACTACACATGACCTATGCCCTTATTAAAGCGACATCCTGGGCTTAGTTGGCTATAGTCATGGCTGACTCACTGGACCATTTATGTATACTCACATTCCTGCGCTCTCCTCCCATGATAACATTCATTGTGTGTGCGTGTGCGCGTGTGCGTGTGGATCATTTTCCCCCCTGTTCCTGCACATTTAATAATGGCCATTCTAAATCGAAACATATTTTACGTATTAGAAAAGACAAGATTCAATTGAGAATAGGGTGATAGGTGAAAATATGTTCACTTGAGAGAACAGCACATGCAGCCTGAGGCAAGGAACAGAGCGCAAGTTTCTTTTTTTGTTGCTACTTTCTCAAATCATCAATAGCCTATAGTCGCACCATGCAGCCCATACATTTTTTGATTTCTAAGACATTCTGAGGTTTGTATCATTCACAACTGAAGTTGCCAAATAACTCTAAATATAGTGTATAGGACCTGTTTCAAATGATCACTTTTACGCTCGAGATAGCCGCTTCACATGCACGCGCGCTCCGGAACGGGAAAAATATCCTTTCTATTTTATTCAGCTAAGTTAAATTCTATTCTTCTTACTATAAAATCATGTAATGTATAATAATGGCACGGGACTTATAAGCGTGTCTTGTCTGATTTAATGAACAAGCCTACAGCCTATGGCATGGAGCATAGCCAGATCACATACAGTACAGATCATATTCTGTTCTTCAGAAATACATTTTCTTCACATCATAATGTTTCTTTAGACCTGACTAAAATAAGTAATGGATTTACTGTGATGTTGTATATTCAATTCGTTAATTAGATCTAGGTGTTCGAGGCGCGCATCAGTGGCTTGTAATGGAGGCCTGGAGATGCTAAACGTGATTTATATTAATTAACAGTCAATCACCGTGAGACTGGCAGTCTCTTTCATGACAATAACCGGCTGACGTGGGTAGGACTTGTTCTTAAAATTCATGCCAGTACAGGGCTGTAATCTTCTACGTTTGACCAACAGAGGTCCTCATGTTAGTTGTTTTTCTTTTATTCAGTGATGTTTTCTTAGTCTCTTGCAGACCTGCAGCCGTACTGACAACCAGTCTACTACTATAATGTATTCATTGTTGGTATTCTCTCTCTCCTCTCGCCTCTCTCCTCTCCCCCACCAGTAGTCTTTCTCTGAGTGTCCAGGGCCAGACCATGCTGTCAGTGCTGGTGTTCAGTACCCTGCTGTGGCTGTCGCTCATCCTGACCCTGAGGTTCTGTCTCAAGCTGCTGCTCTCCTACCACCGCTGGATGTTCGAGCAGCACGGACACATCTCCACCACCACCAAAGTTTGGGTGGTATGCATGCTATGCCAGAGACGGTGGAAACCTTAATGAGGAAACCCTCTTTGTACTTCTCACTCTAGCACTGTTTTTGCGTTTTTCTGTAGTATATGGATGGATGGAATAATAGTGATATTGTAATCGCCGGTCATGGTATTGGTTGTGGCAATAGTACACGCAGTGGCCAAAGCATGAACAGGAGAGGCAGCTGCAGTTGTACCACAGATGGGAACAATGTGACAGATATTTCACAGGATGTATAAATGTGAAGCATCCTCTTGGCGTGTCCGCTCACCTGCCAAATACGGTGGTGAGTGGATTATATTAACAGTCAATCACCGTGAGACTGGCAGTCTCTTTCATGACAATAACCGGCTGACGTGGGTAGGTGCTTGTTCTTCAAATTCATGCCAGTACAGAGCTGTCATCTACGTTTGACCAACAGAGGTCCTCATGTTACTTGTTTTTCTTTTATCCAGTGATGTTTTCTTAGTCTCTTGCAGACCTGCAGCCGTACTGACATTCTGCACATTTTCTCATCGATGAAACAATTGATCTCAATACAGTTTTCTATCCCCAAAAGTAAAATCTCTTATGAACAGAGCGGACTAAGTTTTGTGGACTTTAACCTTTGCCAAAGTTTTTAAAAATCGCATTGTTTAGGAGTGCTAAGGCAAATTGAGTTATTGCACACGTGTACTTCACAGAGTAGGCGTTCCCTAACGGAAATAGGCAGACGAATGCTAGAAAACGGCAATAGGATCTCGCTACCTCCTTGCTTGTTCTGCCCACTATGACTAATTTGTTGCCATTGGAACCGACAGGCTGTGGTCTATCTTGGTTTAGTTATAAAAAATCTTTGGTTGTACTGTGGTTGTAGTTTTAGTAGATTCATTGATGTTCTTTCTCCCACTCTTCCACCCCCCCCCCCCCACACCCCCGTGCGTCTGCTGTCTGGCAGGAAGCCTCTCCTGTACAGCTATCAGACCTCTCTTCCTTGCCTGCCAGTCCCGCCCATCAAAGACACACTGGAGAGGGTGAGTGTGCACAGATCCAGGATTCGCTTCCCCCAAACGCATAACCAACCTAAGAGTGCCCAGTGTTCACCCTAGTGGCGGAGATATAGTGGCTTCAGAAAGTATTCACACCCCTTGAATTTTTCCAAATGTTGTTGTGTTACAGCCTGAATTGAAAATGTATTACATTTAGATTTTGTGTCACTGATCTACACACAATACCCAATAGTGTCAAACGGGATTAAAAAAAAAAAGAATTAAAAATGAAAAGCTGAAATGTCTTGAGTCAATAACTATTAAACCAATCAAATGTATCAGTCAAATGTATTTATAAAGCCCATTTTACATCAGCCGATGTCACAAAGTGCCATACAGAAACCCAGCCTAAAACCCCAAACAACAAGCAATGCAGATGTAGAAGCACGGTGGCTAGGAAAAACTCCCTAGAAAGGCAGGAACCTAGGAAGAAACCTAGAGTTGGAACCAGGCTCTGAGGGGTGGCCAGTCCTCTTCTGGCTGTCCGGGATGAGATTATAACAGTACACGGCCAAGATGTTCAAACATTCATAGATGACCAGCAGGGTCAAATAATAATAATAATAATAATCACTGTGGTTGTAGAGAGTGCAACAGGTCAGCACCTCATGAGAAAATGTCAGCTGGCTTTTGTCGTGGTCATTTCCTGTATTACTAAATGAGGAGAGTTTACAAACCACACACCAGTCAGAGTTATACTTAAACTTTATCTTTAATTATATGAGTTTCACCATAGCCCTTTGACTCTCAGATCAATTCAGTGTCTATAAATGAATTCCGAGAGTGCTTATAAAAGAATACTAGTATCTTTTATAGCTAAGATACACCCCTCTCAACTCATATGACGAACTACAGGTCTCAGGAACTTCACAAAGGGCCTTTTACTTGAAAGAGGATTATCCCATAGCCAGATAGCATTAGCTATAAATTATCGTTCAGTTTGGTCTCTTAGACGAGGTTCTACTTCTCGTTCTTGGTACTTCATAGTACCAAAACATTACCTCATCCAATGGCTTATATCAATTGTCAACTCTAGATACTCCCATCTCAAATACACCCCCTCTTCTCCCCACTCCTGGACAAGCTCACTGAGGGGAGTGACTTGTGCACAGACATTGTGGAGCCAAGAGATAATTGGTTCCCCCTTAATCATCCCTTCACATGGTTTAACAGATACATTCACATATGAAGACAATGTTCCATTCTGACCTCTTCCTTTCTAATATTCTGCATATTACCAGACATGTAAAAGACAAGCCTGACCTCTCCCCTCTCTGGACCCCAAGTGACTGAGCCCTAGCTGAGAAGGGAAAAGTGCAACTGTCAACAGTATAGTCCAAAGGGAGACATTCTAATGACAAGTTTTTCACATAAGCATATTATGTATATAAAACATCTTATTTATCTATGTTACCCAACTAATTCTGATTCATCCCCAACACTTTTCATAGCTGAGCATTCAGAGTTAGAGACAGCAGGTGCGGTAGAGAGAGGCTAGCACTGGAGTAATATGATCAAACCCCTTTGTTATGGCAAGCCTAAATAAGTACAGGAGTAAAAATGTGCTTAACAAGTCACATAATAAGTTGCATGGACTCATTGTGTGTACAATAATAGTGGTTAACAGGATTTTTGAATGACTACCCTATCTCTGTACCACACACAATTATCTGTAAGGTCCCTTAGTCGAGAAGTGACTTGCCTAGTTAAATTAAGGTTAAATAAAATGTTTTATTAAATTAGTCGAAGTGAATTTCAAGCACAGATTCAACCACAAAGACCACAGAGGATTTCCAATGCCTCGCAAAGAAGGGCACTTATTGGTAGATGGGTGAAAAGGGAAAAAAGGCAGACATTGAATATCCCTTTGAACATGTTGAAGTTATCAATTACACTTTGGATGGTGTATCAATATACCCAGTCACTACAAAGATACAGGAGTCCTTCCTAACTCCGTTTCCACTAAAGTAAAACTGCAAAAAATGTGTCAAAGAAATGTACTTTTTATCGAATACAAAGCATTATGTTTGGGGCAAATCCAACACAACACATGCACCGCCATTTCTCGCGTAATTCATTTTACAGACACAAAAAGATGTCGCCGTGTCGAACGAACAAATTGTATCAGCGTTTATACAATTTTTGGGAAACTTCCTGTTTCTATCACAGCTGTCGGGATTTAGTTTTATACGGTATGACTTTACTCACATAAAAAATGTGGATGGATAGTGGTTACTGGGAGACATATTCACCTTTTCAGCAGGAAAATAACCTAAAACACAAGGCCAAATATACACTGGAGTTGCTTACCAAGACGACATTGAATGTTCCTGAATGGCATAGTTACAGTTTTGACTTAAATCTGCTTGAAAATGGCTGTCTAGCGATGATTAACAACCAACCTGACAGAGTTTGAAGAATTGAAATGGCTGGTTGTCACCTGAAAACTGACAACGATTGAACATCCATTTTATCTTGGTCATTTTAAATAGAATGGACTGAATCAGAGTGGAAAGGGTGCAACATTCATACCTGGGGTGTATTCACTAGAAATCAAACGGAGGCAAACAGAATGAAACCGGGAGGGACCTAGCTGAATTTTTCCAATAGAAACTCTTGTTTTTGTTGCAAAAAAATTGAAGCTCGGAGTAAACGGTTTCCGTTGCAGAATGTTTCGCTAAGGTGCTATACGTTCTGCTATGGCGTACAACTAATGAAGACACCACAGTACACTGTTTTGATCCGAGGTGTGTGGCGGGTCTCTCTCACTTAGTACCTGGAGTCAGTGCGTCCGTTGCTGAGTGGTCCGGGGTTCCAGCGGATGACTGTGTTGGCGGCTCAGTTTGAGAACAGTCTGGGGAACCGGCTGCAGCGCTATCTCAAACTCAAAGCTCTGTGGGCTACCAACTATGTGAGTAGACTCACTGCTGCACACACTGTTTGTTCACTCCCACAAACACATACACAGTTCGCTCACTCACTTAGGCTCATAGCTGTTGAAGTGTGATGATTTCACTTCTAATCTCTCTCTCTCTCCGTCTCTCTGTCTGTCTGTCAGGTGAGTGACTGGTGGGAGGAGTACATCTACCTGAGAGGACGAGGCCCCATCATGGTCAACAGCAACTACTATGGCATGGTACTGCTCTTCCCACGATACACTATAGATATACACTGGGTATACAACACATTAAGAACACCTGCTCTTTCCGTGACATAGACAGACCAGGTGAATCCAGGTGAAAGCATTATCCATCCATTATCCATGATTGATGTCACTTGTTAAATCCACTGCAGTATGTGTAGATGAAGGGCAGGATACAGGTTAAAGAAGGATTTTTAGGGCATCTCGAGTGGCACAGAGGTCTAAGGCACTGCACGGCAGTGCTTGAGGCGTCACTACAGACCCAGCGACCGGGAGACCCATGAGGTGGCGCACAATTGGCCCAGCGTCGTCCGGGTTAGGGGAGGGTTTGGCTGGCCGGGATGTCCTTGTTCCATCGCGCTCTAGCGACCCCTTGTGGCGGGCCGGGCGCATGCACGCTGACTTTGGTGGTCAGTTGTATGGTGTTTCCACCGACACGTTGGTGCGGCTGGCTTCTGAGCGAGCAGTGTGTCAAGAAGCAGTGCGGCATACTGTCTATGTGATACACTCTTTCTCTCTCCCACAACATATACCACCCTCCTTCCCTCCTTCATGCCTTCAGTTCTCAGACCTTCACTGCCTTTCTCCTTCCAACCGTCCAAAACCCTAGAGCGCTCTCTCCCTCACCTGCCCCCTCTCTATTTGCTTATTGTGACATTCCAGAGACAGGGCTGGGGCAGGAATTCCTCGACTTCCAGAAATGCTGGGAATGTTGCCCCCAGAAACTTGCTGTAGTGCCACATGTCCTTACCTTTGTCTGTTTCCCTCCCTCTGACTCTCCCTCCCGCTGACTCTCCCTCCCGCTGACTCTCCCTCCCGCTGACTCTCCCTCCCGCTGACTCTTGTCTGTCTCTGGCTCACACTCCCTTTTCTATTTTATTTTTGTCTCGCTCTCACCTCCATCTCTGACCCCTCTTCTCCACTAGGACTTTCTGTATGTGACTCCCACGCCCATCCAGGCAGCGAGGGCCGGCAACACCATCACTGCTCTGCTGCTCTACCGACGCAAGGTCAACAGTGAGCAGCTAACGCCTGTGAGTCCTGCTACCAGTACTAGTACACACATACAGTGGGTATAGAAAGTCACCACCCCCTTTCAAAATGTTCACCTTTTGTTGCCTTACAGCCTGAAATGAAAACACATAAAATGTGACTTTTTACAGCTTTATTTAACCCACGATGTCCAATGGGGAATAAAATAAATAAAAATTCTGAAAATTAATTAAAAGTAAAACAATAAATAAAACAATAAACAATAAATAAATAAAAAATACCCTATTTGGATAAGTGAACACCCCCACCTCCCCCCATTAGAATTGCAAACTTTCTGAGGTTTAACCAACCAACTTCCGGATCACGAATCAAGCTAATTGGCCTACATCTGTGATCAATTGTAGTGACTTTGATTAGTTCAGAATAAAACCAGTTGTTCATAGAGGACTCCACTATTTAGTAGTGCAACTGGGCAGAAAAGGTACTTTCAAAAGATCTATTAGATAAAGTTGTGGAAAGTCAGGTGATGGATATAAAAAGATTTCAAAGGCTTTGTCTATCCCTCGGAGCACAGTTAACACCATTATTAAGAAGTGGAAGGCGTATGGCACAACTCAGACCCTGCATAGATCAGGCCGTCCCTCCAAACTGGATGACCGGGCAAGGAGGAGACTGATCAGAGAGGCTACCAAGAAGCCAATGGCTACTTTGAAGGCACTTCAGGCCTTTATGGCAAAGACTGTGCATGTGACCAATGTGTGCATGTGACCAAAATATCACAAGCGCTCCACAAATCTGGCCTCTGTGGGAGGGTGGCAAGAAAAAAACCACTCCTCTAAAAATGCCACATCAAGTCTCGTTTGAGCTTTGCCAAAAAGAGCATTGTAGATTCCGAGGCCAAGTGGCAAAAGGTGCTGTGGTCAGATGAGACCAAAATTGAACTTTTTGGCCTGAACGCAAAACGATATATATGTCTGCCGAAAACCCAATACATATTTCCACCCAAAGAACACCACGCCTACGGTAAAGAACACCACGCCTACGGTAAAGAACACCACGCCTACGGTAAAGAACACCACGCCTACAGTAAAGCACGGCAGTGGCAGCATCCTGTTGTGGGGGTGTTTCTCTTCAGCAGGGACAGGAGCACTTGTCAGGATAATTCAACATGATAATGACACAAAGCACATCACCAAAGCAACCGTACAGTGGCTGAAGGACAAGAAGGTAAATGTCCTTGAGTGGCCTAGTCAGAGCCCGACCTAAATCCCATTGAATCTGTGGAATGACTTGCAGTCAATGAGCGGTCACCATGCAATTTGACTGAGCTTGAACAATTCTGCAAGGAAAGATGGGGAAAAATTGCACAGTCCAGGTGTGCAAAGTTAGTAGAGACGTATTCAACGAGACCCATGGCTGTAATTCAAGCAAAAGGTGGTTCCACCAAGTATTAACTCAGGGGAGGGTGTTCACTTATCCAAATTGGATATTTTACTGTTTTACTTTTAATACATTTTCAGAGTAAAAAAAAAAAAAAGTATAATTCACAGCCGGAAAAAGTCTGATTTTATGTGTTTTCATTTCAGGCTGTAAGGGCAACAAAAGGTGAACATTTTGAAAGAGGGTGGTGACTTTCTATACCCCCTGTACACTGTACTAGACCACCACCAGTGAAGAGCTATACCCTTTTTCTAACTACTAAGCCGAGCTGTACTGAGCTGACCTGGTTATGCCCGTTATTATTCAGTGAAAATGTATCAAGTTAACGATCCAAGGAACCTGTTGGTATAGTAGTGAGACTCGCCTAACTGTCTCTATTGGACTGCTGTTGCTGCAGACATAGTTTATATGAATGGAACTGAAGTCATTATGTGGCTGGTCAAACCTGATTCTGTCTAACTGTCGTTTTACAGCACTGTGTCAGTTTGTAGATGTGGGTGGGTGTTGTCAGAGAGGAGGAGAAACCCAACTCGACGCAACATCTGTCTCCCTCCAGCAGATGGCGCCTTTTGTCATTGTTTCGCCCACCAAGCAAGGGATTTTTGTATGGAGGTCAATGAGAGCGTGTCGAATTTGGTCAACGAACAAATGTATGGCATATTTGCTACTTGAGGTTTATTAAAACGAATAGAAGTTTTGTGACGCTTAAGTTGTGACGAGTGTATTGATATAAGTAGGACACGTGACATCCCGGCAACTTTGAGAAAAAAAACACTTTATATCAGACTTGTCTCGATGGCTATGCATATTCATGGTGTGAGGCTAGTAGCATAACATCTCTCTCCGTTGAATACATGCGGTTGACGTCAACAACCCTCATTGAATATTCAAAAAAGGATTGCAATAATGAGATGTATCCACCAATCAAAAGAAAGGATAGGTGAAAGCTAGAAAGCCCAGCGTGCAGCTTTGTGGAAAACGACTCCCATTGTTAGGGTGGAGAGACATGCATCTTGTTAGTATATCCATAATCTTTGGTGTTGTTGACATCGGTGACAGGAATGCTACAGTATTTTACCAAACTGGAGCACTGAGTTATGAGTCAGATAATAATAACAACACATATATACATTAATAATAGATGATAATAATTATTATTATAATTAATCTCTATAGTTAGTACTTTAAAATGTCAAATAAATTAATGAATAATAGCCAGCCAACTTTGTTAAACACCCTTTTCTTTTAGTTGCTCATTGTCCTCCTTTTCTCAATTCCTACTTTATGAAGGATACTGAAATTGAACATGGGTTGTTTTGGTATATTTACTCATATTAGCTGGCTATTTCATCGAAGTAGCTGTGTGAAAGTGTCATTTGAAGGACCGTTAATCGAGTTCTCGTTTTTTTCTGCTGATGTGGTCTTTTTTTTTAAGGAACTGTGCATCTGACTGTCGTCAATGAATATTTCACTTCCTCTCTCTTTCTCTCTCATTCTTAAATTCATATTGTCATGGATGAAATGAATTTGCATTTGAGGTTAAACAATGCGAAGATACTGTAACTACAGAACAGTTTTTTTCTCTCTCTCTCTCTCACTCACTCACTCTCTCAGAGTCGTGTTCCAGGTACAGTCATCCCTCTGTGTGCAGCTCAGTGTGAGAGAATGTTCAACACTACTCGCACTCCAGGAGAGGAGACTGGTAATACACACACACACACACACACACACACACACACACACACACACACACACACACACACACACACACACACACACAAAAAAGTCAGTTTTGGAATCTTTATTTGTTAGCATTGACCATAAAGGAAATTAGGCAACAGTACGACCAACTTGCCCTCCAAATACACCTCTGCCGTTTTCAATCAGGATCTCAGATATCACTGCCTCATTGCCTGCATCCACTATGGGTCCGCGGTCAAACGACCACCCCTCATCACTGTCAAACGCTCCCTAAAACACTTCTGCGAGCAGGCCTTTCTAATCAACCTAGCCGGGGTATCCTGGAAGGATTTGACCTCATCCTGTCAGTCGAGGATGCCTGATCGTTCTTTAAAAGTAATTTTCTCATCTTAAATAAGCATGCCCCTTTCAAAAAATGTAGAACTAAGATCAGATAGAGCCCTTGGTTCACCCCAGACTTGACTGCCTTTGACCAGCACAAAAACATCCTGTGGCGGACTGCAATAGCATCAAATAGTCCCCGCGATATGCAACTGTTCAGGGAAGTCAGGAACCAATACACTCAGTCAGTCAGGAAAGCAAAGGCTAGCTTTTTCAAACAGAAATTTGCATCCTGTAGCTACAAAACGTTTTGGGACACTGTAAAGTCCATGAAGAACAAGAGCACCTCCTCCCAGCTGCCCACTACACTGAGGCTAGGTAACACGGTCACCACCGATAAATCCATAATAATCGAAAATTTCAATAAGCATTTCTCTACGGCTGGCCATGCTTTCCTCCTGGCTACCCCAACCCCGGCCAACAGCTCTGCACACCCCACAGCTACTTGCCCGAGCCTCCCCAGCTTCTCCTTCACCCAAATCCAGATAGCAGATGTTCTGAGAGAGCTGCAAAACCTGGACCCGTACAAATCAGCTCGGCTAGACAATCTGGACCCTCTCTTTCTAAAATTATCCGCCGCCATTGTTGGAACCCCGATTACCAGTCTGTTCAACCTCTCTTTCGTATATTCCTAGATCCCTAAAGATTGGAAAGCTGCCGCTGTAATCCCCCTCTTCAAAGAGGGTGACACTCTAGACCCAGACTGTTATAGACCTATATCCATCCTGCCCTGCCTTTCTAAAGTCTTCGAAAGCCAAGTTAACAAACCGATCACTGACCATTTCGAATCCCACCGTAGCTTCTCCGCTGTGCAATCCGGTTTCTGAGCTGGTCACGGGTGTACCTCAGCCTCGCTCAAGGTATTAAACGATATCATAACCGCCATCGATAAAAGACAGTACTGTGCAGCCGTCTTCATCGACCTGGTCAAGGCTTTCGACTCTGTCAATCACCGTATTCTTATTGGCAGACTCAACACCCTTGAGGTTTCAGCCTCAACAGGTTTCTCAAATGACTGCCTCGCCTGGTTCACCAACTACTTCACAGACAGAGTTCAGTGTGTCAAATCGGAGGGCCTGTTGTCCGGACCTCTGGCAGTCTCTATGGGGATACCACAGGGTTCAATTCTCGGGCAGACTCGTTTCTCTGTATAAATCAACGATGTCGCTCTTGCTGCTGGTGATTCCCTGATCCACCTCTACGCAGACGACAACATTCTGTATACATCTGGCCCTTCTTTGGACACTGTGTTAACTAACCACCAAACAAGCTTCAATGCCATACAACACTCCTTCCGTGGCCTCCAACTGCTCCTAAATGCTACTAAAACCAAATGCATGCTTTTCAACCGTTCGCTGCCCGCACCCGTCCGCCCGACTAGCATCACTACTCTGGACGGTTCTGACCTAGAATATGTGGACAACTGCAAATACCTAGGTGTCTGGCTAGACTGTAAACTCTCCTTCCAGACTCATATCAAACATCTAGAATCGTCTTTCTATTTCGCAACAAAGCCTCCTTCACTCTCGCCGCAAAACTTACCCTAGTAAAACTGACTATCCTACCGATCCTTCGACTTCTACAAAATAGCTTCCAATACTCTACTCAGACTGCATCCAGTTTGCTATCACAGTGCCATCCGTTTTGTTACCAAAGCCCCTTATACCAGCCACCACTGCGACCTGTATGCTCTAGTCGGCTGGCCCTCGCTACATATTCGTCGCCAGACCCACTGGCTCCAGTTCATCTATAAGTCTATGCTAGGTAAAGCTCCGCCTTATCTCAGCTCACTGGTCATGATAGCAACACCCACCCGTAGCACGCGCTCTAGCAGGTATATCTCACTGGTCATCCCCAAAGCCAACACCTCCTTTGGCCGCCTTTCCTTCCAGTTCTCTGCTGCCAGTGACTGGAACAATTTGCAAAAATCGCTGAAGCTGGAGACTTATATTTCCCTCACTAACTTTAAATATCAGCTATCTGAGCAGCTAACCGATCGCTGCAGCTGTACATAGTCCATCTGTAAATAGCCCACCCAATCTACCAACCTCATCCCCATATTGTTTTGATTTACTTTTCTGCTCTTTTGCACACCAGTATCACTACTTGCACATTATCATCTGCTCGTCTATCACTCCAGTGTTAATCTGCTAAATTGTTTTGCTTTATCTTGGCCAGGTCGCAGTTGTAAATGAGAACTTGTTCTCAACTAGCTTACCTGGTTAAATAAAGGTGAAATAAAATTAAATAAAAATGATAAAATGCCTAGTGTTTCTGCATCTCCTCTCTCTCTCGACGTGTGTTCTCCTCTCAGATGTGCTTGCCAGCACTGGCAGGACAGTGAATTTGTGGCTGTCTACCACCGGGGGCGCTACTTCAGGCTGTGGGTGTACAAGGCGGGCGTCTCCTCTCGCCTAGAGAGATAGAGTACCAGATCCAGAGGATCCTAGATGACCCTTCACCCCCCGGACCTGGAGAGGCAGGCTGGGAGCACTGACTGCTGGAGACAGGTGTCTATAGTGGTGGGGGGAAGAGGGGTGTGTTTGTGTGCGTGAGCATCTGTCACACATACAGTGGGGAGAACAAGTTTATTTGATACACTGCCGATTTTGCAGGTTTTCCTACTTACAAAGCATGTAGAGGTCTGTAATTTTTATCATAGGTACACTTCAACTGTGAGAGACGGAATCTAAAACAAAAATCCAGAAAATCACATTGTATGATTTTTAAGTAATTAATTTGTATTTTATTGCATGACATAAGTATTTGAATCACCTACCAACCAGTAAGAATTCCGGCTCTCACAGACCTGTTAGTTTTCTTTAAGAAGCCCTCCTGTTCTCCCACTCATTACCTGTATTAACTGCACCTGTTTGAACTCGTTACCTGTTATAAAAAACACCTGTCCACACACTCAATCAAACAGACTCCAACCTCTCCACATGGCCAAGACCAGAGAGCCTGTATAAGGACATCAGGGATAAATTGTAGACATGCAACAGGCTGGGATGGCTACAGGACAATAGGCAAGCAGCTTGGTGAGAAGGCAACAACTGTTGGCGCAATTATTAGAAAATGGAAGAGTTCAAGAATGACGGTCAATCACCCTCGGTCTGGGGCTCCATGCAAGATCTCACCTCGTGGGGCATCAATGATCATGAGGAAGGTGAGTTATCAGCCCAGACTACACGGCAGGACCTGGTCAATGACCTGAAGAGAGCTGGACCACAGTCTCAAAGAAAACCATTAGTAACACACTACACCGTCATGGATTAAAATCCTGCAGCGCACGCAAGGTCCACCTGCTCAAGCCAGCGCATGTCCAGGCCCGTCTGAAGTTTGCCAATGACCATCTGGATGATCCAGAGGAGGAATGGGAGCAGGTCATGTGGTCTGATGAGACAAAAATAGAGCTTTTTGGTCTAAACTCCACTCGCCGTGTTTGGAGGAAGAAGAAGGATGAGTACAACCCCAAGAACACCATCCCAACCGTGAAAGCATGGAGGTGGAAACATCATTCTTTGGGGATGCTTTTCTGCAAAGGGTACAGGATGACTGCACCGTATTGAGGGAGGATGGATGGGGCCATGTATCGCGAGATCTTGGCCAACAACCTCCTTCCCTCAGTAAGAGCATTGAGATGGGTCGTGGCTGGGTCTTTCCAGCATGACAACGACCCGAAACACACAGCCAGGGCAACTAAGGAGTGGCGCCGTAAGAAGCATCCAAGGTCCTGGAGTGGCCTAGCCAGTCTCCAGACCTGAACCCAATAGAAAATCTTTGGAGGGAGCTGAAAGTCCGTATAGCCCGCGACAGCCCCGAAACCTGAAGGATCTGGAGAAGATCTGTTGGAGGAGTGGCCAAAATCCCTGCTGCAGTGTGTGCAAACCTGGTCAAGAACTACAGGAAACGTATGATCTCTGTAATTGCAAACAAAGGTTTCTGTACCAAATATTAAGATCTGCTTTTCAAATACTTATGTCATGCAATAAAATGCAAATTAATTACTTAAAAATCATACAATGTGATTTTCTGGATTTTTGTTTTAGATTCCGTCTCTCACAGTTGAAGTGTACCTATGATAAAAATTACAGACCTCTACATGCTTTGTAAGTAGGAAAACCTGCAAAATCGGCAGTGTATCAAATACTTGTTCTCCCCACTGTAGGTGTATGTTTACACTGCAAATACAGTTCTCTGCATTTTCCACCACCCGGATATCCCCCTAAATATGACAGTGCAGTGTTTTGCATGATCCGATCTATGGCTACTAGATGGCCCTACGGAGCTTCATGTTCATTATGCCTGAGACGGCTGTGGATGTGCAGACTTTGGCTTGAGACATCAGACAAGGATTGCACTGCAGGATAACAGACATGGGTTCAAATATGATTTGAAATCTTTCACCGTTCACTCTAGCCAGCCTGGAGTGCCAAGTGGGCAGGGTTTTTGTTTTCCGGTCTATTGTATTGGTCCATTGAGCCAAGCACGCTCAATCAAGCACAACTCAAGTATTTGAAAGGATTTCTGATAGTATTTGAACCCAGGTCTGCAGGATACCACAGACAAGTAAGAGCTTCTGTCGGTTACCTCAATGGCCACAAGAGTCTTAAGTGGTCTGATCACAACTTGGACAAAATGGTGGAAAGGAAGGGTGCAGAGCGGAGTCAACCGAGAGATGGAGAAGTCACAAAGAGGAAGAGAAGACGAAGGGTCTAAACATTTTTAAAGGAAGAGCAAGCAAACGAGAGGGGGGATGTAAAAGCGAAATGGAGAGTGTGTTGGTTGAGAATGCCTGGAGGGAAGGGAACTGAACTGAGGGAGAGGGGAAGGAGTGAGGCTAAAAGTGAGATGAAGTGAAAGAGGAGAGGAGGGACAGCGGTCAGAGGAATATAATAGAAAGAAGATGATCGAGTAGATGCTTGGGGGACGTAAAAAAAAAGGGGGGAAAAGACGAGTTCATCTATAAGGAGAATGCATAAAACGATATTTGCCATTTGCTGTTTGGGTGTGTGTTTATGATAAGATAAAACAACTAAAGCACTATTAGTTAAAACCTGCTAAACCGGGCCACTACTGCTCTCATAACACAAACACAAGCATTATCCTAGGATTAAGGGCAATTATACTGAATGTAGTTAATGATCTGTGCAGTTATTGTCTATGTACACCAACAGAGCTATTCTGGGCTTTGATTGTGGTAAGTTGGAACAATAATCATGAGTAGGATTCTCTCCCTCGCACTCTCTCACTCTCTCTCAAACACACTTGAAACACGACACCCGTGCAGACGCGTAAAACAACTCTGTTCATGTCACAAATGTTGGTACACTGTGGCGCTCCCGTCTGTTTCTGTAGGACTTTACACACGGAGTTAAAAACTCACCTTCTGTCCTGGGGGTGCGGGTGTGGTACAGTAGCAGAACATTTTTCCTCTCGCCATTGTATCTTTAGTCATCTTCAGCTCGTCATGACTGCTGACAGGGTTCTGCCTTTGAGCAAGGAACAGTTACAACCACACGGTTGAATTAGTCTGATTATGGGGTGTTCTGTCCTGGCATGTCCCGTGGGATCACTTTCACTCTACTGTCAAGTATTCTATCGTGCTCATTATCACCATGTACACTGTTCTGCAGGGAGTGGGTTGCAGAAGGGAAACATGTTCCCCTATGTTCAGTGACAATGGAGGATTCTTGCCCGTTTTGGTTGCTGTTGATATTGATGTCTTTCTGTAAGTAAGAAGTAGAGTAGACTCTGTGTTGATGATGTCATCTTGTTGAGTCTACCTTTTTGAAATGAAGTTTTGGTGTGGTTTGGATGCGTTTTGTCCCAGGGTGCCGTGGTGTGCCGTAAGAAAGCAGTACTTCAGCTCAGGGGTGAACAAGCGCTCGCTGGACTGCATCGAGAGAGCTGCCTTCTTTGTCACCCTGGACGACGAGGAGCAGGGAATGATGGGAGAAGACCCCGTGGGAAACCTGGACCGCTACGCCAAGTCCCTCCTCCACGGGAAATGTTATGACAGGTGTGTGACTGTGTGGCGCAGGTGTGTTAAGATGAGCTTCTATTTAGTCAATGTAGAATCGTGGCGGAGCTTCCACCTCATTGCTAACACCTTACAGATCTGTCAACATTGACAGGATGGAGCCAACTGGAAGGGCTATGGGAGTGAATTAGGACCAGTTTTATAGAGTGTCCAACTCTGCCTTTCCCCAGTTACCACGCAACGAAAGAACATTCAATCCATTACACTCTTCTACAAGGGGGTCTGGTATGGTACTAAGCATGTACCAAATGGCACCCTATTCCTTATATACTGTAGTGCACTACCTTTGACCAGGGCGTGGGCCCATAGGGCTCTGAGCCAAAGTAGTGCACCATATAGTTAATAGGGTGCCACCTCTATCATAGTTTACCGGTTATCTAGATTGAGTTGAATTGTGCGCAATGAAGAGAGCAGGGTGTCTTTGTTAGCAGATGGTCTTCATCTGGTCCATTTTATCCCCTCTTCCTTTCACACGTGCTGTACTGTAGGGCTACACACACACACACACACACACACACATGGTATGTGACAACCTGATTGAATTAGCAGCAAATGTTGTATAAGTCCAAGAGCACCAGTTGCTTTAGTGAAGTAATTGAGGGATATATCCCATCCATGGACATGGTTCTGGTTGTTCAGAATCATCGGCACTAGGCCGAAGTTCCTCTTGTACACACTCTTCTCTCCCTCCTCCAAATCAAGTGCTTCACATCTGTGTCTGAGTTCCAGTGGATTCCTGTCTGTATGTCATTCTCATACAATACAGTATTGAACTCTCAATGAGATTGATGAATAATGAGTACATTTTAGTCTGATGTTTTGGCTGGAACAGGACAGTGGTGGGTGGTCAAGGGATGTATACATTCTGCTTTGATAGTGTGTGGTCAACTCTCAAAACGGAAAACACTGAGCTAATTGATCTCTCTCTCTCTATATATATATATATATATATATATATGTGTCTCTCTCTTBCCMCSCMCMMYMMYMMCCCCCCCCCCCCCCCCCCCCCCCCCCCTCTCTCGGTCTCTCAGGTGGTTTGATAAGTCCTTCTCTGTGGTGGTGTACAAGAATGGGAAGAATGGGCTGAATGCAGAGCACTCCTGGGCCGACGCCCCGACAGTGGCACACCTGTGGGAGGTGTGTGTGTGTTTATCTGTCAAACAGGCATAATCAAATAGCATTTTATTAGGGCCTTTTTCTTCTCTCTTTAGCTACATAACATAGAAATGTGCCGTTTTCACATTGTGTAGACACTAGTATGGTGCTGGAGCTAATGAGGTTAAAATATGGGGGGGAGATTCCCCTTGACAGCCCAAATTACCTGTCCTCAATGGCGATCAAGCACTTGGTTTTATTTAGAATAATCCGATCTTGCAGATTTTAGTGTATGTGTGAGGTAGACTACATATGGCAAGATATGTGGCTAAAAGTGCCTGTGGTTAAATAGAGCATAGCCCAGATCAGGATCTTCCAGTTATTATCCAAACTGGATATTCTCAGGATTTGCTCAATCAGAAAGAGGATAAACATGTTTGTTATCAGTTTTTGGCAGGTCAAGTTTCTGTGTGTTTTATACTCTTTGTGAATGGTGAAGCCACTGAACTTTGTGTGTTTGCATGTGTGTCTATGTGTGTCTGTGTGTCTATGTGTGTGTGTGTGTGTGTAACAACTGCTCTCTGTCTGTCCTCAGTTCACCCTGGCCACAGATGCCTTCCAACTGGGTTACACAGAGGACGGCCACTGTAAGGGAGAGGTGGAGCGCTCCTTACCGCCCCCTCAGAGACTCACCTGGGACATCCCCGTGGAGGTGAGAGTGCTGGGTGTGTGCATCGTTCCCTAACACACCCTCAGACCAGGGTTTCCATTAGGAAAATGTGGCGCCGGACAACATGACAGGGAAGATTCAAATTTACCGGCCATTTGAGAAATTTACCGGACACATATACATTGGGTGCGTAACCCATTAGGGCATCCACCCACGGTGATCAGAATAACAGAAATCACATTTACATTATGGTAATTCAGAGCATGTAACTCGTAATGAAACAGCTAATAAAACGTCATTTTCAAACATTTGCCAAAATGCAATTCGCGGGAAACCTTTCTAAACAGCCCACCTGGGGAAACAACATTCTAAACAGCCCACCTGGGGAAACAACATTCTAAACAGCCCACCTGGGGAAACGACATTCTAAACAGCCCACCTGGGGAAACAACATTCTAAACAGCCCACCTGGGGAAACAACATTCTAAACAGCCCACCTGGGGAAACAACATTCTACCATTCAGTCCCAGCTGGGGAACGGAACCCACTTCTAACAGCCCACCTGGGGAAACGACATTCTAATCAGCCCACTGGGGAAACGAACATCTCTAAACAGCCACTGGGGAAACGACATTCTAAACAGCCACCTGGGGAAACGACATTCTAAACAGCCCACTGGGGAAACGACATTCTAAAGACCCACCTGGGGAAACGACATTCTAAACAGCCACCTGGGGAAACGACATTCTAAACAGCCCACCTGGGAAACGACATTCTAAACAGCACCTGGGGAAACGACATTCTAAACAGCCACCTGGGGAAACGACATTCTAAACAGCCCCCTGGGGAAACGACATTCTAAAGCAGCGTCAACCTGATAGCGGTTCCACATGTGACAGAGATGAGAAATCTCTGTTAGAATCTTAGAAAGAGGGGGACTCTTAAGATACAACAACTAGGATGTGCTGCTAATATGACTAGGATTGTGCCTTTGGCTTCTGGACAACAAAATAACATTTATATGAAAACCAATAGAACAGGGGAGAAATGGCAAAGCGGTGGGTCCAATAGGGAGGTAAATGGAAATACTTTCGCCGACATTATATAATTACTCCTGTTTATATAGAAATAATTAAAATCGTTCAAAATACTTCACCAGAAAGCATGACTTGGCCACAGAGGAATCAAGGATAATTAGCTTCTTCAAAAAAAATTGCTTGTAGGCCTATGCTTATTTGGGAAGCCCGCAATTTGGGCAGCACGTGTGGTAGGCCTAGCTGATTATTGAGTTTCGGCTGACAGTGAAAAGCAAAAAATACGTGTGAAGATAATGTGTTGAGACAATAAGAAGGGGAGGGGTGTCTGGTGACGATACAGGTGAATCTCCCGCCAGTTCTTGCACATTCATTATGTCATTGTGTGAATTGTTTGTCCTTTAAACATATTTATTTTATTTTATTCCCCTTACACCAGTAGTAAATGTACCATTAATCCCCTTCATTTGCTTACATTTACCGTTCTCATTCTCGGAGTGGAAACATTCTTTGTGTAGTTCACAACCCGCTACACTTTTGTTTTGAATGCTCCATGTGAGCGATGAGTATGTATCTGGTTTCTATGTCCTGATAATGTTGAGGGAACGCGTGAGCACGCATAGATGTACCTGACCTGCTGCACGGAAATGTAGGAAAGTGTGTTTTTTTTTTTTACATCATTGCGAATGATGATATATTAAAAATATAGTCCTCACAGTAAGCTATTTGAAAAATCTTCCAAATCTCCCCCTCGATAATCCCCAATCCTCAGTGTGAAAGAGAAATGGAAGTTAAAGGCCTACTGCTGTATTAGCTATGAGTTCCATGCGTTCATTTCTTTAGCCGCCAATGGATCACGGTGTATCAAATGGCAGAGGCTAGTGATCTTTCATTAGTTGACTTTTTTGTTTTTTTGTTATGGTTTTAAGAAACGAAAACAGTATTGAAATGAAGCTGTTCCACGCAAATCTGCATATGTACATCATAACTGTCACTCAGAACGGTAAAAATGGTAGGATAAATTGTAAGCGTCCCCAAACTTGCAACTCACACGACGCCTATTAAATTGCCTCCACGTTTTCATGGTCTGATTTTTCCTATATGCTAATTTGAAGCAAGGTAAACGATGCCTCATAATATGAAATAAAACATTCAGCTTTATTAAGTATGTTTTCAAAATGCCTACTGCCTCCAGCTCACATTGTAAAGTGGTGGGTAAAGCACTGATAGCCTGTTGCCTGCACTTGAATGGTGAATGGGAGGCATGCTTCAATTACCAGTAGCTCTTTTTAATCGTGCAGGAGAAATCCCGCTCAAAATAGGCTCTATGCTGACTAACAAAAACTACACAGGCCAATTTTAATTCCACAAAATAAGGCAAATGAACCTATCGACCACTACTCTTTACCTGTCAAAAGTATTTCCTTTGACTGCTTTTTCGATTAATGAATAAAAAGCATAATTTTGCAATGGGATTTCTTTTTTTCAGGTGGTTTGCCGGCTAATGGAAACCTTGCCTCAGATATCCTTTGGGAGGGGAGTGTGTCCGTGTTTAGTGTCACTTGAAACACCCTGTAAAACATTGTCCAGCTCCCTCTATCCTCTTTCTTTAAGGCTTGGATCAGTTCCTCTCTCTGTTTCATTCCACGACTTAATGTCCATTGACAGTCCTGAACCACAATTAATACATGTTGAGGAACCAATTCAGTGGCTTAAGTTTAATATTTCAGTCAAAGTATGGGGCACAATGTTAGCATGACCTCCGTGAGCCACGATTGGGTGAAAGTAGGGCTGTTGCAGTGACTGTATTACCGCCACACCGGCAATCATGAGTCATGACCGCAGTAAAATTCTATGTGGCCGTTGAGTCACGGTAATCTCCTTTTATGCACTCTGGACATACGTTGGTAGTACCCAACTCACAAATGATTATCAGGTTGCTAATGGCCTGGTACTCGGGGTTCTTTTCCCTTCAACCACTCTGACATCAATTCAGATGCAACCCAAAATCACATCGAACACATCATGAAAACAGTATGTGCTTTTAAAAGTCACCTCACTGCGATTGATCAATTTGAAGACAAAAGTTCATGAACAGGTTGAAACCGAGTGGAAAACATGGTCGTTGTGGATGTTGTTTCAAATCCTAACACAGCAAAATGGACAGTGCTTTCCGAGGTGATGATTGCATAACAATAACCGGCTGACAAAATGTCATGACCACCACAGCCCTAGATGACAGGCCTTCTCTTTTTGTCTTACATCAGTTTTTTTTCTCTTTCATCTGAGAGAAGTGGCATCTCTCTCGCGCTTTCTCTCTGTCTGTTTGTTGCGGTTGGAGTTTTCCGTTTCCTCCTCTGTTTCTACCGACCCACAACAGTCAGACAATCGGGGGAAATTCCCTCCACTCTATCTCTACCACCTACACTGCATTCGGAAAGTATTCAGACCCCTTGACTTTTTCCACATTTTGTTACATTACAGCCTTATTATAAAATGTATTAAATTGTTATTTTCCACATTAATCTGCACACAATACCCCATAATAACAAAGCAAAAACAAGTTCTGAGAAATCTTTGTAAATGTATTAAATATAAATAACTGAAATATCACATTTACATAAGTATTCAGACCCTATACTCAGTACTTTCTTGAAGCACCTTTGGCAGTGATTACAGCCTTGAGTCTCCTTGGGTATGACGATACAAGGTTGGCACACCTATATTTGGGTAGTTTCTCCCATTCCTCTCTGCAGATCCTCTCAAGCTCTGTCAGGTTGGATGGGGAGCATTGCTGCACAGCTATTTTCAGGTCTCTCCAGAGATGTTAGATCGGGTTCAAGTCCAGGCTCTGGCTGGGCCACTCAAGGACATTCAGAGACTTGTCCCGATGCCACTCCTGCGTTGTATTGGCTGTGTGCTTAGGGTCGTTGTCCTGTTGAAAGGTGAACCTTCGCCCTGAGCGCTCTGGAGCAGATTTTCATCAAGGATCTCTCTGTATTTTGCTCCGTTCATCTTTGCCTTGATCCTGACTAGTCTCCCAGCACCTGCCGCTGAAAAACTTTCCCACAGCATGATGCGACCACCACCATGCTTCACCGTAGGGATGGTGCCAGGTTTCCTCCAGACGTGACTCTTGGCATTCAGGCCAAAGAGATCAATCTTGGTTTTATCAGACCAGAGAATCTTGTTTCTTATGGTCTGAGAGTCTTTAGGTGCCTTTTGGCAAACTCAAAGCTGGCTGTCATGTGCCTTTTACTGAGGAGTGGCTTCCGTCTGGTCACTCTACCATAAAGGCCTGATTGGTGGAGTGCTGTAGAGATGGTTGTCCTTCCGGAAGGTTCTCCCATCTCTACAGAAGAACTCTAGAACTCTGTCAGAGTGACCATCGGCTTCTTGGACACTTCCCTGACCAAGGCCCTTCTCCCCCGATTGCTCAGTTTGGCCGGACGGCCAGCTCTAGGAATAATCTTGGTGTTTCCAAACTTCTTCCATTTAGGAATGATGGAGGCAACTGTGTTCTTAGGGACCTTCATGGCTTCAGACATTTTTTTTGTACCCTTCCCCAGATCTGTGACTCGACACAATCCTGTCTCTGAGCTCATGGCTTGGTTTTTGCTGTGGGACCTTTGCTATGACCTTATATAAGTGGGACCTTATAGACAGGTGTGTTCTTTTCCAAATTATGTCCAATCAATTGAATTTACCACAGGTGAATTCAATTGAATTGGAAACAGGATGCACCTGAGCTCAATTTCGAGTCTCATAGCAAACGGTCTGAACACATATGTAAATAATATATTTTTTATTATTATTTACGGATGTATTCAGACCCTTTGCTATGAGACTCTGTTTTTGCTTTGTCATTATTGGGTATTGTGTGTAGATTTCTGAGGAAAAAATGAATATTTAATACATTTTAGAACAAGGCTGTAACGTAACAAAATGTTCTCCACCTTCTCTCCCTACTTCTACCTCAGCAGTGCAGTGCTCTCTTCCCCTGGCCTCTACTGTGTTAACTGCCTGTCTGTGGGACCGCTGGGGAGTTCCACTCCTGGAAATTACCTCAATGTACTGCTATGACTGACTGGCTGGCTGGTTGACTGACTGGTTGACAGTTACAGAGCTCAGAATTTTGCGTACACAACTGGTCAAAAGTTTTAGAACACCTACTCATTCAAGGGTTTTTCTTTATTTGTACTTCTTTTTACATTGTAGAATAATAGTGAAGACATCAAAACTATGAAATAACACATATGGAATCATGTAGTAACACTTTTTTTTGGTTAAACGAATGAAAATATATTTGAGATTCTTCAAATAGCCACCCTTTGCCTTAATGACAGCTTTGAACACTCTTGGCATGCTCTCAACCAGCTTCATGAGGTGGAATGCATTGGAATGCATTTCAATTAATAGGTGTGCCTTCTTAAAGTTGATTTGTGGAATTTCTTTCCTTCTTAATGCATTTGACTCAATCAGTTGTGTTGTGACAAGGTAGGGGTGGTGTTCAGAAGATAGCCCTATTTGGTAAAATACCAAGTCCGTATTATGGACTTGGCAAGAACAGCTCAAATAAGCAAAGAGAGATGACAGTCCATCATTTCCTTAAGACATGAAGGTCAGTCAATCCGGAAGATTTCAAGAACTTTGAAAGTTTCTTAAAGTGCAGTCGCAAAAATCGTCAAGCGCTGTCATGAAACTGGCTCTCATGAGGACCGTCACAGGAATGGAAGACCCTAAGATACCTCTGCTGCAGAGGATAAGTTCATTAGAGTTACCAGCCTCAGAAATTGCAGCCCAAATAAATGCTTCACATAGTTCCAGTAACAGACACATCTCAACATCAACTGTTCAGAGAAGACTGCGTGAATCAGGCCTTCATGGTCGAATTGCTGCAAAAAACCACTACTCTGCATCTGTATTTCCCACCATAAAGCATGGAGGAGGAGGAGGTGTTACGGTGTGGGGGTGCTTTGCTGGTGACACTGTCTGTGATTTAGTTAGATTTCAAGGCACACTTAACCAGCATGGCTACCACAGCATTCTGCAGCGATATGCCATCCCATCTGCTTTGAGCTTAGTGGGACTATCAATTGTTTTTCAACAGGACAATGACCCAGCACACATCCAGGCTGTGTAAGGGCTGTTTAACCAAGAAGGAAAGTAATGGAGTGCTTCATCAGATGACCTGGCCTCCACAATTCCCCAAGCTCAAGCAAATTGAGATGGTTTGGGATGAGTCGGACCGCAGAGTGAAGGATAAGCAGCCAACAAGTGCTCAGCATATGTGGGAACTCCTTCAAGACTTTTGGAAAAGCATTCCAGGTGAAGCTGGTTGAGAAAATGCCAAGCGTGTGCAAAGCTGTCATCAAGGCAAAGGGTGGCTATTTGAAGAATCACAAATATAAAATATTTTTGGATTTCTTTAACACTTTTTTTGGTTACAACATGATTCCAGATTCCAGATTTCATAGTTTTGATATCTTCACTATTATTTTATAATGTAGAAAATAGTACAAATAAAGAAAAACCCTTGAATGAGTAGGTGTGCCCTAACACAAAGTACATAATATACACACACAGCCTGGTCGCCTAATGACCGGGGACTTTGCCCCTGTTACTTATTACATGCGCCAACTTACTTGCAGTATTTCTATGCTTATTAGAATAGTGAAGCCTTCACATTGATAACAGCACACACATACACAGGTGCCTCCGTACATCACAAAGGCTCAAAGGTCTATTCGTGTCGCATTGCTTCTCCCCACTGAGATGAGACATTTTCTCTTTCGCTCACCCACTCGCTCACTCACCTGGAAATTATGTCACTACCAAATCTTTAGCTGTTTTTTTCTCTCTCTCCCTCTCTGTTGCCTCAACTCTCAAACTGTCTGCTTCATGAGGGCTTGCCTTTCCCAAATTCCCCTTATTAGTACCGCTCATTCTCTTATTCCTTCCTCTTACCGCTTCTTCCTCTCCCTACAGTATGCTTTCCTCTTCATCTCCCTGTTTCCTTCCTTCTCTCTGTCTCTCTCTCGTTGGAAGAGGCCTCTGTCTCTCTCTCGTTGGAAGACGGACCTCTGTCTCTCTCTCGTTGGAAGAGGCCTCTGTCTCTCTCTCGTTGGAAGAGGCCTCTGTCTCTCTCTCGTTGGAAGAGGCCTCTGTCTCTCTCTCGTTGGAAGAGGCCTCTGTCTCTGAACTGAAAATAGAAATCACATGTGGTTAACTGGTCTACTCTGCCCTGGCTGGTTGGATCGAACTCTTAAGTACTTGTGTGTCATGCCACTCCACAGCAAACTACTCTCAATAGTAATGTCTACGATGCTACAGACTGAAGCATTGGCTTTACTGAATGTTGTTGTTCATGCTCAGGTCTACTCCACTTTGTTTGAGTTCCATTGCTCTTCAAGAGTGGCTGACAGTTTTCAACCCAAGAAAAGAACAGGAGGGGTATCCTACAAATCAGGTTTGAGGAGTTAGTGAGGTAACTTTATTCAACTCCCAGTTCAACTCTGGATAACCAGTCATACGAATGTGGCTCACCTTTTTTAGCCAGGTAAATTTCAATGACAACGAATTCTTCAGAGCTAACCTGCACCGGGGTCGGCCAAATAAGACGGCATTAGCTATGAGTTATCAAATAAAGACGCCACTTCAAAAAGCCTACAAGGTAATCTATGTCCTCTAACAGCAGTGATAAGTTACCGTCAGTGACAGTCTCTCTGGACCACTAACTAACACGGGCCGTCATTAAAACATCAAAACTATCATAATGTAAATATTACTGTATGCAAAGCGGAAGGACGTGTGGTTCTTCTCAAACTCTCAGGGGGGTTTCCATTACTGCTCATGTAACAGGTTTAGGCCAGGGTGTCGTGGGTGGTTTTCCATCCTTGAACAAATTCATTTATAGAAAGTTAACAAGTGAGTGTTTGTCTAGAAAGGCCGAGAACCAGGTTTGGGATTGATTCAACCCCTGGGAACCAGACTTCCATGGGAAGATCTGTGCCAGCTGGCCTGACGCATCTAGTTAGTCATTAGCCCAACCCACATTTTCAGCTAGCTACTTTTTCCACTTCATAAATTAACTAGGCTTTTTTTAATTTAAAAGTTTCAATTCGCTAGTCAGAAAAATCAGTTGAGCCCTCTCCCACTAGAATGAAATATATGCATCTTGTCGCGATCTATTTATACAGATGCCGTATATTGGGGGGGGGGGGGCGTTTGAGGGTGCATACTTAATACAGGAGAATTACACCAGATAGGACAGACTGACCCTTTACCCCCGGCACATAGACTATTGCAGCATAGATACTGCAGACTGAGACGGGGGGTCGGGGGGACACTGGCCCTGTCCGACGATACCACCAGACAGGGCCAACCAGGCAGGATATAACCCCATCCATTTTGACAAAGCACAGCCCCCATCACCACTAGAGGGATAGCAACAGACCAACTTACTACCCTGAGACAAGGATGAGTATAGCCCACGAAGATGTCCCTCACCGCACGAGCCCCTATAATAGGGTCAGAGAATCCCAGTGGAAAGATGGGAGCTGGCCAGGTCAGAGACGGCAAGGGCGGTACGTCATTTCAGTGCCTTGCCGTTCACCTTGCCGTTCACTCAATCATAGGACCTACTGAAATGATGAGTCTTCAATAAAGACTTAAAGGTTGAGACCGAGGATGCGTCTCTCACATGGATAGGCAGACCATTCCATACAAATGGAGTGCAATAGGAGAAAGCCCTGACTCCAGCTGTTTGCTTAGAAATTCTATGGACAATAAGGAGGCCTGCGTCTTGTGACCGTAGCGTACGTGTAGGTATGTACGGCAGGACCAAATCAGAGAGATGGGTAGGAGCAAGTCCATGTAATGCTTTGTAGGTTAGCAGTATAATCTTGAAATCAGCCCTAGCCTTAACAGGAAGCCAGTGTAGAGATGCTAGCACTGGATTAATATGATAATTTTTTGGGGTTCTAGGCAAGATTCTAGCAGCTGTATTTAGCACTAACTGAAGTTTATTTAGTGCTTTATCCAGGTAGCCGTAGAGCATTGCAGTAGTCTAATCTAGAAGTGACTAAAGCATGGATTAGTTTTTCTGTATTCTCTCATCTTTCTTGATCTCTCACTGTCTTTCTCTCTAACTCAGGCCTCTTTGGCCTTATTATTGAAGAGCTGAGACAGAAGCAGAAGATTAGGACCAGTACGGAGAAAAAAGTATGACATGTATGCACTCACGACTGTAAATCGCTCTGGATAATATGTAATGTAAATGTAAACTCAGCAAAAAAATGAACGTCCCTTTTTCAGGACCCTGTCTTTCAAAGATAATTCGTAAAAATCCAAATAACTTCACAGATCTTCATTGTAAAGGGTTTAAACACTGTTTGCCATGCTTGTTCAATGAACCATAAACAATTAATGAACATGCACCTGTGGAACAGTCGTTAAGACACTAACAGCTTACAAACGGTAGGCAATTAAGGTCACAGTTATGAAAACTTAGGACACTAAAGAGGCCTTTCTACTGACTGGAAAAACACCAAACGAAAGATGCCCAGAGTCCCTGCTCATCTGTGTGAATGTGCCTTAGGCATGCTGCAAGGAGGCATGTCCGTACTGTGAGATGTTTAAGACAGCGCTACAGGAAGACAGGACGGACAGCTGATCATCCTCGCAGTTGCAGACCACGTGTAACAACACCTGCACAGGATCGGTACATCCGAACATCACACCTGCAGGACAGGTACAGGATGGTGGCAACAACTGCCCGAGTTGCACCAGGAACGCACATTACCTCCATCAGTGCTCAGACTGTCCGCAATAGGCTGAGAGGCTGGACTGAGGGCTTGTAGGCCTGTTGTAAGGCAGGTCCTTACCAGACATCACCGGAAACAACGTCGCCTATGGGCACAAACCCACCGTCGCTGGACCAGACAGGACTGGCAAAAAGTGCTCTTCACTGACGAGTCGCGGTTTTGTCTCACCAGGGGTGATGGTCGGATTCGCGTTTATCGTCGAAGGAATGAGCGTTACACCGAGGCCTGTACTCTAGAGCGGGATCGATTTGGAGGTGGAGGGTCCGTCATGGTCTGGGGTGGTATGTCACAGCATCATCGGACTGAGCTTGTTGTCATTGCAGGCAATCTCAACACTGCATTACAGGGAAGACATCCTCCTCCCTCATGTGGTACCCTTCCTGCAGGCTCATCCTGACATGAGCCTCCAGCATGACAATGCCACCAGCCATACGGCTCGTTCTGTGCGTGATTTTCTGCAAGACAACCTATTGGATTGGAGGGTGAGGGCTGGGGCCATTCCCACCAGAAATGTCCGGGAACAGGGCAGGTGCCTTGGTGGAAGAGTGGGGTAACATCTCTCAGCAAGAACTGGCAAATCTGGTGCAGTCCATGAGGATGAGATGCACTGCAGTACTACATGCAGCTGGTGGCCACACCAGATACCGACTGTTACTTTTGATTTTGACCCCCCCCCTTTGTTCAGGGACACATTATTCCATTTCTGTTAGTCACATGTCTGTGGAACTTGTTCAGTTTGTCTCAGTTGTTGAATCTTGTTATGTACTTACACATATTTACACGTTAAGTTTGCTGAAAATAAACGCAGTTGACAGTGAGAGGACGCTTCTTTTTTTGCTGAGTTTAGATAAAGGGAGAAGTACTCTCCCATCAGTATGTGCTAAATTCATTTTTAAACTGATGGGTTTATTGGTGTTAAAATACACCAGTTATGCTATTTTGGACCACCAGGCTGCTGATGTCATGCAACCTGATGTTTTTGTATTTATACTTTTTCATAATAAGTTTGATATCTGACGACAATAGGAAGTTCATGATGTCACTGCGGAAACTGTATACAGACATGTCGATAGACGTAGTATAAACCAGGCTTTAGTCTTGAAATCTTTGGTTGTTTAATACACTACCGTACTCACTATGTTTAGCACATGGCCTCACATGTGAATCCTTAAAGAGATGGGTGGGGCTAAGGCTTAAGTGGGTGTGAACGATGCTGAATGGGTGTAGACAAAGAAGAGCGCTCCAGTAGGTGTACCAAAACATTCAAGGTCCATTTTCTCAAGTGGGGTTACAAGTTTGTCAACTTTCAAAGCAGAATTACTTTCCCATTGTTCTTCAACTGTAGTGTATGATATACCATTTTCTAGAGTCTCTACTTTTATCCAATTTAAAAAATAAAATAAAAACATTTCAAATTTTGCTACATAAGACCGAATCAAGCCCATCAGTCACATTTTTGGGGGTTCAATCCAAGAATCTAGCAGCTGTATTTAGCACTAACTGAAGTTTGTTTAGTGTTTTATCTAGGTAGCTGGAGAGTAGAGCATTGCAGTAGCCTAATCTAGAAGTGACAGAAGCATGGGTTAGTTTTCTGCGTCCTCTCTATCCTCTATCTTTCTTCATCTCTTGTGGTTCTTTCTCTCTCTTCCTTTCTCTCTCGGTCCTCTTTGGCCTTATTATTGAATACCTGAGATGGTGACGGAAGATTTAGATAAAGGGAGAAGTACCCTCCCATCAATATGTGCTCTCTCTCGCTCTGCCATGACTTCCCATGATCTCAACCAGATGTTGTCAGACGGGGAGAGACTGGGGAAGCAATCTTTTAGTGGCACTTCCACATCTGTTGTCACCCCCGCCCTTTAACCCTTACAGCCTACTAGGGAAAGTGAATACCTAGACGGTTGCACAACTGAATGCATTCAACCGAAATGTATCTTCCATATTTAACCCAACCCCTCTGAATTACTACGCACTAATCTCGTGTCCAGGCTCGAATTGCTGGCGCGTAGAGCCTGGGACTGTTTGGGACTTTATGGGGGGGTCGATTTACTGAGTGACATGATAATCAATTCAAATTCTGAGCGAATCACACGACTATGAGGCATGAGGCCAAATCGAGGCAGAAAAGTGTTTTGCTATGGTGCACCACATAAATAATTCCCCGTAACCCGAGGTAGTAGGAACATATCTCTGTTCATTCTAATAACTAGCGAGCGTACCTCTGTTAGCCGTCCTGTAACATATGATGTGCAGTGTACACTCTCTTCAAGTAGAAAAAGGATACGCCATCAAAGGCAGTTGACGATGTCGTGGTTGTACAGAACACTATCCCAGTAAAAAGTACAAGCGCAGTCTTTTCCGTACCAATGACAATGATGTAGAACGCTACGACTATTGCAAAGCACTAGAGGAGATTGTTGGATCCGTCTCTGTGGGAGATGGCTTGCCGCTGGCAGTTTGAGATGTGTTGAACGCTTCATAGAAGATACTACAAAAGCAGCTGTGAATTGGAAATGATCTACATTTTCAGAAAGAAAATATCCATGTTGCACAAGCTAACCCAGTTCTCTTTGTTGCGCAAGAACACCGAAACAACACTGGCCCCTGTATGCAGGACACTTATGGGGAGGTTTTAAGGGTTGCGCTAAATGGTGATGGATAGAGATTAGCCAATTAAAACCAGCAGTTTTTTTTTGTCCGCTCCTGCCACAGGCTTCCAGTCAAGTCCCGTTCTGAGGCACTTGGAAACCAGATGGTTCGACAGAGAGATTAACTAGGCACTAGATCTGAAAGGATTATCTGGCCAATGAGTTACCAATATGTGTCTAGATATAATTTCGTTATGAAAGAGGTCTTAATGAAAAATAACTAATACAAATTAACAAGCTTTTAAGTGTTTCCTCCCCTCACCCCTCCATCTTTCTCTCTTCAGGTTCAGGAGCAGGTGTCCATCTCTCTGTCTGTGGCACAGGCCCTAGCTGACGATGTGGACTGTCATGTCTTCCCCTTCAGGGACTTTGGGAAGGGACGCATCAAAAAGCTGAAGATCAGCCCAGATGCCTTCATTCAATTGGCTCTGCAGCTAGCTTACTACAGGGTGAGTTAAAGGGAATGTCCTTAAACCAGTTGGCTCTGCAGCTAGCTTCAGGGCCGTGCACAGATCATTGGGGGTGCTGGTGCTCTTGGGGGCAGCGGAGGGGGTATTTGCTGGGATTCAAGCAGCTTATGAAATTAGCTATGTTGATGTGCAATTCTTTACATTTTAAAATTAAAACAAAAAATGTAAATGAGACTCTAAATAAAATGTAAAAAGTATTTAATAAAATAAAAAATTCTACCAGGCAACGAGGGCACTTTTTCACAGGCGGGCAAAAGGGCAGGTGCTCGGGCACTGGTTGAGCTCAATCTGTGCACGTGCCTGGCTAGCTTACTACAGGGTGAGTTAAAGGGGACATCCTTCATTCAGCTGGCTCTGCAGCTAGCTTACTACAGGGTAAGCAGGACATTCCTAGAACATACAGTGCCTTCGGAAAGTTTTCAGACCCATTGAAGGCACACACCTGTCTAGATAAGGTCCCACAGTTGACAGTGCATATCAGAGCAAAAACCGAGCCATAACGGCGAATGAATTGTCCGTAGAGCTCCAAGATCTGGGGAAGGGTACCAAAAAATGTCTGCAGCATTGAAGGTCCCCAAGAACACAGTGGCCTCCATCAGTCTTAAATGGAAGAAATTTAGAACTACCAAGAATCTTCCTAGAGCTGGTCGCCCAGCCAAACTGAGCAATTGGGGGAGAAGGGCCTTTGTCAAGGAAGTGACCAAGAACCCGATGTTTACTCTGACAGAGCTCTAGTGTTTCTCAGTGAAGATGGGAGTATAGTACAGAAGGGCAAACATCTCTACAGCACTCCACCAATCAGGCCTTTATGGTAGAGTGACCAGACAGACGGAAGCCACTCATCAGTAAAAGGCACATGACAGCCCACTTGGAGTTTGCTAAAAAGACGAGATTCTCTGGTCTGATGAACCAAGATTGAACTCTTTGGCCTGAATGCCAAGAGTCAGGTCTGGAGGAAACCTGGCACCATCCCTACGGTGAAGCATGGTGGTGGCAGCATCATGCTGTGTGAATGTTTTTCAGCGGCCGGGACTGGGAGACTAGTCAGAATCGAGGCAAAGAACAGAGAGATGAACAGAGCAAAGTACAGAGAGATCCTTGCTCCCAAACGCTCCGGACCTCAGACTGGGCGAAGGTTCACCTTCCAACAGAACAAAGACCCTAAGCACACCGCCAAGATAATGCAGGAGTGGCTTTGGGGCAAGTCTCCTTGAATGTCCTTGAGTGGCCCAGCCAGAGGCCGGACTTGAACCCAATCTAACATCTCTGGAGATACCTGAAAATAGCTGTGCATCAATGCTCCCCATCAAACTTGACAGAGCTTGAGAGGATCTGCAGATAAGAATGGTAGAAACTCCCCAAGTACAGGTGTGCCAAGCTTGTAGTGTCATACCCAAGAAGACTCGAGGCTGTAATCGCTGCCAAAGGTGCTTCAACAAAGTACTGAGTAAAGGGTCTGAATACTTATGTAAATGTGATATTTCTGGTTGTAATAAATTAGCAAAAATGGCTCAACAGTTTTTGCTGTGTCATTACGGGGTATTGTGTGTAGATCAATTTTAGAATAAGGCTGTGAGCTAACAAAATGTGGAAAAAGTCAAGGGGTCTGAATATTTTACCAAATGCACTATATATACAACATTGAGAAGACCCTCTATGCCTATTCATAGATTACAAGTGTTCTTAAGTTCTTTAGAAGTCCGTCTTCCATTGCGGCCCATTGCCTAAATCACTGAATTAATCAAAGCTAAAACAAGAAATCTGTCTTAGTCGTACCATTTTACATCTAGCTAAGGTGTTTTGTGCACCGATGAGCAGTGTTTATGAAGTTTGACAATGTCATGAAAGCTAGCATGATTTGTCCAACATTAGCTAACTAGCAAGAGAGCCAGCCGTCATACTTCATATGAAACAAAAGGGATGCAGCTAACCCAGTGCGTCACACGCAATGTTGAATTCTCCCAACAAAAGCTAGCTAGCTTCTATTGCTACATTAGTATCTAGCTGACATTATTACAGCTGCCTGTTATTACAACTGCCTGTTTCCCTACACATGAATGGTCTCAGGATGCTTTACTGTTGGCATGCCAAACTGTTAGGAATTTTTGGAAAGACCAGGGACTAGTTGAGTCATGCCACTGGCGTCAGTGACCTCCAGTAAAGGTCTCTTTCATTCCCTCTGACAAGGAAACGATCATTCCTCTCCTACGCTTACATAGTACACAGGTGTTTGTTTAAGAGGTTGTTGACATTACTAGACTACTACAACTGAATAAAATGTGTCATAATACAATAACATTATTTTACAATAACATCTTGCAACTAGGAATAGAATTAGAGTAGGCTACCACGGAAATTGGCTATTGCTGTATAATGAAATTGTGCAATATGCTGAGCTGTACAAGGTTTGAAAAAACATACATAAAACATTATTACCATCCATGAACATTGAGAAGAATACTGATCATTTCAGATAATTATACTAATAATGTTCCCTTTTATCTTTTTTGTCTCCCAGGATCGTAAGACGTTTTGCCTCACCTACGAGGCCTCCATGACACGGCTGTTCCGAGAGGGGAGGACTGAGACTGTACGATCCTGCTCCACTGAGGGCTGTGCCTTTGTTAAAGCTGTGGAGAGCGGAGAGGTAGGCTTACTGGTTGGGGATGTTTTAATGGTGCTCATAAGTTCTTCTAGAACCTTCCCAGTGGCTCAGTGAAAATAGATTTCACAGGTTTTACTGTGTTATTGATGCGGAGTCGCATTCACTTCGGAATGAATGTGTTCACACTTGATAGTGAAACAGATTTCACTCCAGTATAAATAAGGTCATTTAGAAAGAAACGGGTTTCACTCAAAGGGTTTTGCATTCTTTCTTCAGACACTGATGACTCTTAAAAAATAACACAAAGAAATTAACTGTATATCCTGAATACAAAGGATTATGTTTGGGGCAAATCCAAAACAACACATCACTGAGTACCACTCTTCATATTTTCACGCGTGGTGGTGGCTGCATCATGTTATGGGTATGCTTGTCAATAAGATTAATTGAATTCCAATTGTGATATTGACATATGCAATATCCATATGTCAAGAGGCAATAAATATTAGCACCTAGACACAGATATTGAGATGAGAGCGATGCAAGACATTTGTGCTTCACACCAGTGTTTCCTCTGCAGTCATTTAACTGTGGCGATGCGCCAGTGCAAAATCATTGCCGTCATTTCGCAGTTGGCAGGTAACCCCATGTTACCCTAACAGGTAGGCCTACATTATGTTCACTGTGTTGTCACATGTTTTTTGGGACATACAGTCATGGCTAAAAGTTTTGAGAATGACACAAATATTAATTTCCACAAAGTTTGCTGCTTCAGTGTCTTTGGATATTTTTGTCAGATGTTACTATGGAATACCGAAGTATAATTACAAGCATTTAATAAGTGTCAAAGGCTTTTATTGACAATTACATGAAGTTGATGCAAAGAGTCTATATTTGCAGTGTTGACCCTTCTTTTTCAAGACCTCTGCTATCCGCCCTGGCATGCTGTCAATTAACTTCTGGGTCACATCCTGACAGGTGGCAGCCCATTCTTGCATAATCAATGATTGGAGTTTGTCAGAATTTGTGGGTTTTTGTTTGTCCATCCGCCTCTTGAGGATTGACCACAAGTTGTCAATGGGATTAAGGTCTGGGGAGTTTCCTGGCCATGGACCCAAAATATTGATGTTTTGTTCCCCGAGCCACTTAGTTATCACTTTTGCCTTATGGCAAGGTGCTCCATCATGCTGGAAAAGGCATTGTTCGCCACCAAACTGTTCCTGGATGGTTGGGAGAAGTTGCTCTCAGAGGATGTGTTGGTACCATTCTTTATTTATTCTTAGACAAAATTGTGAGTGAGCCCACTCCCTTGGCTGAGAAGCAACCCCACACATGAATGGTCTCAGGATGCTTTACTGTTGGCATGACACAGGACTGATGGTAGCGCTCACCTTGTCTTCTCTGGACAAGCTTTTTTCCGGATGCCCCAAACAATCGGAAAGGGGATTCATCAGAGAAAATTACTTTATCCCAGTCCTCAGTAGTCCAATCCCTGTACCTTTTGCAGAATATCAGTCTGTCCCTGATGTTATTCCTGGAGAGAAGTGGCTTATTTGCTGCCCTTCTTGACACCAGGCCATCCTCCAAAAGTCTTTGCCTCACTGTGCGCGCAGATGCACTCACACACGCCTGCTGCCATTCCTGGGCAAGCTCTGTACTGGTGGTGCCCCGATCCCGCAGCTGAATCAACTTTAGGAGACGGTCCTGGTGCTTGCTGGACTTTCTTGGGCACCCTGAAGCCTTCTTCACAACAATTGAACCACTCTCCTTGAAGTTGTTGATGATCCGATAAATGGTTGATTTAGGTGCAATCTTACTGGCAGCAATATCCTTGCCTGTGAAGCCCTTTTTGTGCAAAGCAATGATGAAGGCATGTGTTTCCTTACAGATAACCATGGTTGACAGAGGAAGAACAATGATTCCAAGCACCACCCTCCTTTTGAAGCTTCCAGTCTGTTATTCAAACTCAATCAGCATGAAAGAGTGATCTCCAGCCTTGTCCTCGTCAACACTCACACCTGTGTTAACGAGAGAATCACTGACATGTCAGCTGGTCCTTTTTTGGCAGGGCTGGAATGCAGTGGAAATGTTTTTTGGGGATTCAGTTAATTTGCATGGCAAAGAGGGACTTTAATTAATTGCAATTCATCTGATCACTCTTCATAACATTCTGGAGTATATGCACATTGCCATCATACAAACTGAGGCAGCAGACTTTGTGAAAATTAATATTTGTGTCATTCTCAAAACTTTTGGCCACGACTGTACATTACTAGTCAAAAGTTTGGACACACCTACTCATTCAATGGTCTTTCTTTATTTGTGCTATTTTCTACATTGTAGAATAATAGTGAAGACATCAAAACTATGAAATAACACGTGTAATCATGTTGTAACCCAAAAAGTTTTTTTTCGATTTTTTATGAATGAGTATGTGTGTCCAAGTTTTTGACTGGTACTGTACATTTCATCAATAGGATGCTAATAATTTAAAATATCACATTTGGGATCTAGCTAATGATTATGTCCAGTTAGCACAGCAGGTATTAAGTCCTATTAGCTCATTTTAGAAGTTCTGTTCTCTACCTTGACACTTGTCTCATGGAACGATCAAGTTTTCACCAAATGTTTGAAAATTGCAAGTCATAATCTCAATTGCAATATCTAGCTCCAGGTTTATGACAGATTTGCTCATACCTGATGGATAACTGCACTTAACTCCATTATCTGCACCTCACAGAGTTAAACTACCGCATTCTCAACTAAAGAAATAAAATACTCCAACAGTAATTAGCACATATCCATTAAAATAATGAGGATTAACTCTATAATAATCTCCTAGCCTAGCGGAACCAGTTTCACGCCATAAATATGTACATTAACCTCTTATGGGGGTGTCACTCTCATATTACAATTGTCTTTTCATTTTTTTAGTAACCTCTTTCGCCCCACTACTACCATCAACTGTAATCATAATTCATCCTATCTCACTTCTAACAGACAGGTTATCTTATTACAGGGGCCGGAGCACTGCAGGCGGCTGTTCCGATTGGCTGCTGAGAAGCACCAGCACCTCTACCGATTGGCCATGACAGGGTCCGGCATTGACAGGCACCTCTTCTGCCTGTACGTGGTGTCTAAATACCTGGGGGTGGAGTCACCGTTCCTAACAGAGGTAGGTGCTACATGCTAGCAAGAATTGTTTTTAGAATTTCCACACATGGGGAAATGTTTTTAGCAGGGTCCCCAAAAAATTGGCCTATGATAAACGCATTTCATGCAATTATACATCATTTACATGGCATAAGACATTATTAGCAGAATCTTTTTTAATACTACACAAATGACCAAAATGAGTGGCTACTCTGACACTGACAAACGGAGATCAATAAAAACGACCTGGTCTTGAATGCAAACAATAGTCCAGGCCAGGCCAATGAAGAGACACACAGAGAGTACAATATTAGGAGACAGCCTTATTCTAAAGTCGATTAAATAGTTTTTTTCCCTCATCAATCTACATACAATGCCCCATAACGACAAAGCAAAAACTGTTTTTACAAATTTTTGCAAATGTATTAAAAGTACAAAATTTATCACATTTACATTATTCAGGCCCTTTACTCAGTACTTTGTTGAAGCACCTTTGGCAGCGATTACAGCCTCGAGTCTTCTTGGCTATGACGCTACAAGCTTGGCAAACCTGTATTTGGGGAATTTCTACCATTCTTCTCTGCAGATCCTCTCAAACTCTGTCAGGTTGGAGGGGGAGCGTTGCTGCACAGCTATTTTCAGGTCTCTCCAGAGATGTTAGATTGGGTTCAAGTCCAGGCTCTGGCTGGGCCACTCAAGGACATTCAGAGACTTGTCCCAAAGCCACTCCTGCGTTGTCTTGGCTGTGTGCTTAGGGTCGTTGTTCTGTTCAGTCTGAGATCCTGAGCGCTCTGGAGCAGGTTTTCATCAAGGATCTCTCTGTACTTTGCTCTGTTCATTTTTCCTTCAAACCTGACTAGTCTCTCAGTCCCTGCCGCTTAAAAACATCCACACAGCATGATGCTGCCAATACCATGTTTCACTGTAAGGATGGTGCCAAGTTTCCTCCAGACGTGACGCTTGGCATTCACGCGAAATAGTTCAATCTTTTTCATGGTCTGAGAGTCTTTTAGGTGCATTTTTTCAAACTCCAAGTGGGCTGTCATGTGCCTTTTACTGAGGAGTGGCTTCTGTCTGGCCACTCTACCATAAAGGCCTGATTGGTGGTGTGCTGCAGAGATGGTCGTCCTTCTGGAAGTTTCTCCCATCTCCGCAGAGGAACTCTGGCACTCTGTCAGAGTGACCGTTGTGGTCTTGGTCAGTGAGGTGACCAAGGCCCTTCTCCCCCGATCGCTCAGTTTGGCTGGGCGGTCAGCTCTATGAAGAGTCTTGGTGGTTCCAAACTGTTTCCATTTAAGAATGATGGAGGCCACTGTGTTGTTGGGGACCTTCAATGCTGCAGAAATGTTTTGGTACCCTTCCCCAGATCTGTGCCTCGACACAATCCTGTCTCAGAACTCTATGGACAAATCCTTCAACCTCACGGCTTGGTTTTTGCTCTGACATGCACTGTCAACAATGGGACCTTATATAGACAGGTGTGTGCCTTTCCAAATCATGTCCAATCAATTGAATTTACAACAAGTGAACTCCAATCAAGTTCTGGAAACGTCTCAAGGTTGATCAATGGAAACAGGATGCACTTAAGCTCAATTTTGAGTCTCATAGCAAACGGTCTGAACACTTATGTCAATCATTTCTATTTTTTATTTATTTGTAATGCATTTGCTATAATTTCTAAACCTGTTTTTTTGCTTTGTCATTATGGGGTATTGTGTGTGATTGATGAGGAAAACAACTAATTTAATCCATTTTAGAATAAGGCTGTAATGTAACATAACCTGGAAAAAGTGAAGGGGTCTGAATACTTTCCGAATGCACTAGGCAACAGTAGGATACTAAGGAAACTTTCCAGTAGCACTGACTCACCCAATGATGAAGATGAAGGCTACTCAAGATAAGCTCAAGATAAGCTACTTTGAAAAACAGTGCTGCTATTTGCTCAAAATTGGAAATTGTTGAGAAAAAAAACATTTCTATTGGTTCCACAGACAAATTATTTTTCTCTTTTCACCAGTACGCATTTACTTTCCAAAATGTGTTTTTCCCACATTGTAATTGGAAGTTTGAGAAAGGTAAACTTGACAGCTGCAAACAACCATAGAAATATAATCCATAGATGGCAGTTCCCATTCAATTCAGGACTGGCTAGTGTATTGCTAGTGTACCCTTGAGCTTAACAGTCAAATTGCCAAGTAAAGAGGTTCCTTAACTTCAGCCCCTGTAAGCCCCTGCTTTAATCAGGCCCTGGTGTTTGTGTGTCAGGTTCTGTTAATATCCTGTAGGGTCTGAAATAAGATAGTGGGTTCAATTCCCGGACTACCCATACTTCAACAACAAATAAAATGTATACACGCATGACTGTAAGTCGCTTTGGTTAAAAGCCGTCTGCTAGGGCTCCGACAACACCTAGATCCTTCCGTGTGTCTGTCCATCTAGGTGCTGTCGGAGCCCTGGCGTCTCTCCACCAGTCAGACTCCGGTTCAGCAGTTGGAGCTGTTTGACATGAAGAACCACCCAGACTTTATATCTCTGGGGGGAGGCTTCGGCCCTGTGAGTAAACACACACCTCGACGCAGGCACACACACACACACACACACACACACACACACACACCTCTACCCAGACTTCAACTACCTGGGGAAGCTTTGGCCCTGTGTGTACACACACCCTTTTGCTACTTTTCCCACTTCTTACCTCTGTTCCAGGTGGCAGACGATGGCTACGGAGTGTCGTACATTATCGTAGGAGAGGACATGATCAACTACCATGTATCCTGCAAGCACTCCTTCTCTGAGACGGTTAGTGTGTTTTACACGCTCGCATGTATTGGTGACAGATGTTAACGTGCATATAGCAAATGGAAACGTTGACAAGCTGTACAGTTTGTCTCTCTTTTAAACGGACACAAATCATGCATGGTCAGCTGAACATTATGAATGTGCCCTTTTAAAGACCCCCCCATCTCCCTTTCTCTATCTACTGTATCTATCCCTCCCTTCTATCTGTACAAGTCTTTAACCCCCCCTCCCAATAAGTAAAGCCAAATTGAAATCTGTCTCTCTCTCTCCATCTTTTTCCATCATATTTCTCCCCAAGAAATAAACCAAGTTAAATCATTGTATCTCCTATTTCTCTCTCTCTCAGGACTCACACCGGTTCGGGGCCCAGATCAGTCGGGCTCTATTGGATCTCCTCTCTGTGCTTACCCCAGCTAAGACAGAGAACCCACAGGCCCAGGACAAGAAACAGCAGTGAACACTTACAGGGAAAGAAGGGACCATGGGGTGGGATGGGGGTAGGGGTTTGCTTTGTCTTTTGATACTGGGAAAATGTTCTATTGAGCGTGGTTGTGTATAAAGAAAGCCCAAAGAGATTCGGTGTGATGGAATGATGAGAGATGTTCCCTTCTGCTCAGAGATGGAGGGGTGGATGGAGGGAGAGAGAGGTGAAGAGATGGAGAAGTGCAATAGGAAGCAAGGGAACTAACAAGGACGAGTCAGAGAGCTAGGGAAGGAGGGATGGGAAAGTGAAAGAGAAATCTCCACAAAAAGAGAAGAGAATGAGTGGAGGTAACCCCCACATAGGTCAGAGGTAGGCAATAACTTTTTTTTCTTGTTTTTCTTTCTTTGTGAACCCACCATTATGGCTTTCTTTTCTATTTTATCATCTTGAATGTGAACTACTGTTGGAAAGAGTTGTAATATTTTATTGAAAAGTCCTTTTAAGTTGGCCTCAAAAAGACTTCCCTAGTTAAAAATAAAGCTATAGGAGAAGCAGTGGAAGTTTAAAGAAGCGGGACTAACTTGTAATTTTGGTTTAACTCTATTCTCACGTGAATGTAGATCACTAACTGAATGGGTCGGCTGCAGTGAACATCAATCATTAGGATAAGATATCAGGGGCAGGGCTGGGGTCAATTCCATTTCAATTCAATCAATCCAGGAAGTAAATTCAAAATCAGTGATTTAAAAACAATTGAATTTGATTTTTCATTGATTTCTCAATACATAAGAGAAGGAGAAACACTTATTTAATTTTCTCCTTTTCTATTTTAATAAAAATTACTTTATTGAAATGTAATTGATCCCAACCCTGTCCAGGATATCTTCTTAATTATTTGGCTCGGGATCATCTCCAGGGCTCGTATTCATAAAGCATCTCAGATTAGGTGTGTTGATGTAGGGACAGTTTTGCCTTTTTAGATCATAATTAATAAGAGTATATGGACAGGGGTGAATCCTAGATCAGCACAGCTACTCTGAGATGCTTTTTGATTACGGGCGAGGTCCATTTTTGTTTTTAAACACCCTCACCAGTAAAAATCCACTTTTTCTAGTTGAAAGACAATGGCCAGAGCCTACGTTTTGTTTCAGGGCTGGGTTTTATTTCAATGTTACCACCCACCAGCATGGCATTGTTTATTCCTCAGAATCCGCAGCAAAGTTATTCTTCTTCGCGATTGGATCATTTGTAAATGTTTACTTATTTTTTTTGCTAGTCTGTATTAAAAAAATATATTTGACAATTCTATAAATGGTATAAATGCGTGATATGGCATTTTGCAAACCCGCTTCCCCCCCTGTTTCTGAATGGTTTTGACAACTAAAGTTATGCTTTACTACAGGCTCCACTGTTTTGATTGGTGTAAGGTTAGCTAGAAACCACAAGTGTCTATTCAGATAATGAAAAGGCACCAGCGAAAGAAAATTCAAGGAATTTATAGTTAATGTAAGCAAAGTCATTGTAGCCTATCATTTCAATTCCCCTGTGAGAACCATAAGATGACTTGGCTTTGCTGTACCCCAGCCAAAACCTGCCAGCAGCCTACCTACTGTACCAAAGGTTGCACTACAATGTCGAAAACGCATATCAGCAGTCAATAGTTATAAATATTACCGGAGCTTCATATTATTCTCTGTAATTGTTTTTTTATGGTGGAGTCGAGGCCATAATTTGTGGAAGATGCCAAAACTTTGGAGATAACGATAGATGGCGGTGTCAGATAGGCCAGTGTTTTCCATCTGTGGTGGAGTTTTCCCTAAATCAATGCTTATGACAAATCCAGCTCCAGAACCAGCCATAGAGCTACAGTAGCTGGCTACTGGTGTAGTAAAGAAAACAGCAACAGGTAACATTTACTAGCAAGATAAGGTTAGCAAGATGGCTAGCTAGATAATGTTAGCAAGATAGAAGATAGATAGCTAGATAATGTTAGCATGCTAGCTAGCTACACTGACTGCCCTATTTGTTGATGATTATGTCAAAATAGTGGCGGCAACTTCCTCTGGGGGGGGGGGGGTCCTTTAAGTTCTCCAGAATGGGATCATCAATAGCAGAGAGGAAGAGGCAAAGCACAACGTTTCACTCACGCCAAAATCTTTCCAAAACAAGCCAATGTGTTTCTATGGGCTTATTTTGGCCCTACGCTTGTCGCCTGCCTTCCCACCTTTGGGACAACGACTCCCATTGTTGGGGTGGAGACATGAGTATCTCATCATTATATATAGATCTCTGTCTATAGTTGTCCGCTCCAGCCGACCCAGCAGCACTGGTTTAATGTATATGTCAGTGTTTCCCAATCCTGGTTCTGGGGACCCAAAAAGGGCGCAAAAAAAGTGTTCTTGCCCTGGCATTAACACACCTGATTCAATTAATCACTTGATGATTCGTTGAGTCAAGTGTGTCAGTGCTAGGCCAAAGAAACTAAATGTTCCTCAATCCCCAGGACTAGGATTGGGAAACTATGTGATGCTCAGAACCTAGGTAGATGGAACCTAATCCATGTTTACGTTTTTTGTCTGTTGTATGTATAGTAAGTAGGATACTCATATTATTGTCGGTCATTTTGCATATTAAGAATTATTTAAATGTAAACGTGACTGTAAAAATGCCTTTAACCAATGGTAATGGTAGTATGAATTGAATACTTTTCATGGCCTAGTAGGTACTGTTTGTGACAAAGTTGACAAGGTTGACTGCTGTCTTGGCTGCTGATTTTTAAGAACATCCAGAAATTATTGGTTGGAAGGCAATTTCAGCTCAGGAGAAGGGCTGAGTTCCAAGTCTTTGATTGGAGCAATGCCCGATCAGGGCTATTCAGTGTTGGTCCTGGAGGGCCAAATCACTTCTGGGTTTCATCTTCTCCTTCTAATCAGGGACTGATTCAGACCTGGGACACCAGGTGAGTGCAATAAAAACCAGAAGCGTTTTGGTCCTCCAGGACCGGAATTGAACAGCCCAGTGGCCTAGTTGAATGAATGGTCGACGTTTACCAACCAGATATAGGCCTGAATCAATTCCCTTGAATTTACAGCAGTCACCGGTGGTGATATTGTTGGAGGAATTGACCCTAAGCTTTGCAGGTAAAAAAAGAAAGAGAACCATGTGCACACTATTGTGTCTAGAGCCAAGTGCTGGTTCTGGCAGTAGCAATGGTGTATCCAAAGGCACATGTAGGCAATAAAAAAATCTATGGATCAAAATGTTGCCATTCTGCCTATAAACAACAATGCAACAAATTAATTGGTTCTGTGTTGTGCTTTTCCGTGTGTGTGTGTCATTCCTTGAGCATGCATGAGCTACCATGGACACAGCCGCTCCAACCTAAAATGATTTCGAAGTGATTTGGGTAGATGCTGTGATATCAAAGGGCACCCATGCAGCTCTACTCCAAATCTTCCTCTACTCTGTGAAGATCTCTTTGTTAATTTCTGTCACCAGAGAAGTTGCTCCCCAGACAGATGACATAATCCATAGTCAATAGGGATTTTTAAAAAAGGAATTAGGTTGTAACAATGGGATACAAAATACATGAGCGTATTTGTATTGCAGATGAATAATTTCCATTCAAAGACATTCATATTTCATCATAATTCCGTGTGGTTTTCACGCATTATGCACCCCTGCGGAAATTTACTAACGCAATCGAGGCCTCCATGTATAGGCTTTGAGTGTCCACAGTGTAAAGGGAATTTATCTTATTTTTCAGCTCTGAATTTACAGCCACCAGCACTGGCCGCAAAAGACCTGAACTGCGATTCCGAGAATGACATTTAAGCAGGCATTTTTAGATTATTATTTCCACTCGTTGATTTATTTGCGGGGAGGTTCGAAATGTCTACATCAGTTTATAACGCTGGATTAGAACTCCAATAACATCATATTCCTTCCGCGATATGTGAATGTAGCCTAGTGGGGCTATAAAGGTTCGTTAAGGTTTCAATGCAGACTGCCCGGGGGGCATAACAAGCCCCTAGATTGTCCAAGTGGTACAGGGACCTTTTTTTCACATTTAGGGGGAAGAGGAGGGCGGGGGTTGCAGTTTAAACTACAAAAGCGCTGTAGTCTACCAAAGTGAAAGTAATGTCAAAATGCATGCTTGCACGACGTCTAGAGCAGACACTAAAAGGTAAGGTGTTGCTGATATTCGATCTATTTCTGTTTTCCCATGCCAAAATCTTTGTAATTGTTACAGGCTTGTTAATAATAACATTTATACACATAACCTAAATGTAATAGTTTTTATACCAGGGGTAGGCATTTAGGCAACTAGATTAAGACGCAGGTCGGTTTTTGTTTGAGTGAATGGTCGGGGGGCTGGAACGTAATTATAATAATTTATAGGTAATCCTACACTGCAAACTGACCATCTAAGCGCCAAAAGAGATTGTATTTGAAAAGAACAATAATTTCAAACCTTGATTACATTGAGACACGACCACGTCTATTTTTATTCGTGGGAATACTTGGGAACAGATTTCCTAAATTACACACATGTTTAGCTGAATTCCTGGTGATTGTCTGTTTTGGGGGTCAAAAGAATCACATACAGGACGGTTTTGGCCTGCAGGCCGCCTGTTTTTTTTGTTGGGGCGGGGGTTATATTCCCATGTACGGAATAAAAAATACAACTCTACTGATGTGAAAATGTTGCTTTAGATAGCCAATGTACCCACTCTGGGATTGGCACATGCACTCTAGCCAACACCTAGCAGATACATCCAACTGTGACAGTGTGGGAGACGGTGACCGTGTGGGAGGAGAGAGAGAGAGGAGAGGGAAATGGGTGGTTGACAAGGCATCTCATCTCTATAGTGTTCTACTCTGTGGATAGTCTGTGCTGCTATCTGCCTTGTCTAGTCAGCCAAGTGGTATGTAGAATTCATGCTCCGTTACCTCTGCTGCTGCTGCAAAAACAGAGAAACAGATGACACAAGATTCACATCAGCATAAAAAACAAACATACACACAAACTCACTGTTGTACACATGCACATACACAAGCGTTCATGCATACATGCAGATAAACTCTCGTCTCTTATTTTTGTCAGAAACAACACACACACACACACACACACTGATGTGTATGCAGATACAGTACATTTTAAAATTCACAAAATTATCTGAACAATGACGGCCTACCCCGGCCAAACTCGGATGGCGCTGGGCCAATTGTGCCCCACCCAAAGGGACCCCCAATCACGGCCGGATGTGATATATTTTTTATAGATTCCAGGCTGTATCTCACCCAGGGTCGCAATTTACTGTTGAGTTAGAATAATAGAATACACAAGGTGCAATTTCGAAATTTGGTTGTGCATCAGCAGTCACTCAATTAGCCAATGTCACCAAAAACATTTTTATTGGTAAATTAGTCCAGCTATGTAAACTTGCAGGCATGGTCGAATACCATGATCATCAGTTATCATATTAAAAACAGAAAGCATTTGCCTCCATCCTATGGCAATATGTGTAGAATTGCAGGATATTAGCTGTAAAACTGCACATTTAGGCCTATTTCATCTGTACCCTAAACTGCATGCTTTCCCTGAGTCACAGTGGGAGGAACCGAGGTAAAGACAGATTCAGGTTGGATATTAAACGGATATTCGCCTGTAGTTTTCCTTACGTCCACCAACAAATTTCAATAGCTCTTTAACCATTACTCATAAAACTTTTAAAACGGGTTCTAGCTAACCCGATGGCTTAGACACACATTGCACACACTTTTTTTGTTGATTTATATCTTGCACTAATTTAAATTACTTATTAAAATGTTTGAATTTCAATAGCTCCTTGGTCATGTGACCTACTGACTTAAAACAAGGTTCATAATGAACACTCAGTGGGCCTATACATTGCACACCCTTTAGTTTGTCCATTTTTATCTCATGCAATTTTACATTAATTTTCTATGTTTTTCAATGTTTCTAATTTCAATATCTCCTTGGTCATGTGACCTACTGACCTCAAACAAGGTTCAGAATGTCAACTGACTACCCTTCTATATTGGACACCCTTTAGTTTGTCCATTTTCATCTCACACAATTTTACATTAATTTTGTAAACTTTAGAATTTCAATAGCTCCTTGGTCATGTGACCTACTGACCTCAAACAATGTTCAGAATGTACACTCAGTGGGCCTATACATTGCACACCCTTTATTTTGTCAATTTTCATATCACATATCACACACATATCACACAACTTTTTTAAACTTTCTAATTTCAATAGCTCCTTGGTCATGTGACCTACGAGCCTCAAACAAGGTTCAGAATGTACATCAGTGGGCCTACACATTGCACACCATTTAGTTTCTCCATTTTCATCTAACATATTTTTACATACATTTTTTTATATTTAAAATGTCAAAATCTCCTTGGTCATGTGAACTACTGGCCTCAAACTACTTTCAGAATGTCCACGGACTGGCGGAGACAGCGCCACGAGGCATCCAGTGCGGTAATGCGACCGATCCCGGAGAAGCTGGCGGGAGCCCCTGGGGAGAGTTCTCTTTTCTTTGTGAAGGGCAGTGCACCCTGGAATGGGTTCGCCCCTAGAGAGGGGCCCAAGCCCTGGAAAGAATTGCGGTTTCGGTGGTATACGGTGAGCTCTCCCTGACCCTTGAAAATCTGGGGGAGAGGGTGTAAATCTCACGCCGGGCCGTACCCATATCCGCAGCAGGTCTCCAAGGTGAACAGCCTCTGGCATGTTATAACAATGTAGATAAGGGAAGTTGGCAAAAAAAGATCCGTAACTTCGGGATAAGGATTGGCTCTAAGAGCTGAGTCAGTCGGTCTGGGGTGCGAAGCGAGGCTGGTCTCGAGCCGCGGTTGGGGGAGCAGTCGCTCTGTCGCCCTCCTCTCACCACCATTGGAAGTTCGTTGTGTGGCCCATCTTGCAGTCTCTCGTGCATGGTCTCGCAAGGGGCTACGCGGGGTGGTGTCCGTCGGCGGGTGGGGGGTTGGGTCCGGCGGTTGGCGGTGGCAACTCTGGATGCGCGCCGGGCCCTTCTCGCAGATCTCCCCAGCTATGGCGCTCGCCGGCCCCACACATTGTAGGTGGAGAGGTCTCCTCTACGCTCACTAGACTTGAGGCAGAGTCTAAACCTATTGGCCCCACAGTGATAGGGCATTGCATGGATCTGGCTCATGACCTACGAAGTGGGGAGAGGTATCTCCAGCTTGTCTGGAGAGGGAGGCCTACATCTGATATGGGTGGGTAGTACCATCCACGGCCACTGATTTGCTGTGGAACCATAAAACGGACAGAAGAAGCCTAGGCCTAGCAATGTTCTGTGGCTCAAGTGGTTTGAAAGCTATTGAGGTTTGAAAGCACGAATATCCAACCTGAAACTGTTTTTATCTCGGTGTGGGAGGACCACACAATATGTCATCGAGGGACAAGTTTACTTCGCTACGATGGTTATTATATCAATATTGCTAACCAGGTTTCCATCCACAGTTTTAATGCAAGTAAAGACACGACAGTTGTGATGGAAACAGGAAATTTTGGTTAAATTTGATAGATGCAGACAGAAAATGTGTTCATCACATTGTGTGATCAGTTTGTGTCGGTAAAATTAATTATGCGAGAAATTGCGGTGGAAATTCCTTTATGCGCTAATATTGATATAATAACCCCATCGAAGTTAACTTGTGTGGTACTCCCACTAAGACTGGGAAACCGTGCAGTTTATTAGGCTACAAATTTAAATAAATTACCCAGCTAGCACAGAGTCAGACTCGTCCGACGTCATGTGGCTCGAGTCTGGGTCACCTTCGGCAGTATTACTTATGGCAAGGATGCGGGGATGGAGCTCGGGCCGATTCCGGTGTGAGTTGTCTGGCCCAAATGTATTACTTGGGGGCACAGACCGATTGAGGCTACTCTCTGGCGCAGCGGTCTAAGACACTGCATCGTAGTGCAAACTGCATTGCTACAGATGCTGGTTCGACACCTGTGTCGGCCGCATCCGCGAGACCCATGAGGCAACGCACAATTGGCCCAGCGTCGTTCGAGTTAGGGCAGGGTTTGGCCGGCCGGGAAGTCCTTGACCCATCGCGCTGTAGTGACTCCCGTGGCGGGCCAGGTGCATGCACGCGGACACGGTCAGCAGGTGTTTCCTCCGACACTAAATGTTTTTTTGTCGGTGGGTATAATTTGTGTGTATAAAATGTATACTAGTAATTTCGTATACATTTATTTACATTTCCATCGGGACGCTTCTGGAGGGATTCTGGTAAGATGCCGGCAAAGTCGGCTGAATTCCGGTAGACGGAAACGGCCCGATGTACTTTGGCCGATTCATTCATTTTGATTCCGGGCCGAGTCCGATACCCGTTTCCGGCCCGATTCAATCAGTTGGCCGCTTCCGGGCCGATTCCTCATTGCTAGCTCGGAATGAACTTCACAGGGTGGTGAAAGTGTATGGTGATGAGCTCGATGCTCCTTTCCAAAAAATATCACTTATTCTGGTGACATGATGATCGATGCTTGACTGCTGTTAGACCAATGCACATATTCTCGCTCTTAACCATAATAAATTAATAATGTAGCCCAGCATATCTACCCACCCACAGGGCCACCCTGTCATTTCAACATCGACATGTGGATCATATTTAGTTGTGATGTTGTTCAATGTGATTTCAACCTTTATTCACCCTCGCAAAAAGAAAGACGACAGTTATTTTTTAATTTCGGTAGTATCGAGAATGAAAACTATACTCGATTAATCAACTACATTTTGAGAACAAATAGACCGTGTTCGACAGCATCAAAACAGTGATGTAGGCTATCATTAATACATTGTGACTGATTGACTGATCTACAAATAATAATGAGTCATTATTTATGACGCAAGGTTAATTGTAGATCAGTCAGTCGGCAGTTGCCTGCATTCTAGTGCTGCAATGTCGAACAAGCCCATAGTGGTGGTGAAGAGGAGTCTACCGTGTCCGGAAGTGAATTCCCCACTCATTTTCTGTATTCATGCTTCACTCAAACATAGTTTTACTATTTACAGTTTAAACTGATTTCGGGATTATATATTGATTTGTTCTCAAATATGTCATCTGATTTATTCGTTTCAGTCTGTGAATTGTTTAATCAAACTTTTCGCCACCGGTTCCTGATATCGGTGCATAAAAACTTGTCTCCTGAAGTAGCCCAGTGTGGATGTGGGCCCTCCTGGCGCGGGCGATCATGCGCACTAGGCCCGAGCTAGTTTTCCCTGAGAAAATAGTAATGAAGCTTACTTATGTAACCATGGTTATGTAAGCTATTGGATCACTCCAATAGGGTATCCTTCCACGCGCAGGATACATTCCGAGTAAGAATTTCAGATTAGTCCCTTGTACCGGGTAGTGCTGCGGCTGACCCTAGCTGCCGCCGCACTACTTCCATCTTGTGTCCTTTTCGAGGCGCTGTAGATCACTGACAAAGAGGATTGGAGTGATCCAATAGCTTACATAACCGTGGTTACATACATCATTTTCATTATGTAGTACTAAATTTAATCACTCCAAAATGGTATCACAATACTAGGTAAGGGCCAGACAGAAAACAAAGTGACGTAGGACTGAGCTCAGGGCAGTCATAGCTGTTATGTCCCTCAGTCCCCACTCAGGGAAGCGGAGGCAACACCCAGCATAGTTGTTCCAACCTCATTGGCGGGGGGCGACAATGACTATATAGTACCTAGAAAAAGGTGCTAGACGATGCCCAACTCACAGAGGCGCAAATGTCATGCCCCACCACATTTGATTGGCGCTTCGCTCACCACATTGTCCTGCAGGCCTAGACTGGTCCACTAACACCTTAGGGACAGCTGCCATGGGGTCCCAGAGAGGAGAGACAACAGAAGACTGAACCACGGTGGTCTCGGCCAGCATGGAGCTATCAAGAGCAGCTGGTGGCCAATCAAGATAACCCTGTCTAGCGTAGCTGTGATCAGGGGAAATGGTGGGAAAGCGTAAAGCGATGTTGCCGGCTAACCTTGAGCGAGGGCGTGCAGACCGATAGGGTCCGACATCGAGAACCATCTGGGGCAATGAGTGTTCTCCTGAAATGCAAATAGGTCCACCTGTGCTTTCCCGAACCTGTCCCAAAGCTGTAAGCACTTCATATCTGCTGGTTCAGTTTTTGATAATGGTGGGGCCCAGGCCTCTAATGTAAGCTCTGTTCCAGTCAACTATGATATAGGCCCTCATGTGAAACCATTTTAACTTTGAGCCTGTTACTTATACTGAGGTCTATAAAGCACTAAAGGCAATACACACTAACAAGTCTGCATGTCAAGACAACCTGGACCCCTACCTCTTAAAGATAGCAGCTGGTATTATTACTGAACCTGTGGCTCACATTTTCAACTTGAGTCTCATTAACAATTCCATACCCAGCATTTGGAAATCAGCTTATGTCCTCCCACAGCTAAAGAGTGGAGAGCCCTCAGATGCTAATAACTATACTCCTATCTCTAAACTCCCTATCCTGGCCAAAGTCTATGAATCCCTAGTGAACTCACAGTTAAAAAACGTCTTAATTGAAAAGAACATACTGAGCGGGGTTCAGTCTGGCTTTAGATCGGGGCACAGCACCACAACTGCAGCTATGGCAGTGGCAAACGACATCATTAATGCACTTGATAAAAAGCAACATCGTGCTGCTCTGTTTGTGGATTTATCAAAGGCCTTTGATTCAGTTGACCATGAATTGTTGTTAGCTAGACTCAGAAACAATGGTCTCAGCGAAGGGGCAGTAAATTGGTTTAGGAACTATCTTTCTGACAGAACACAATGTGTATATACTGACAATCATAAGTATCGCTTTCTTGAGATTAATAGAGGTGTGCCCCAGTGTTCCATTTTAACACCTGTGATGTTCTCAATTTTTATGAATGATTTTGGAAATGGGATGCAACCAGCAAAGTTACATCTATATGCAGATGATACAGTCATATATTCATGTGCTCCTTCTCTGGTTCAGGCTGTTGAAGAGAATAAAGAATATCCAGGCATCCTCTACTGACGGAATGAGGTCAATATCCTTCCAGGATACCCAGGCCAGGTCGATTAGAAAGGCCTGCTCGCTGAAGTGTTTTAGGGAGTGTTTGACAGTGATGAGGGGTGGTCGTTTAACCACAGACCCATTACGGACGCAGGCAATGAGGCAGTGATCGCTGAGATCCTGGTTAAAGACAGCAGAGGTGTATTTGGAGGGCAGGTTGGTTAGGATAATATCTATGAGGGTGACCGTGTTTACGGATTTGGGGTTGTACCTGGTAGGTTCATTGATAATTTGTGTGAGATTGAGGGCATCAAGCTTAGATTGTAGGATGGCCGGGGTGTTAAGTGTGTCCCAGTTTAGGTCACCTAACAGCACGAGCTCTGAAGATAGATGATGGGCAATCAATTCACATATGGTGTCCAGGGCACAGCCGGGGGCTGAGGGTGGTCTATAGCAAGCGACAACGGTGAGAGACTTGTTTCTGGAAAGGTGGATTTTTAAAAGTAGAAGCTCAAATGGTTTGGGCACAGACCTGGATAGTAAGACAGAACTCTGCAGGCTATCTCTGCTGTAGATTGCAACTCCGCCCCCTTTGGCAGTTCTATCTTGTCAGAAAATGTTATAGTTAGCGATGGAAATTTCAGGGTTTTTGGTGGCCTTCCTAAGCCAGGATTCAGACACAGCTAGGACATACGGGTTGGCAGAGTGTGCTAAAGCAGTGAATAAAACAAACTTTGGGAGGAGGCTTCTAATGTTAACATGCATGAAACCAAAGCTTTTACGGTTACAGAAGTCAACAAATGAGAGCGCCTAGGGAATGGGAGTGGAGCTAGGCGCTGCAGGGCCTGGATTAACCTCTACATCACCAGAGGAGCAGAGGGAGTAGGCTAAGGGTACGGCTAAAGGCTATAAGAACTGGTCGTCTAGTACGTTTGGAACAGAGAGTAAAGAGAAGAGGTTTCTGGATGTGGTAGAATAGATTCTAGGCATAATGTACAGACAAAGTTATGGTAGGATGAGAATACAGTGGAGGTAAACCTAGGCATTGAGTGATGATGAGAGAGGTAGTGTCTCTAGAGACACCATTTAAACCAGGTGAGGTCACCGCATGTGTGGGAGGTGGAACAAAAGGGCATATTGAGCAGGGCTGGAGGCTCTACAGTCAAATAAGACAATAATCACTAACCAAAACAGCAATGGACAAGGCATATTGACATTTGGGAGAGGCATGCGTAGCTGAGTGATCATAAGGTCCAGTGAGTAGCTAGGCGGGCTGGAGACATGGCAATTCAGACAGCTAGCGGGCCGGGGCTAGCAGAAGGGCCTTAGAGGGACGTCGCGACGGAAGAAGTCTATTCTAGCCCCCTCGTGCGGTTACGTCGGCAGACCAGTCGTGATGGATCAGCAGGGCTCCGTGTAGTAAAAGGGTCCAGGCCAATTGGCAAAATATGTATAGAGCCGAAGAAATTGGCTGATGGACCTCTTGAGCTAACAGTCCGATATGCTCTAGACAGCTAGCGGGCCCTCGGGCGGATTACGTCGGTAGTCCAGTCGTGATGAATCGGCGGGGCTCCGTATCGGCAGTAAAAGTGGTCCAGGCCAATTGGCAAAATAGGTATTGTAGCCCAAGGAGTGGCTGATGGATCTCTTCAGCTAGATGGTAGATGGGCCTAGCATAGGCTAGCTCCAGGCTAATTGGTGCTTGCTACGGGACAGAGACATTAGCCAGGAGTAGCCACTTCGATAGCAGCTATCTAGCTGCGATGATCCAGGTGAAAAAGCTCAGAGCTTGCGGTAGGAATCCGGCGATATGGAGAAGAAGAAGTCCGATATATGTTCTGGGTTGAATCGCGCTGTGCAGACTGTCAGGAGTTGTCCGGGCTAAAGGTTAGCTGATGACTTCTAGCAGTGGCTAGCTAGTTAGCTGGCTAGCTTCTGTTGGGGGTTCCAGTTCTAAAGTAAAGAAAATAGCAGATCCATACCACATTGGGTGAGGTGGGTGTTTGAATGTTAAATCTCGAGACAGAGACATTGATGCGAGTAACCAGCCTTGTTCTGTACATCACAATACATCCGGGTATCTCAAGCACCCCGGTATAAACACATGAGTTGCAGTAATGAACATTTACCAACAGATGGCATCACTGTGCCATCTTACACCCATAACATCTTCCCTTTAATAAAATAGGACAGGAGGTGTCAATTCACTAACAAAACAAACCTAGTAATAATTTCCAACATGAACAGTTTAGTATTTATTTTATTTTATAAAAAAAAAAAATAGGTAACAACTTAACACATTTTGATAGTCTCTTTACTTTTTTATCTCTGTCTGTCAACAATCCCTGATGGGAAACCTACAGATTAAGTATTTTTGGTGGCTGGGACAGACGCCCGTAGCGTGAAAAGACAAGGGGCTTGTCTGCAAGGACTGCGGGTTCCCGCACAGGCGTGTCACCTGACTGTCTAAGGTGAGTATTGATGGGCGAGGGAGCAGCCGACCTGTGATCACCTGGCTCTTCGCCCAGTGCCTCAGGCCCCATGTGACTTGACCTGTGATCACCTGGCTCTTCGCCCAGTGCCTCAGGCCCCATGTGACTTGCTGGGGTTCCGTCTTTTGTCATGCGACCCCTTTGACCATCAGGGTTCTGAGTAGGTGTTGGCTCAGGAATCCGAAGGTCAACCCTGTTGCGACGGTACAGTGATCCATTCACTTCGACCAAGTAGGAGCGTGGTGCCACTTTCTGTACACAGCATCCGAGTCTCCAGAGGCCCGTCCGCTCTCCTGGTAGTGGCTTCATCCGCACCGTTTCACCCACCCTGAGCTCAGGTAAGTCTTTTGCTGATTTGTCGTAGATGAACTTGGAGACCTGTCTTCTGTGACGTAGCTTCACCAGCACGTCTGTCACCACACATGGCTCCAGGAGAGTGCTGGCTACTGGCAGAGCTGCTTTCAAGCGCCGTGCCATGAGGCGCTGGGCCGGACTGCTATCCATGCCTTCTGTCGGGGTATTGCGCCACTGCAGGATTGCTTTCCAGGCATCTTTGCCCTCTCGCAGAGCCTTTTTGCAGAGGTTATTTGCGATTTTTACTGCGGACTCCGCCTTCCCATTAGCTTTTGGGTGTCGTGGTGATGAAGTGACGTGCTCGAATTCCCATCCTGCAGCAAATTTTCGGAACTCAACTCCGGAGAATTGGGGTCCATTGTCTGAAATTACCCTATCTGGCTGGCCATAGCGGGCAAACTGAGCCTTGCAGCGTTTGATCGTTGTCTCTGCTGAGAGGTCGGGGAGGAGGTCAATCTCCCAAAAGTCTGAGTAATGATCGACTACCAGCAGAAAGTCTTTGCCACTGTGCTGGAAGAGATCTAGACTTACTATCTGCCAGGGGCGCATCGGTAGCTCGTGGGACATCATCGTCTCTCTCTGTTGCTCAATGGCATATTCATTGCAGATTGTGCATTTACTGACATAGTCTTTGATTTCATTCCTGGCCAATACAGTGTGTCACGTGCTTGTCTGTAACAGGCTTCACCTCCTATGTGACTTGAGTGCACACGCGCCAACATCTCATGGCGCAGAGACCGGGGAATAACGACTCTCTGACACTGACACTCTTTGACTGGCCATTATTCTCTGACGGCTAAAGCAGTTTCTTCCTTGCAGTCGGGCCAGCCCATCATAATCACAGACCTCAAGGCCTGGAGTTGTCCGTCCCTGTCTGTGTGCTGTCTGATTTGTATAAGGCGCTGGTCCGTAACATTGAGGTAGTCAGCCTGGTTGATGTGTTCAACATCCACTTGCTCTGTTTGTAAGCTGCACACTGCGTGTTGTTCATGCATGGAGCGTGTGTAAATGCCTGATGCAGTAGCCCTGCTGAGCGTGTCACTCACATACATCTCTGGCCCTGGCTTATACACCACATTTACATTTACATTTAAGTCATTTAGCAGACGCTCTTATCCAGAGCGACTTACAAATTGGTGCATTCACCTTATGATATCCAGTGGAACAACCCACCACCTTGAGGTTGTAGTTTTGTAGGGCCAGTAGCATGCTCTGCAGTCGTTTTGGGGCATTCAGAAGAGGCTTGCTGAATATAGCAATAAAGGGGCTTGTGATCTGTCTCTGCGGTAATATTGTCGCGCCCGTACAGGTAGTGGTGGAAGCGTTGGCATGCAAACACAATGCTGAGGCACTCCTTCTCTATCTGGGCATAGTTCTGCTCTGTTAGGGTGAGTGCCCTAGAGGCGAATGCCACAGGCTGGCCCTCCTGCATGAGGCAACAGCCAAGTCCATACTGGTTTGAGTCACTCTGAATCGTGACAGGTTTTGACACATTGTAGTATCGCAGTACAGGTGTCTGGGTGACCAGTTTTTTTATTTCCCTCACCGCTGCGTCATGTTTTGGGAGCCAATGCCAGATGGCGTCCTTGTCCATGAGCCTCCTTAGTGGCTCACACACTTCAGAGAGCCGCGGTTTGGCCAGGTACGTGACGAATCCGACGAAGCGCTGCACTCCCTTCACGTCAGATGGGTGGGGCATTTCCAAGACAGCCTTCACTTTTTCAGGATCCGCCTTCAATCCGGTGGAGGACAAGATGTGCCCATGAAAGCGGACCTCTGGAACTTTAAACTGAAGCTTTTTTATGCTTAGCCTTAGCTTGACCTGTCTGCATCTGACCATCAGGGCCAGCAGCTTGGCGTCATGGTCACATTCTGCCTCCTCATCACTGTCCCCACAGCCCATTACGAGGATGTCATCTGCTATGGGTTCCACGCCACTGAGTCCCATCAACAGCTCGTGCTGTTTCTGCTGATACACCTCTGGAGCCACGGAGACACCAAACGGAAGCTTCAACCACCTCTTCCTGCCCCAGGGTGTCCAAAAGGTGGTCATGTAGCTGCTGGGCTCGTCGAGCTTGCACTGCAGGAAGGCATCTCTGGCGTATTCAATGTATTGGGGTTGTCTACTGCAGAGTTGGCTGTAGTATTAGCATTAGCTGTGGCAAAGGGGAATTTCTTTACTGGCTGCCTGAATGTAGCATTGACATTGTCCATATGTTGCCTTTCTAGCTCCATGGACCTTATCCGTATATCAGTAAGCTCTGCTGCACGGCATGTCTCCACTGCCAAGACCAGCGTCAGGTCACGTTCTCTCAGCAAACGTCTGCGGGTGCCCTCATCAGTTATGCCAAGCACAATCTTATCTCTGATCAGTTCATCTCTTAAAGCACCATAGTCACATGTAGCTGTCTTTTCCCTTAGCCTAGTGACAAAGCTGTCAATGGACTCCCCGTCCTCCTGTTTGCAACAACCGAACACATAGCGCTCGTAGATGACGTTCTTTGCTGGCTTAAAGTAATGTTCAAGAGCATCAAGAATAGCTATAGCGTTACCTTGCTGAGCTGCTGTTAGGTTCAGGTTGTGTTTGTATACGTGTCGGCATTCAATTCCCATTATAGTCCTCAAAGTGGCAGCCACTACCTCATCGTCCTTTTCCAGAAATCCCGTTGCAAGCGCGTAGTCCTCCCAATCACCTCTAAACGTATCCCAGTTTGTGCTCCAATCCCCGCTGAGTTTCATAACGGCGGGAGGGGGAATGTTCGCTGCCATGTCTAACCGGTGCTAACAACACTGAAGCTAACTAGCAAACTCACTAAGGCCAATTCCGGCGAAATTTTACTCAAATAAGCATTTGTTTGGTAAACCAGAACAGGTGACTCTAATTTGCGGAAAGCATGGTTAGTTATCCCTCTTCTGACACCATGTTTGAATGTTAAATGACGAGACAGAGACATTGATGCGAGTAACCAGCCTTGTTCTGTACATCACAATACATCCGGGTATCTCAAGCACTCCGGTATAAACACATGAGTTGCAGTAATGAACATTTACCAACAGATGGCTTCACTGTGCCATCTTACACCCATAACAGCGGGTTGCAGGAGAGTATGTTGAAAAATAAAATAAAAACAAATATATATGCAAAGAAAAAAAGATATATACACGGGACACGACAAGACGAAGACAAAGACGCCGGACTGCTACGCCATTTTAGGGTGACCGCAGAGCGCCACCCATCTTAGATGCAGCCCGTCCTGTGGGCAGGGACACGCATAGGCGGAAATCCCAGGGGGGACAGGGGGGACACGACCCCCCCATCCTGGGAAAAATATGATTTGTCCCCCCCAATATATCACTGTAAACATAACTATGTAATTTCAATAATATTAATAATACGCAATGAAAGCACTTATGCTGATTATAGACACTTAATAGCGCGTTTTTAAGTTTCAAAAGATTGCGACCCCCTTTTCCTCACAATGGTTTGATTCACTGCCAGTTCCTTAGCTGGCAAGGTAAAACAGGGTTCGTATCTACTGTGTGAAAGGCACTCAATGCACGTAACTGACGTGAGGTTTATCTAGTCAATCGGCCATTTTTTATGTTGTCAGGGTTCACACAAACACACACTAGCTGAATTTGCAGAGCTAGCACGCAAACTAAAGCAAACATTAACCATCAAGCTAGCTAGTACCTATTCCATTTATGTGGCGTCGTCAAAGATGGAATCTTTAGCACACTGCACCTGCCAACCTCTGGACAAGAAGGAATAACCATGTGAGAAATTCTGTTCATCGCATTACAGCTCAGCATTTAACACCATAGTACCCTCAAAACTCGTCATTCAAGCTCGAGACCCTGGGTCTCTGACCCCGCCCTGTGCAACTGGGTCCTGGACTTCCTGACGGAGCCGCCCCCAGGTTGGTGAGGGTAGGTAACAAACATCTCCACCTCCGCTGATCCTCAACACTGGGGCCCCCAAGGGTGCGTTCTGAGCCCTCTCCTGTACTCCCTGTTCACGCCACGACCTGCGTGGCCATGCACGCGCCTCCAACTCAATCATCAGTTTGCGGATGACACTACAGTGGTAGGCTTGATCACAACAACGACGAGACGGCCTACAGGGAGGAGGTGAGGGCCCTCGGAGTGTGGTGTCAGGAAAATAACCTCATACTCAACGTCAACAAAACAAAGGAGATGATTGTGGACTTCAGGAAACAGCAGAGGGAGCAGCCCCCCTATCCACATCGACGGGTCAGTAGTGGAGAAGGTGGAAAGTTTTAAGTTCCTCGGTGTACACATCACGGACAAACTGAACTGGTCCACCCCACACAGACAGCGTTGTGAAGAAGGCGCAGCAGCGCCTCTTCAACCTCAGGAGGCTGAAGAAATTCGGCTTGTCACCAAAAGCACTCACAAACTTCTACAGATGCACAATCGAGAGCATCCTGTCGGGCTGTATCACCGCCTGGTACGGCAACTGCTCCGCCCACAACCGTAAGGCTCTCCAGAGGGTAGTGAGGTCTGCAGAACGCATCACCAGGGGCAAACTACCTGCCCTCCAGGACACCTACACCACCGATGTCACAGGAAGGCCATAAAGATCATCAAGGACAACAACCACCCAAGCCACTGCCTGTTCACCCCGCTATCATCCAGAAGGCGAGGTCAGTACAGGTGCATCAAAAGCAGGGACCGAGAGACTGAAAAACAGCTTCTATCTCAAGGCCATCAGACTGTTAAACAGCCACCACTAACATTTAGCGGCCGCTGCCAACATACTGACTCAACTCCAGCCACTTTAAAAATGGAATTGATGGAAATTATGTAAAAATGTACCACTAGCCACTTTAAGCAATGCCACTTAATACAATGTTTACATACCCTACATTACCCATCTCATATGTATATATACTGTACTCTATATCATCTACTGCATCTTGCCATCTTTATGCAATACATGTACCACTAGCCACTTTAACTATGCCACTTTATGTTTACATACCCTACAGTACTCATCTCATATGTATATACCGTACTCTATACCATCTACTGCATCTGCCATGCCGTTCTGTACCACCACTCATTCATATATCTTTATGTACATATTCTATCCCTTTACACTTGTGTGTGTGTGAAGGTAGTAGTAGTGTGGAATTGTTAGGTTAGATTACTGTTGGTTATTACTGCATTGTCGAACTAGAAGCACAAGCATTTCGCTACACTCGCATTAACATCTGCTAACCATGTGTATGTGACTAATAAAATTTGATTTGATTTGATTTGATTTTGGGTTTCAATGGATCTAACAATTGCTGGCAGATATTTTCCCTCTTGAGACTGTCCAGCCTGGTCTTATGTACATTACAGACAACTAGCCGTTCAGTCTCAAAACCTCCCCTGGAAGCCTCCTGAGGACCTCTGCTGCCTCTCCACTGCTGCTACAGGGGTATTTGTTGTGAAAGAGAGGGATCTGCACTGAAAGAGAATCTATGTTCAGCTCGAGTACTGATCTAGAGACTCAGCCAACTCCCCCGTGAGAAGCGCTCTTTCCAACTTTTGCAGGACGTTTAGACTGTCCTGGTCAAAACGGTCGCCAAACTGAACCTCCACACCATCCAACACTTAAAGAAATTCTGCCCTATAGTGATCCACTGCTTTCCCAGCAAATTGTCTTGAGTGCTCTCAATGGATTCAATAGAGTCAATCAATGTTGTTGCTTTCTCATACAGTCAAAGGTAGCTTTCGTCATTTCTCTTGCCCCTAAGAGATGACCGCACACACTCGACTGCAGCCTGCATACCAGAGACAGTCTGAGTTTTCTTCTGCAGTGAAATGTTTAGACATTCAAGCTTAGACACACAGTCTTAGACACACAAACTTAGACAGTTCTTCCTTTGTTGATGTGCTCGAATAAGCCACTGGCAGTTGAAGCTGTCTTGGATGCAGTTTTTGCCATCTCCTCTAGGCTGCTTAGTACCCGCTCATACTGCCCTAGCACAGCTCTAATAGCAGTATTCCGCACACTCACCTTGTTGGACATAGGGGTTTCAGGTGGTCAGATTTGTATCTTTGGATGTGGCAATTGATTCAAACATGCTCTTAAACTTTCCTGACTGGCCATAGAGGACACCTAACTGATGGACCCAAGAAAGGGAATCCCGGATCCGGTGGGAGGCTGAGCAGCCAGCCTGTGTAATCAGATTTACTGTGTGCTCCACAATGTACATAGAGGGCTAAAGGCTGCTGCCTCCTCACAATTGCCTGTGCACCTGTGTATTTTCCTGCCATGTTTGAGGCACCATCGTAACTCTGCCCACGTAAGCCAGACATGGGCAAATTGAGCCTCCTAAACACATCAGTTGCCACTTTCGCAATGCCCTCGCCTGTTGTCTCCGAACACCCTGTATAGCCCAATAAACTCCTTGTGAGGGACAAGGTCATGGTCAACATAACGCAGACAGACACTCTCCTGTTCAGCACCAGAGACATCTTGAGTACCATCAACAATTACTGAAAATTGTACAATCGGAAGAGACCTAATCTCAGCTGCAATGGCTCGAATGACTGTATTGGCCATGATGTTCAGAATTTCATTCCGTGCTTTGGGGCCTTTGTACATTGTGGTACGCTCTGTTAACCACTTCAGTAAAATGGGATCATCCTCTTCTGCCCTAAGTTTCAAAAGCTGGTATAATTCCCACTGTCATCCGTGTGGCCTCTAAAGGCTTGTCCCTGTCTTACTACATGCCGCACCGAACTAATAATTTTCATCAAGCAATGCCTTGCGTCCTCCTGCTGTTTACCCCACACGCTGGATAACCGGAAACTGATTGGATTTAGCTTGGTGTGTTGTTATCAGTTACAAAGTGGCGGTGGTTTGGCAGTTTTGATGTGCTGTGAATTTTTCAATGGCTTTTCTCCAGTTCCTAAATCCTGCACTAATGAAGCAGCATCTGCTCTTTGGCCAAAAGATGGCTGGCTTGAAAACCCTTGGCTCCAGTGAAAACACAACACTCCTTTATTGATGGATTATAATGTAGCCAGGGGAAATCGCGAAACCATCTCTCTTGAAACATCAACACTCTGTTGGCAAAGTTTGCGGTTCTATAAATTGTGGGTGTGGCTGATATAGTTTTGTGCCATCACTGAGGTAACTGGACATTGCTGTGCCACTGTCCCCTATACTGTTGCTGCTGGCAACAAGGGTGACACCTGGTCCTGCTGTGGCTGTGACATTGTTCTCTGAAGTCCTCTCCCCTGGGCTCTTTCCCTTTTACCACCCTCACTGACTCAGTCTGTCTCCTAGAAAATAAATAAGCATTTGCCGTACTCGTAAACTACCGGTACCCAAAACTACACAATTAATCACAACAGCAATACCATTGCCTTAAACAAATCTTAGTTCAGTCACCAGTTTAAGTTGAGAGTGGGGGTATCCAAGGCATTTTCCAAATTATGTCCCTATTTTACAACAAAAAAAAATTGAGAACCTTTCATAATGTTGCAAAACAAAGATTCAACAAACTTACCAGAGACTCCCTGTCTCTGCCAGTCTGTCCCCTGCATATCTGTCCCCAACTCTGCTGTCTGTGTGCCATCTGTTGCCTGCTCTGCCTAATGACATCATTGTGAAACATTACCATTAGCATTTCACTTCTTTCTTATGAACATTTTATCAACTAGTCTTTGAGATATTAGGCTACAAGAATTCTTACTTTGCATTTTGGTGTACTGAAAAAATACTCTGATGTCCGCCATTTTTCTACCTGGCTGGCTGGCTACACACACATTTTACAGTAGGAGATGGGCTTCTATCATCTTATCTTCTATCATTCTATATGGGCTTCGATCTAAAAGGTAGCTAGCAAATGTGAAACGAATTGCAGTGACAAGAGATAACAGGTGTATGAGTTCACCATTTACACAACATATGCTGCAACCTTTCGTAATTTTAATATGCACTGCTCAAAAGAATAAAGGGAACACTAAAATAACACATCCTAGATCTGAATGAATGAAATATTCTTATTAAATACTTTTTTCTTTACATAGTTTGAATGTGCTGACAACAAAATCACACAAAAATGATCAATGGAAATCAAATTTATCAACCCATGGAGTCTGGATTTGGGAGTCACACTCAAAATTAAAGTGGGAAAACCACACTACAGGCTGATCCAACTTTGATGTAATGTCCTTAAAACAAGTCAAAATGAGGCTCAGTAGTGTGTGTGGCCTCCACGTGCCTGTATGACCTCCTACACAACGCCTCATGAGGTTGGCGGATGGTCTCCTGAGGGATCTCCTCCCAGACCTGGACTAAAGCATCCGCCAACTCCTGGACAGTCTGTGGTGCAACGTGGCGTTGTGGATGGAGTGAGACATGATGTCCCAGATGTGCTCAATTGGATTCAGGTCTGGGGAACGAGCGGGGCCAGTCCATAGCATCAATGCCTTCCTCTTGCAGGAACTGCTACACACTCATGAGCCATGAGTGTGGCTCATGGCTCATGAGGTTCTAGCATTGTCTTGCATTAGGAGGAACCCAGGGCCAACCGCACCAGCATATGGTCTCACAAGGGGTCTGAGCTGTGCAGCCCCCCAAAGAAAATGCCACCCACACCATGACTGACCCACCGCCAAACGGTCATGCTGGAGGATGTTGCAGGCAGCAGAACGTTTCTCCACTGCGTCTCCAGACTCTTTCACGGTCTGTCACATGTGCTCATGTGCTCAGTGTGAAACCTGCTTTCATCTGTGAAGAGCACAAATGCAAATGCCAAACGTCTCTGCACGGTGTTGGGCTGTAAGCACAACCCCCACCTGTGGATGTCGGGGCCCTCATACCACCCTCATGGAGTCTGTTTCTGACCGTTTGAGCAGACACATGCACATTTGTGGCCTGCTGGAGGTCATTTTGCAGGGCTCTGGCAGTGCTCCTCCTTGCACAAAGGCGGATGTAGCGGTCCTGCTGCTGGGTTGTTGCCCTCCTACGGCCTCCTCCACGTCTCCTGATGTACTGGCCTGTCTCCTGGTAGCGCCTCCATGCTCTGGACACTTACGCTGACAGACACAGCAAACCTTCTTGCCACAGCTCGCATTGATGTGCCATCCTGGATGAGCTGCACTACCTGAGCCACTTGTGTGGGTTGTAAGGACTCCAAGTCAATCCACCTCGTGAAATCAAACTGTCCACTTAGGAAGCAACACTGATTGACAATAAATGTCACATGCTGTTGTGCAAATGGAATAGACAACAGGTGGAAATTATAGGCAATTAGCAAGACACCCCCAATAAAGGAGTTATTCTGCAGGTGGTGACACAGACCACTTATCAGTTCCTATGCGTCCTGGCTGATGTGTTTGGTCACTTTTGAATGCTGGCGTGCTTTCACTTCTAGTGGTTAGCATGAGACGGAGTCTACAACCCACACAATGGCTCAGGTAGTGCAGCTCATCCAGGATGGCACATCAATGCGAGCTGTTGGCAAGAAGGTTTGCTGTGTTCTGTCAGCGTAGTGTCCAGAGCATGGAGGCGCTACCAGGAGACAGGCCAGTACATCAGGAGACGTGGAGGAGGCCGTAGGAGGGCAACAACCCAGCAGCAGGACCGCTACATCCGCCTTTGTGCAAAGGAGGAGCACTGCCAGAGCCCTGCAAAATTGACCTCCAGCAGGCCACAAATGTGCATGTGTCTGCTCAAACGGTCAGAAACAGACTTCATGAGGTGGTATGAGGGCCCGACATCCACAGGTGGGGGTTTGTGCTTACAGCCCAACACCGTGCAGGACGTTTGGCATTTGCATTTGTGCTCTTCACAGATGAAAGCAGGTTCACACTGAGCACATTGACACATGTGACAGACGTGACAGAGTCTGGAGACGCAGTGGAGAACGTTCTGCTGCCTGCAACATCCTCCAGCATGACCGGTTTGGCGGCTGGTGGTCAGTCATGGTGTGGGGTGGCATTTCTTTGGGGGCTGCACAGCTCAGACCCCTTGTGAGACCATATGCTGGTGCGGTTGGCCTGGGTTCCTCCTAATGCAAGACAATGCTAGACCTCATGAGCCATGAGCCACACTCATGGCTCATGAGTGTGTCAGCAGTTCCTGCAGAGGAAGGCATTGATGCTATGGACTGGCCCGCTCGTTCCCCAGACCTGAATCCAATTGAGCACATCTGGGACATCATGTCCACTCCCATCCACCAACGCCACGTTGCACCACAGACGTTCCAGGAGTTGGCGGATGCTTTAGTCCAGGTCTGGGAGGAATCCCTCAGGAACCATCCGCCCACCTCATCAAGGCGTTTGTGTAGGGAGGTCATAACAGGCACGTGGAGGCCACACACACTACTGAGCCTCATTTTGACTTGTTTTAAGACATTACATCAAAGTTGGATCAGCCTGTAGTGTGGTTTTCCACTTAATTTTGAGTGTGACTCCAAATCCAGACCTCCATGGGTGATTAAATTTGATTTCCATTGATCATTTTTGTGTGATTTTGTTGTCAGCACATTCAACTATGTAAAGAAAAAAGTATTTAATAAGAATATTTCATTCATTCAGATCTAGGATTGGTTATTTTAGTGTTCTTTATTCTTTTGAGCAGTGCATATTAAAATTACGAAAGGTTGCAGCATATGTTGTGTAAATGGTGAACTCATACACCTGTTATCTCTTTCACTGCAATTCGTTTCACATTTGCTAGCTACCTTTTAGATTCGAAGCCCATATAGAATGATAGAAATAAGATGATAGAAGCCCATCTCCTACTGTAAATGTGTGTGTAGCCAGCCAGCCAGGTAGAAAAATGGCGGACATCAGAGTATTTTTCAGTACACCAAATGCAAAGTAAGAATTCTTGTAGCCTAATATCTCAAAGACTAGTTGATAAAATGTTCATAAGAAAGAAAGTGAAATGCTAATGGTAATGTTTCAACAATGATGTCATTAGGCAGAGCAGGCAACAGATGGCACACAGACAGCCAGAGTTGGGACAGATATGCAGGGACAGACTGGCAGAGGACAGGGAGTCTCTGGTAAGTTTGTTGGATCTGTTGTTTTGCAACATTATGAAAGGTTCTCAATTTTTTTTGTTGTAAAATAGGGACATAATTGGAAAATGCCTTGGATACCCACTCTCAACTTAAACTGGTGACTGAACGAAGATGTTAAGGCCAATGGTATGCTGTTGTGATTAATTGTGTTGTTTTGGGTTACCGGTAGTACCGAGTACGGCAAATGCCTTATTTATTTCTAGGAGACAGGACTGATCAGTGAGGGTGGTAAAGGGAAAGAGCCAGGGAGAGAGACTTCAGAGAACAATGTCACAGCCACAGAGGAACCAGGTTGTCACCCTTGTTGCCAGCAGCAACAGTTATAGGGGACAGTGGCACAGCAATGTCCAGTTACCTTCAGTGATGGCACAAAACTATATCA
>NC_036860.1:13511386-13521006 GCF_002910315.2 Salvelinus sp. IW2-2015
GCTATCGTCAGTTTATTCCAAGATCAGCATGCAGCTGGAGTGCTTCAAAGTCCCTGTGATAAGGTTAGCGATAAACTGAAGTCCAAACTGAACAGAACAGAACTACACTCCTCTTCTACCATTGTCTTAAATATATATTAATGGTCTCGTTGTAAAAGCTAAATTGTCGCTAGTGAACTTTTTTTATTTTATTTTATTTCACCTTTATTTAACCAGGTAGCAAAGATTATAGCAAAACACCACAGAAACGGAATTGGTTCTCGCTAGCTTTGCAAATTCAGCTATTGTTGGAAGCCAGCCAATATGAAACAAACTACACTGCTCAAAAAATAAAGGGAACACTTAAACCAACACAATGTAACTCCAAGTCAATCACACTTCTGTGAAATCAAACTGTCCACTTAGGAAGCAACACTGATTGACAATAAATGTCACATGCTGTTGTGCAAATGGAATAGACAACAGGTGGAAAATATAGGCACATTAGCAAGACACCCCCAAAAAGGAGTGATTCTGCAGGTGGTGACCACAGACCACTTATCAGTTCCTATGCGTCCTGGCTGATGTTTTGGTCACTTTGAATGCTGGCGGTGCTTTCACTCTAGTGGTAGCATGAGACGGAGTCTACAACCCACACAAGTGGCTCAGGTAGTGCAGCTCATCCAGGATGGCCACATCAATGCGAGCTGTTGGCAAGAAGGTTTGCTGTGTCTGCAGCGTAGTGTCCAGAGCATGGAGCGCTACCAGGAGACAGGCCAGTACATCAGGAGACGTGGAGGAGGCCGTAGGAAGGCAACAACCCAGCAGCAGGACCGCTACATCCGCCTTTGTGCAAGGAGGAGCACTGCCAGAGCCCTGCAAAATGACCTCCCAGCAGGCCACAAATGTGCATGTGTCTGCTCAAACGGTCAGAAACAGACTCCATGAGGGTGGTATTGAGGGCCGCGACATCCACAGGTGGGGGTTGTGCTTACAGCCCAACACCGTGCAGGACGTTTGGCATTTGCATTTGTGCTCTTCACAGATGAAAGCAGGTTCACACTGAGCACATGAGCACATGTGACAGACGTGACAGAGTCTGGAGACGCAGTGGAGAACGTTCTGCTGCCTGCAACATCCTCCAGCATGACCGGTTTGGCGGTGGGTCAGTCAGTGTGTGGGTGGCATTTCTTTGGGGGCTGCACAGCTCAGACCCCTTGTGAGACCATATGCTGGTGCGGTTGGCCCTGGGTTCCTCCTAATGCAAGACAATGCTAGACCTCATGAGCCATGAGCCACACTCATGGCTCATGAGTGTGTCAGCAGTTCCTGCAAGAGGAAGGCATTGATGCTATGGACTGGCCCGCTCGTTCCCCAGACCTGAATCCAATTGAGCACATCTGGGACATCATGTCTCACTCCTTCCACCAACGCCACGTTGCACCACAGACTGTCCAGGAGTTGGCGGATGCTTTAGTCCAGGTCTGGGAGGAGATCCCTCAGGAACCATCCGCCCACCTCATCAGGCGTTGTGTAGGGAGGTCATACAGGCACGTGGAGGCCACACACACTACTGAGCCTCATTTTGACTTGTTTTAAGGACATTACATCAAAGTTGGATCAGCCTGTAGTGTGGTTTTCCACTTTAATTTTGAGTGTGACTCCAAATCCAGACCTCCATGGGTTGATAAATTTGATTTCCATTGATCATTTTTGTGTGATTGTTGTCAGCACATTCAAACTATGTAAAGAAAAAAGTATTTAATAAGAATATTTCATTCATTCAGATCTAGGATGTGTTATTTTAGTGTTCCCTTTATTCTTTGAGCAGTGCATATTAAAATTACGAAAGGTTGCAGCATATGTTGTGTAAATGGTGAACTCATACACCTGTTATCTCTTGTCACTGCAATTCGTTTCACATTTGCTAGCTACCTTTTAGATCGAAGCCCATATAGAATGATAGAAGATAAGATGATAAGAAGCCCATCTCCTACTGTAAATGTGTGTGTAGCCAGCCAGCCAGGTAGAAAAATGGCGGACATCAGAGTATTTTTCAGTACACCAAAAGCAAAGTAAGAATTCTTGTAGCCTAATATCTCAAAGACTAGTTGATAAAATGTTCATAAGAAAGAAGTGAAATGCTAATGGTAATGTTTCAAAATGATGTCATTAGGCAGAGCAGGCAACAGATGGCACACAGACAGCAGAGTTGGGGACAGATATGCAGGGGACAGACTGGCAGAGACAGGGAGTCTCTGGTAAGTTTGTTGAATCTTTGTTTTGCAACATTATGAAAGGTTCTCAATTTTTTTTTGTTGTAAAATAGGACATAATTGGAAAATGCCTTGGATACCCCCACTCTCAACTTAAACTGGTGACTGAACTAAGATTTGTTTAAGGCAATGGTATTGCTGTTGTGATTAATTGTGTAGTTTTGGGTACCGGTAGTTACGAGTACGGCAAATGCCTTATTTATTTTCTAGGAGACAGGACTGAGTCAGTGGGGGTGGTAAAAAATATCAGCCACACCCACAATTTATAGAACCGCAAACTCTTGCCAACAGAGTGTTGATGTTTCAAGAGAGATGGTTTCGCGATTTCCCCTGGCTACATTATAATCCATCAATAAAAGGAGTGTTGTGTTTTCACTGGAGCCAAGGGTTTTCAAGCCAGCCATCTTTTGGCCAAAGAGCAGATGCTGCCTTCATTAGTGCAGGATTTAGGAACTGGAGAAAAGCCATTGAAAAATTCACAGCACATCAAAACTGCCAAACCCACCGCCACTTTGTAACTGTAACAGCACACCAGCTAAATCCAATCAGTTTCCGGTTATCCAGCGTGTGGGGTAAACAGCAGGAGGACGCAAGGCATTGCTTGATGAAAATTATTAGTTCGGTGCGGCATGTAGTAAGACAGGGACAAGCCTTTAGAGGCCACACGGATGACAGTGGGAATTTATACCAGCTTTTGAAACTTAGGGCAGAAGAGGATGATCCCATTTTACTGAAGTGGTTAACAGAGCGTACCACAATGTACAAAGGCCCCAAAGCACGGAATGAAATTCTGAACATCATGGCCAATACAGTCATTCGAGCCATTGCAGCTGAGATTAGGTCTCTTCCGATTGTACAATTTTCAGTAATTGTTGATGGTACTCAAGATGTCTCTGGTGCTGAACAGGAGAGTGTCTGTCTGCGTTATGTTGACCATGACCTTGTCCCTCACAAGGAGTTTATTGGGCTATACAGGGTGTTCGGAGACAACAGGCGAGGGCATTGCGAAAGTGGCAACTGATGTGTTATGGAGGCTCAATTTGCCCATGTCTGGCTTACGTGGGCAGAGTTACGATGGTGCCTCAAACATGGCAGGAAAATACACAGGTGCACAGGCAATTGTGAGGAGGCAGCAGCCATTAGCCCTCTATGTCCATTGTGGAGCACACTGTGTAAATCTGATTACACAGGCTGGCTGCTCAGCCTCCCCACGGATCCGGGATTCCCTTTCTTGGGTCCATCAGTTAGGTGTCCTCTATGGCCAGTCAGGAAAGTTTAAGAGCATGTTTGAATCAATTGCCACATCCAAAGATACAAATCTGACCACCCTGAAACCCCTATGTCCAACAAGGTGGACTGTGCGGAATACTGCTATTAGAGCTGTGCTAGGGCAGTATGAGCGGGTACTAAGCAGCCTAGAGGAGATGGCAAAAACTGCATCCAAGACAGCTTCAACTGCCAGTGGCTTATTCGAGCACATCAACAAAGGCAAGACTGTCTAAGTTTGTGTGTCTAAGACTGTGTGTCTAAGCTTGAATGTCTAAACATTTCACTGCAGAAGAAAACTCAGACTGTCTCTGGTATGCAGGCTGCAGTCGAGTGTGTGCGGTCATCTCTTAGGGGCAAGAGAAATGACGAAAGCTACCTTTGACTGTATGAGAAAGCAACAACATTGATTGACTCTATTGAATCCATTGAGACGCACTCAAGACAATTTGCTGGGAAAGCAGTGGATCACTATAGGGCAGAATTTCTTTAAGTGTTGGATGGTGTGGAGGTTCAGTTTGGCGACCGTTTTGACCAGGACAGTCTAAACGTCCTGCAAAAGTTGGAAAGAGCGCTTCTCACGGGGGAGTTGGCTGAGTCTCTAGATCAGTACCCTGAGCTGAACATAGATTCTCTTTCAGTGCAGATCCCTCTCTTTCACAACAAATACCCCTGTAGCAGCAGTGGAGAGGCAGCAGAGGTCCTCAGGAGGCTTCCAGGGGAGGTTTTGAGACTGAACGGCGTAGTTGTCTGTAATGTACATAAAGACCAGGCTGGACAGTCTCAAGAGGGAAAATATCTGCCAGCAATTTGTTAGATCCATTGAAACCCAAAATCAAATCAAATCAAATCAAATTTTATTAGTCACATACACATGGTTAGCAGATGTTAATGCGAGTGTAGCGAAATGCTTGTGCTTCTAGTTCCGACAATGCAGTAATAACCAACAGTAATCTAACCTAACAATTCCACACTACTACCTTACACACACACACAAGTGTAAAGGGATAAAGAATATGTACATAAAGATATATGAATGAGTGGTGGTACAGAACGGCATGGCAGATGCAGTAGATGGCTCATTTGGGTTTCATCCTTGTTTTGTATTACTTGAGACAGTGTACCAACCTGGGCGATACTTGGTTTGGTCTACCAGTATTGCAGCACTGACGGTTTGTCTTAGTTCAGCTATATTAACACGTTGGATGAATTGTTTCCACAAAGGAAAATGTACAGACATTTACGTCTCCTCTCCTTCAGATAGTGTATGAGACTAAGGCTGATAGTGTAGGTCCCATTCTAATATACATACAGTATTACGCAGTGTATACTATAGACACAGTAATATTACACTGGTTGGCTTAATTTTCCAAGTATTGGGCTGAGTTTATGGTAGCCACACCATAGTGAGATTACACTGGTGTTTTTTTTCACACAGTGTGTAGCTGGATTTACTATAGTTGTTCTGTTGCACTACTTTACAGTAACTATCTTAGTTCCCTTGGAAACTCACTTTTCAGCTATTACACTGCCAGTCTTGCACAGCGTGACGCTGGCTTACTAGTTTTCTGTTGTACTTAAAATAAAGACAGTAACTATCCTAGTTTCCCCTGGAAACATACATCTCAGATCTATTACACTAAGGGTTTCAGTATATAGCTGGTTTTACTATGGTTTTGTTACTTTAGTTTACAGTACAGACAGTAACTGTGCTCGTTTTCCTTAGAAACTCACACAACAGCTAGATTAACACTGCTGGTCTTACGTAGTGTGTCGCTGGGGTTCGCATTATTCTTTTTGTTATACTGCAGGTTATAACACTACCCATCTCTTCTTCCCACAAAAGAGAAAGTACCATTCCAGTATGGCTTTTCCCTTCAGAAATGCAACGTGTCCCCAGGGGCGAAAAATCTGATATCAACTTGGAGGGACATAACATGACATTTTCTCAAGAGCAATTCCTGAGGGGACACCAAAAGTAGTGCTGTAAACACATAGCCCTACATTGTAATATGTTAAATGTATATCGAGGAACCATAATCACTACTACTGGATAATTGATAGGTAGTTAACTAAGGGTTGTCCCAACTTGTTCAAATGTTTAAATCATTATAATACTACTACTAATATGTTATAGCAGTGTCCTTATCAGTCCAGTATGTATGCAGGTATTTGTACTTACAACCAGCAATACCAAGAAAGGCCAGTAGGTGGCAATGGTACTGTACACTGTATGGGTGCAGTTTTCGTAAATACAATGAACATGGTGTGATCTAGTCTAAATAATCTCCATTGAGAACCATCACAAAGTTGGTCTCCACTGGCCTGAGTCTACTACAATAGTTTTACAAGACAAAAAAGATACAAATAAGTACAGTTCTAAAAGCAAAATAACTACTTCAAATGAATAACCAAAAAAATCACTAATATCCTTCAGCAGTGTCTCAACTTCTCAAACAGCAGCTATGTAAGTATGTCACACAAAGTATGCAATTTTAAATAAAATAACATTAAATAAATAATTAGTAAGTGTACTGTCATGTACTAAAAACTACTAAACAAAAGAACAAATATCATACTATACACCAGGGGTTCCCAAACAGGGGTCCATGGACCCCTAGGGGTCCCTGGTGTAATTGCAAGGGGTCCGTGAAATAAAAAAGTGTAATGAACGTATTCAGCACAAGGTTTCCAGTAAGTTTACATATAATATAGAGGGGGTGGAGGTCCCTGAGGACCGCTCAAAACCTTTCCTGCCTTGCCTCAAATATGTAGGGGTTCCAGTACCCAAAAAAGGTTGAGAACACTGCCTATACACATTACTGAACAAAAGAACTGAACATATGTTTGTGACTTCCGGCGCCGAAAAGAGAATGGCTGCCTCGCTTCGTGTTCCTTGGAAAATATGCAGTATTTTGTTTTTTTACGTGTTATTTCTTACATCGGTACCCGGGGTAATCTTAGGTTTCATTACATACAGTCGGGAGGAACTACTGAATATACGATTAACGTCAACTCATCATCGTTCCTACCAGGAATATGACTTTCCCGAAACGGATCCAGTGTTTTGCCTTCCACACAATACAATGGATCTGATCCCAGCCGGCGACCCTGTGCGACGCCGAAAAAGGGGAAAACGTGGCGGTCTCGTGGTCAGGCTTCGGAGACGGGCACATCGCGCTCCACTCCTAGCATATACTCGCCAATGTCCAGTCTCTTGACAATAAGGTTGATGAAATCCGAGCAGGGGTAGCATTCCAGAGAGACATCAGGGATTGCAACGTGCTCTGCTTCACGGAAACATGGCTAACTCAAGGGACGCTAACGGAGTCGGTGCAGCCAGCTGGTTTCTTCATGCATCGCGCCGACAGAAACAAACATCTTTCCGGTAAGAAGAGGGGCGGGGGGTATGCCTTATGATTAACGAGAAGTGGTGTGATCATCCATACAACACACAAGAACTCAAGTCGTTCTGTTCACCTGATCTAGAACTCCTCACAATCAAATGTCGACCGCATTATCTACCAAGGGAATTCTCGTCAATCATAATCACAGCCGTATACATTCCCCCCAAGCAGACACATCGATGGCCCTGAACGAACTTTATCTGACTCTTGTAAACTGGAAACCAACACCCTGAGGCTGCATTCATCGTAGCTGGGGATTTTAACAAAGGCTAATCTAAAACAAAACTCCCTAAATTCTATCAGCATATCGATTGTGCTACAGGGCTGGAAAAAACACTAGACCATTGTTATACTAATTTCCGCGAACGCTTATAAGCCCTCCCGCCCCCCTTCGGAAAAGCTGACCACGACTCCATTTTGTTGATTCCAGCCTACAACAAAAACTCAACAACAAGCTCCCGGCGCTCAGGTCTGTTCAAAACGCTGGTCCGACCAATCTGAATCCACGCTTCAAGACTGCTTCGATCACGCGGATTGGAAATAGTTCCGCATCGCGTCCAACAACAATATTGAACGAATATCTGATTCGGTGAGCGAGTTCATTAGGAAGTGCATTGACGATGTCGTACCCACTAGCAACGATAAAAACATTCCCAAACAGAAACCGTGGTTGACGGCAGCATTCGCGTGAAACTGAAAGCGCGAACCACCTGCTTTTAACCAGGGCAAGGTGACCGGAAGCATGACCGAATACAAACAGTGTAGCTATTCTCTCCGCAAGGCAATCAAACAGCTAAGTTCAGTACAGAGACAAAAATGCGAGTCGAAATTCAACAGCTCAGACACAAGAGGTTGTGGCAGGGTCTACAGTCAATCACGGATTACAAAAAGAGAAAACAGCCCCGTCGAAGGACCAGATGTCTTGCTCCCAGACAGGCTAAACAACTTTTTTGGCCCGCCTTTGAGGACAATACAGTGCCACTGACACGGCCCCCTACCAAACCTGCGGGCTCTCCTTCACTGCAGCCGAGGTGAGTAAAAACATTTAAACGTGTTAACCCTCGCAAGGCTGCAGGCCCAGACGGCATTCCCAGCCGCGTCCTCAGAGCATGCGCAGACCAGCTGGCTGGTGTGTTTACGGACATATTCAATCAATCCATATCCCAGTCTGCTGTTCCACATGCTTCAAGAGGGCCACCATTGTTCTGTTCCCAAGAAAGCTAAGGTAACTGAGCTAAACGACTACCGCCCGTAGCCACTCACTTCCGTCATCATGAAGTGCTTTGAGAGACTAGTCAAGGACCATATCACCTCCACCCTACCGGACACCTAGACCCACTCCAATTTGCTTACCGACCCAATAGGTCCACAGACGACGCAATCGCAACCACACTGCACACTGCCCTAACCCATCTGGACAAGAGGAAATACCCATGTGAGAATGCTTGTTCATCGATTACAGCTCAGCATTTAACACCATAGTACCCTCCAAACCTCGTCATCAAGCTCGAGACGCCTGGTCTCGACCCCGCCCTGTGCAACTGGGTCCTGACTTCCTGACGGCCGCCCCCAGGTGGGAGGGTAGGTAACAACATCTCCACCCGCTGATCCTCAACACTGGGGCCCCACAAGGGTGCGTTCTGAGCCCTCTCGCTGTACTCCCTGTTCACCCACGACTGCGTGCCATGCACGCCTCCAACTCAATCATCAAGTTTGCGGATGGACCACTACAGTGTAGGCTTGATCACCAACAACGACGAGACGGCTACAGGGAGGAGGTGAGGCCCTCGGAGTGTGGTGTCAGGAAAAATAACCTCATACTCAACGTCAACAAAAACAAAGGAGATGATTGTGGACTTCAGGAAACAGCAGAGGGAGCACCCCCTATCCACATCGACGGGTCAGTAGTGGAGAAGGTGGAAAGTTTTAAGTTCCTCGGTGTACACATCACGGACAAACTGAACTGGTCCACCCACACAGACAGCGTTGTGAAGAAGCGCGCAGCAGCGCCTCTTCAACCTCAGGAGGCTGTAAGAAATTCGGCTTGTCACCAAAAGCACTCACAAACTTCTACAGATGCACAATCGAGAGCATCCTGTCGGGCTGTATCACCGCCTGGTACGGCAACTTGCTCCGCCCACAACCGTAAGGCTCTCCAGAGGGTAGTGAGGTCTGCAGAACGCATCACCAGGGGCAAACTACCTGCCCTCCAGGACACCTACACCACCCGATGTCACAGGAAGGCCATAAAGATCATCAAGGACAACAACCACCCAAGCCACGCCTGTTCACCCCGCTATCATCCAGAAGGCGAGGTCAGTACAGGTCATCAAAGCAGGACCGAGAGACTGAAAAACAGCTTCTATCTCAAGGCCATCAGACTGTTAAACAGCCACCACTAACATTTAGCGGCCGCTGCCAACATACTGACCTCAACTCCAGCCACTTTAAAAATGGGAATTGATGGAAATTATGTAAAAATGTACCACTAGCCACTTTAAGCAATGCCACTTAATACAATGTTTACATACCCTACATTACCCATCTCATATGTAATATACTGTACTCTATATATCTACTGCTATTTGCCATCTTTATGCAATACATGTACCACTAGCCACTTTAAACTATGCCACTTTATGTTTACATACCCTACAGTACTCATCTCATATGTATATACCGTCACTCTATA
>NC_036860.1:13521733-13524594 GCF_002910315.2 Salvelinus sp. IW2-2015
GTCCAAGTAATGTATGCAAAATATTAATTACTTAACGAAACCACCCAGCCAAATTACAAGAAAAAAGCCAGTACAGGCTGCAATGCGTAACATAGCTACAACTGGATCGATGGAGTCGACCCCGAAGTATTTCCGTAAAATACAACGAAAACCCATCGACGTGTGACTACTAATCTACACAAAATAATCTACAATTTGAGAAACCATACACAAAAGTTGGGTCTCCACTGGCCTGAGTCTACTACAATAGTTTACAAGAACAAAAAGATACAAATAAAATACCAGTTCTAAAAGCAAAAAATAACTACTTCAATGAAAATAACCAAAATAAATCAACTAAAAATCCTTTCAGCATCTAGCAATCAGTGTCTCAACTCTTAAACAAGCAACTATGTAAGTATGCACACAAAGTATGCAATTTTAAAAAATAAACATTAAATAAATAATAGTAAGGACTGTCACTGTCATACTATAAAAAACTACTAAACAAAAGAACAAATAATCATATAACATACACCAGGGTTCCCAAACAGGGGTCCATGGACCCCTAGGGTCCCTGGTGTAATTGCAAGGGGTCGCTGAAATAAAAAAGTGTAAATGAACCGTATTCAGCACCACAAGGTTTCCAGTAAAGTTACAAATATAATATAGAAGGGGTTGAGAGTCCCTGAGACCGCTCAAAACCTTTCCTGCCTTGCCTCAAAATATGTAGGGGTTCCAGTACCCAAAAAAGGTTGAGAAACACTGCCTATACACATTACTGAACAAAAAAAACTGAACAATATGTTTGTGACTTCCGCCCCAAAAGAGATGGCTGCCTCGCTTCGTGTTCCTTGGAAAATATGCAGTATTTTGTTTTTTTACGTGTATTTCTTACATCCGTACCCCGGGTAATCTTAGGTTTCATTACATACAGTCGGGAGGAACTACTGAATATACATTAACGTCAACTCATCATCGTTCCTACCAAGAATATGACTTTCCCGAAACGGATTCAGTGTTTTGCCTCCACACAATACAATGCTACTACGATCCCAGCCCGCGACCCCTGTGACGACGCCGAAAAAAGGGGAAAACGTGGCCGGTCTCGGGTCAGGCTTCGAGACGGGCACATCGCGCTCCACTCCCTAGACATACTACTCGCCAAGTTCCAATCTCTTGACAATAAGGTTGATGAAATCCGAGCACGGGTAGCATTCCAGAGAGACAATCAGGGATATGCCAACGTGCTCCTGCTTCACGGAAACATGGCTAACACCAAGGACGCTAACGGAGTCGCGTGCAGCCAGCTGGTTTCTTCATGCACCGCAAGACCGACCCAGAAAGCACAAACAACTCTTCCGTAAAGCAAGAGAAGGCATCTCTCTCTCTCTGATAAGGAACACTGCTATAACTATTATTAGTAGTAGTATTATAATGATTTAAACATTTGAACAAGTTGGGACAACCCTTCAGTTAACTACCTATCAATTATCCAGTAGTAGTGATTATGGTTCCTCGATATACATTTAACATATTACAATGTAGGCTATGTGTTACAGCACTACTTTTGGTGTCCCCCTCAGGAATTGCTCTTGAGAAAATGTCATGTTATTGTCCCCTCCAAAGTTGATATCAGATTTTCGCCCCTGGGGACACGTTGCATTTCTGAAGGCGAAAAGCCATACTGGAAATGGTACTTTCTCTTTGTGGGAAGAAGAGATGGGTAGTGTATAACCTGCAGTATAACAAAAGAATATGCGAACCCCAGCGACACACTACGTAAGACCAGCAGTGTAATCTAGCTGTTGTGTGAGTTTCTAAGGAAAACGAGCACAGTTACTGTCTGTACTGTAAACTAAAGTAACAAAACCATAGTAAACCCAGCTATATACTGAAACCCTTAGTGTAATAGATCTGAGATGTATGTTTCCAGGGGAAACTAGGATAGTTACTGTCTTAATTTTAAGTACAACAGAAAACTAGTAAGCCCAGCGTCACGCTGTGCAAGACTGCAGTGTAATAGCTGAAAAGTGAGTTTCCAAGGGAAACTAAGATAGTTACTGTAAAGTAGTGCAACAGAACAACTATAGTAAATCCAGCTACACACTGTGTGAAAAAAACACCAGTGTAATCTCACTATGGTGTGGCTACCATAAACTCAGCCCAATACTGGAAAATTAAGCCAACAGTGTAATATTACTGTGTCTATAGTATACACTGCGTAATACTGTATGATATTATAGAATGGGACCTACACTATCAGCCTTAGTCTCATACACTATCTGAAGGAGAGGAGACGTAAATGTCTGTACATTTTCCTTGTGGAAACAATTCATCCAACAGTGTAATATACTGAACTAAGACAAACCGTCAGTGCTGCAATACTGGTAGACCAAACCAAGTATCGCCCAGGTTGGTACACTGTCTCAAGTAATACAAACAAGGATGAAACCCAAATGAGATGGCACTTGTCAAAACGAGTGAGGGGACAGCAGAGCACCCTGATGGAGAGGCTAGCTAGCTACTCCAAGCTACTGAATAGTTGCGGGTTTATTTCTGCGCTTATACACTATAACATAGAGGTCTAACCAAGTGAATCCTCTCTGGAATGAGCCGAGAAAGGAAAGAGGTGGAATAATTCCTCCACTCCTCCATACAGACCTTCTCCAGATCCTTCAGGTTTCGGGGCTGTCGCTGGGCAATACGGACTTTCAGCTCCCTCCAAAGATTTTCAATTGGGTTCAGGTCTGGAGACTGGCTAGGCCACTCCAGGACCTTGAGATGCTTCTTATGGAGCCACTCCTTAGTTGCCCTGGCTGTGTGTTTCGGGTCGTTGTCATGCTGGAAGACCCAGCCACGACCCATCTTCAATGCTCTTA
>NC_036860.1:13525214-13549935 GCF_002910315.2 Salvelinus sp. IW2-2015
CCAAATGTGAAGCCATGGAGGCTGGAAACTATTCTTTGTGATGCTTTTTCTGCCAAAAGAAAGAAGGAAAGAAGAGGGATTATAGGGGGGGACGACTGCACCGTATTGAGGGAATGGATTGGGCCTGTTATCCCGAGATCTTTGCCAACAACTCCTTCCCTCAATAACAGGTCTGTGAGAGCCGGAATTCTTACTGGTTGGTAGGTGATCAAATACTTATGTCATGCAATAAAATGCAAATTAATTACTTAAAAATCATACAATGTGATTTTCTGGATTTTAGATTCCATCTCTCACAGTTGAAGTGTACCTATGATAAAAATTACAGACCTCTACATGCTTTGTAAGTAGGAAAACCTGCAAAATCGGCAGTGTATCAAATACTTGTTCTCCCCACTGTAACTCTACAGAACGCAATGACTACAATGAATGGCTAAATTACTTCCGGACACTAAGGGTCCACAGAGCTGCTCCTCCCCAAATATTTTTATAACTAAACCAAGATACACCACAGCCTGTCGATTCCAATGGGAACAATTGAGTCATAGTGGGCAGAACAAACAAGGAGGTGGGCAGAGCCATGCACAAGTTAGCGAGATCCTATTGGTCCGTTCTAGCTTGTATCGGCATAATTCCGTTACGGAACGCCTACTCTGTGAAGTGCTCGTGTGCAATAACTCAATTCACCTTTATATTCCTAAACAACACAATAAAAAAAACTTTGGCAAAGGGTAAAGTGTACAAAACGTAGTCCACGCTGTTCATAACATATTGTAGTTTTGGGAACAGAAAATTGTATTGAGATCAAATGTTTCATCAATGAGATAATGTGCAGAATGTCGGCCAAAATCCATCTCCTTCCATCTTCTCCCATTGCCAACCACTGGGCTTACTCGAACAACAATATTTAGTAGTGACTGTCAACGCCAAGCAGATGCTTCACATTTATACATCCTGTGAAGTATCTGTCTTGTTGTTCAGTCTGTGTCCTCACCGATCTGTTGTGCTTTGACCAAGACACATCATGAATTCAACAGGGATTATCACCAATCCATGATGTGTGTTGATGAGATGTTTAGAAGTAGTTGCCATTTTATGATGTAGGCTTCTTTACATTAAATAAGAATAAGACCCTCAGTTAAGAAAAGGAAAACAAACTGTATCAACCAGGACCTTTCTGATGTTGCACACTCTTGAAAATTACCCTGATAAGTATAATACATTTTGCACCATGAGTAGAATTGTATCTTCCAGATTTTGGGTCTATACTACTGTTGGCTATTGTCATTCTGTGTAACACAATTAGAGCAGTAACTTGGGACAGCATTGTGTAAACCTCACAGGAGGTTGGTGGCACCTTAATTGGGGAGGATGTGCTTGTGGTAATGGCTGGGGCGGAATGAGTCGAATAGTTTCAAATACATCAAACACATAATTTGATGCCATTCCCTTCGCTCCGTTCCAGCCATTATTATGAGCCGGCCCTCCCCTTAGCAGCTTCCACTGGTAAACTTTTAGTTTTTTATTAAAGTCAAGAACGGTTGAAATGAAAATGTATTGCATCACAAAATAGATGTACAAGCCAAACAATTATTCATAAGCAAAGAAATGCATTTCTGGAACAGGCTTCTGGAAACACAAATTAGATATACAATAAACAAAAAAGGCACTGTTGGAACAGGCTTTGATGCTTTTAACTTATTAAGAACTTTCATCCTCTTACTCATTGGAACTCCCACTCCCTCCCTTGCGGTCAGGTGCATATTTCAGGCAGGCTGACATTGCCTGTAGTATTTCTGCCCCTGTAGCCTTTGATTCGCCAAGACTCACACCTGCTGTAAAGGGGATGCTGTGTGGATGTTTTTCAGCGGCAGGGACTGGGACACTAGTCAGAACAGAGGGAAAGATGAACGGAGCAAAGTACAGCGAGATCCTTGATGGAAACCTGCTCCACAACGCTCAGGACCTAAGACTGGGGCGATGGTTCACCTTCCAACAGGACAACAACCCTAACCACACAACACAGGAGTGGCTTTGGGACAAGTCTCTGAATGTCCTTGAGTGGCCCAGCCAGAGCCCGGACATGAACCCGATCAAACATCTCTGGAGAGACCTGAAAATAGCTGTGCAGCAACGCTCCCCATCCAAACAGACAGAGCTTGAGAGGATCTGCAGAGAAGAATGGAAGAAACTCCCCAGATACAGGTGTGCCAAGCTTGTAGCGTCATACCCAGGAAGACTCGAGGCTTCAATCGCTGCCAAAGGTGCTTCAACAAAGTACTGAGTAAAGGGTCTGAATACTTACAGTACCTGTCAAAAGTTTGGACACACCTACTCATTCAAGGGTTTTTCTTTATTTTTTCTATTTTCAATATTGTAGAATAATAGTGAAGACATCAAAACAATGAAATAACACATATGGAATCATGTAGTAACCAAAATAGTGTTAAACAAATCAAATATATTTATTATTTTAGAATCTTCAAAGGAGCCACCCTTTGCCTTGATGGCAGCTTTGCACACTCTTGACAGCTTTGCACATTCTCTCAACCAGCTTCATCTGGAATGCTTTTCCAACAGTCTTGAAGGAGTTCCCACATGTGCTGAGCATTTGTTCGCTGCTTTTGCTTCATTCTGCGGTTCAACTCATCCCTAACCATCTCAATTGGGTTGAGGTCGGGTGATTGTGGAGGCCAGGTCATCTGATGCAGCACTCCGTCACTCACCTTCTTGGTCAAATAGCCCTTACATAGCCTGGAGTTGTGTTGGGTCATTATCCTGTTTAAAAAAAAAAAAAGGATAGTCCCATTAAGCGCAAACCAGATGGGATGGCGTATTGCTGCAGAATGCTGTGGTAGCCATGCTGGTTAAGTGGGCCTTGAACTCTAAATAAATCACAGACAGTGTAACCAGCAAAGCACCCCCACACCGTAACACCTCCTTCTCCATTTTTCACGGTGGGAACCACACATGCAGAGATCATCCGTTCATCTACTCTGCTTCTCACAAACACATTGCGGTTGGAACAAAAAATCGCACTCTTCCACCAGGCTAATGTCCATTGCTCGTGTTTCTTGGCCCAAGCAAGTATCTTCTTATGGGTGTCCTTTAGTAGTTGTTTCTTTGCAGCAATTCGACCATGAAGGCCTGATTCACGATGTCTCCTCTGAACAGTTGTTGAGATGTGTCTGTTACTTGAACTCTGTGAAGCATTTATTTGGGCTGTAATTTCTTAGGCTGGTAACTCTAATGAACGTATCCTCTGCAGCAGAGGTACACTACCGGTCAAAAGTTTTAGAACACCAGGTCATTCTAGGGTTTTTCTTTATTTTTTAAAAAGGTTCTAAATTGTAGAATAATAGTGAATATATCAAAACTATGAAATAACACAAATGGAATCATGTTGTAACCAAAAGTGTTTAAAAAATCTAAATATATTTGAGATTCTTCAAAGTAGCCACCCTGTGCCTTGATGACAGCTTTGCACACTCTTGGCATTCTCTCAACCAGCTACATGAGGTAGTCACCTGGAATGCATTTCAATTAACCGATGTGCCTTGCTAAAAGTTAATTTGTGAAATGTATTTGTTTTAATGTGTTTCAGCCAATCAGTTGTGTTGTGACAAGATAGCCCTATATGGTAAAATACCAAGTCCATATTATGGCAAGAACAGCTCAAATAAGCAAAGAGAAACGACAGTCCATCATTACCTTAAGACATGAAGGTCGGTCAATCCGGAAAATTGTGAATTGCTGCAAAGAAACCACTACTAAAGGACACCAATAAGAGGAAGAGACTTGCTTGGGCCAAGAAACACGAGCAATGTACATTAGACCGGTTGAAATTTGTCCTTTGGTCTGGAATCCAAATTTGAGATTTTTGTGAGATGCTGTGTGGGTGAACGGATGATCTCCGCATTTGTATTTCCCACTGTAAAGCATGTAGGAGGAGGTGTTATGGTGTGGGTGTGCTTTGCTGGTGACACTGTTAGGCGGAGCGACACAGGGGAACACAAGAGCAGACTCAGATGAGGAAACAGGGATGAATGAACCAAAATATTTGTTACATAGAGAGATATGGAGTGCAGGTCCGGGGAAGCTCAGATGAGTTGCAGAAATAACAGATGTGGAGACTGAGGTTGGAGTTTGCTTAGTAGAACAGGGTAAACACATCCTGAGGGGAATCCAAGGTAGTGGTGATGAGTGAAATCCAGAGCAAGGTAGTTGGGTGGTGAGATGTGGAACAGGAGACAGAGCAGTAACTGCAATGAGAGGATAAACAGTGTCAGGCAGGGAAACAGGCACAGCACAGTAACAGGATCTTGAATAATCATAGATGGCTAGAATCATGAACTGACTGAGCAGAGATTACAATCTGGCAGAGTAGAAGTGGCAGGACTGAGTATTTGTAGAGGTCTTGATTATGGAACGAGTTGCAGCTGGTAGGGATCTGCTCTGACTCCGGCACACCTGTCTCCAATCACACAATCACACAGAGAGGGAGAGAGAGAGTGTACGGGGGAGTAACTGCAGGTCAAGAAGACACCGAATGAACACCAGAGGGCGAAGAACAGAGCGGCACGTCTTACTCTTAATTGTAATCAGTGGACTAATGTAAATACTAGAGGTTGACCGATTAATCGGAATGGCTGATTTCAAGTTTTCATAACATTCGGAAATCGGTATTTTTGGACGCCGATTTAGCCGTTTATTTTTTATTTTTTTATATATATTTTTGACAACTGACTTACCTAGTTAAATAAAGGTAAGAACACATTCTTATTTTCAATGATGGCCTAGGAACGGTGGGTTAACTGCCTTGTTCAGGTGCAGAACGACAGATTTTTACCTTGTCAGCTCAGGGATTCAATCTAGCAACCTTACGGTTAACTAGTCCAACGCTCTAACCACCTGCCTCACGAGGAGCCTGCCTGTTACGCGAATGCAGTAAGAAGCCAAGGTAAGTTGCTAGCTAGCATTAAACTTATCTTATAAAAAACAATCAATCAATCATAATCACTAGTTATAACTACACATGGTTGATGATATTACTAGTTTATCTAGCGTGTCCTGCGTTGCATTTAATCGATGCGATGCGCATTCGCGAAAAAGGACTGTCGTTGCTCCAACGTGTACCTAACCATAAACATCAATGCCTTTCTTAAAATCAATACACAGAAGTATATATTTTTCTTTTAGCTAAAACCTGCATATTTAGCTAAAAGAAATCCAGGTTAGCAGGCAATATTAACCAGGTGAAATTGTGTCACTTCTCTTGCGTTCATTGCACGCAGAGTCAGGGTATATGCAACAGTTTGGGCCGCCTGGGTCATTGCGAACTAATTTGCCAGAATTCTACGTAATTATGACATAACATTGAAGGTTGTGCAATGTAACAGGAATCTTAAGACTTATGAGCCTACCCGTTGATAAAATACGGAAGGTTCCGTATTTCACTGAAAGAATAAACGTTTTGTTTTCGAGATGATAGTTTCCGGATTCGACCATATAATGACATAAGGTCGTATTCTGTGTGTTATTTATGTTATAATTAAGTCTAATTTGATGGAGCAGTCTGACTGAGCGATGGTAGGCACCACAGGCTCGTAGCATTCATTCAAACGCACTTTCGGTGGTTTTGCCAGCAGCTCTTCGCAATGCTTCAAGCATTGCGCTGTTTATGACTTCAAGCCTATCAACTCCCGAGATTAGGCTGGTGTAACCGATGTGAAATGGCTAGCTAGTTAGTAGGGTGCGCGCCAATAGCGTTTCAAACATCACTCGCTCTGAGACTTGGAATAGTTGGGTAATGCTGCTTCGAGGGTGGCTGTTTCGATGTGTTCCTGGTTCGAGCCCAGGTAGCGGCGAGGAGAGGGATGGAAGCTATACTGTTACACTGGCAATACTAAAGTGCCTATAAGAACATCCAATAGTCAAAGGTATATGAAATACAAATCGTATAGAGAGAAATAGTCCTATAATTCCTATAATAACTACAACCTAAACTTCTTACCTGGGAATATTGAAGACCCATGTTAAAAGGAACCACCAGCTTTCATATGTTCTCATGTTCTGAGCAAGGAACTTAAACGTTAGTTTTCTTACATGGCACATATTGCACTTTTACTTTCTTCTCCAACACTTTTGTTTTGCATTATTTAAACCAAATTGAACATGTTTCATTATTTATTTGAGGCACAACATTGATTTTATTGATGTATTATATTAAGTTAAAATAAGTGTTCATTCAGTATTGTTGTAATTGTCATTATTACAAATACATTTTAAAAAATCGTCCGATTAATCGGTATCGGCTTTTTTGGTCCTCCAATAATCAGTATCGGTATCGGCGTTGAAAAATCATAATCGGTCGACCTCTAGTAAATACTATGCATGCCAGTCTCTCTTGGCTAAGATTTAAGGAGAGACTGACTGCATCACTTCTTCTTTTTATAATTAATGTGTTGAAAATTCAAAATTGTTTGCGTCGTCAACTTACACACAGCTTTGACACCCACTTACCCCATCACAATCCCAAAATCCAGAACAAATTAAAGAAAGTGTACAGTATTATATATAGAACTCCCTTCAATCTCATATTGCTCAAATGAACAGCAAACCTGGTTTAAAAAACAAACAGATAAAGCCACACTTCACGTCACAACGCCTCTCCCCTATTTGAGCTATTCTTGTCTAATAATGTTCTGTTTCATGTTTTGTGTGGACCCCAGGAAGAGTAGCTGCTGCTTTCATAACAGGGGTTTGGGGTTTCTAATAAAATACCCAGTCTTTAGTATATCTTCCTCCGTCTTGTTCAGGTTGAAGTCGAATTCCTCAACCGGACTCGAGTGACTGTCCTTTTAAAAAGGTCACAGATCTCATAAAGGAGTTCAAAGTACTGAATATAGTTTTACATTTGTTCCCATCCAAATATAACAACCTCATTTCTATATCATTCAAATAGGGGGGGGGGGTCTCTCATCTGAAGAGGCAGAAGGAGACCTCAGTCTCCTTCTTGGAGCATGAAGGCTCAAGATTCTCTGCAGTAAAATATTTGACCACATAATGGCAATTATTGGTACAATTAGAATACCTTTCCCAAATACATCGTTCAAGAATGAGAATCAGGGGTTGTTTACCCGGCATTTTAACCTTTTGCTTCTTAGTGGCTCTGGCACATGTTTCCTGGCGCCTTGGAGCAGATTTTAGTGGCGGCTTGGGTAGGCCTAAAAACAGAACACATGCAAGTGTAAAATAACGTCCCGCTTTTTTCTACACAACCTAAACACAATCAAATGTTTACCAAACTTTAAACCAAAATTCGAAATGGAGCGTTTCATACTTGCGTCCATTTGCAGCAACTTAGTGTGGGGAAATCCCTCAATTAAGAAGGCAAAAGGAGACCTCGAGGCCTCATGCTCCAGGTTTAAGCCATGTCAGAGACCAAGATGATTCTTTGGAATAAAAGATTGGACAACATCATGCCAATTGTTTTTACAATTAGAATACCTTTCTCAAATATAATGATGAAGAATAAGGAGTTGGGTCGTCCTCACCGTCATTACTGCGTTTTAGCCTTTTGTATCTTGTAAGCAGTGGCACAGTGCTTCGGGGCATATTTTGTTGTGGGGCTTGGGTAGGCATTTGCCTGAAAATAAACATGCAAGTGTAAAATAACATCCAGCCCTTTTCTACTCACATCTGTCATATGAAAACAACCTTAACACATGACCAGACTTTAAAACAAAATTCGACAACATGCCAAAGTTAACCTCCCTGGTCCTTAGCCTGGAAATCCAGAAGGATTTCAGCTCAGTGTCATGTTTGTTTCGCTAGTCCAACAATGGTGAAACGTGGAGGGATTCTGTCTGGGTTGAGGCTACCTTCCCGCTACCCACGTACTTGTAGATTTGAACAGATCAGCAAAAGTAATACGGTACAATGTACCCCCAGTCTATCAAAAGGCAAGGTGGTTGTTCAGTGGCTATGGTTTAGGGACAAGGGGTCAATTTACTAATCAGCATTGCAGGCTAACATACCTTCATAACTTGGGGGCTGTAGTGGCTAGAGGTGGCAGATTACATTCCTCATGCAATTCTAAACACACGACAGTATACAGAAATAAACACCATGCCAAGTAAATTGAATGTACACAAACTGTCAATGTGTGTTAAAACGTACCAGTTCTAAATTCTTTCAGTTTCTCTTCGAAAATCTCCTCTGTTTCACTGGCTTCTGTGATTTCAACATTGCTATTTTGATTCTGAATGGTGGGGTGAGGGTTTGAATAATTTAACAGTCATTTTTAACAACCAGCAGTTGTTTTTACTAAGTGTAATGTATCTGCTATGTACCGGATGTCAGTTTTATTCTTGGAAGCTGAAATGACTTCCATTTCAGAGAGGGGTGTGAGCCAATCCTTTATTGTGTTGTCATATTTATTTGGGAGCCACCACACTGTTTGGTCTTTGATCCAGTATTCTGGATTAACATGTACTTCCTTCTCATTTTCCATCCACACTGCTCTGGCCCACATCCTCTGAGATTAAAACCTGGGGAAATATACATTATTATACTGTCACGTTCTGACCATAGTTCTTTTGTATTTTCTTTGTTTTAGTGTGGTCAGGGCGTGAGTTGGGTGGGTAATCTATGTTTTCTATTTCTGTGTTGGTTTTCTGTGTTTGGTCTGATATGGTTCTCAATCAGAGGCAGCTGTCAATCGTTGTCGCTGATTGGGAACCATATTTTGGTAGCCTGTTTTCTGTTGGGTTTTGTGGGTGGTTGTCTTCAGTCTTTGTGTGTTTGCACCAGATAGAACTGTTTCGGTTTTCACTTTTGTTGTTTTGTATTTTGAAGTGTTCTGTTTTTTGAATTTTATTAAATTAAGATGAACACTAAGTACGCTGCGTTTTGGTCCTCTCCTTCCACCGACGAAAGCCGTTACATATACAATATAATATAAGCCATAATTGCAAACCAAACTATTCCAATAGTTTGCAGACACAGCCTTGCTGATGAGGTCCTCGGGAGAAATATTTTATTTATTTTGCGTTTTGTGGATATTTGAGCTACTTGCGATGTGGAAGTCTTTGGAGGCACGTGGGAAAATGAAGAAGTTGTCCGTTAAAAAAAAATGTAATTTTTTATTTTTTTATTTTACCCCCTTTTCTCCCCAATTTTCATGGTATCCAATCGCTAGTAATTACTATCTTGTCTCATCGCTACAACTCCCGTACGGGCTCGGGAGAGACGAAGGTCGAAAGCCATGCGTCCTCCGAAGCACAACCCAACCAAGCCGCACTGCTTCTTAACACAGCGCGCCTCCAACCCGGAAGCCAGCCGCACCAATGTGTTGGAGGAAACACCGTGCACCTGGCCTCCGACCAATGTGTCGGAGGAAACACCGTGCACCTGGCCCCCTTGGTTAGCGCCACTGCGCCCGGCCCGCCACAGGAGTCGCTGGAGCGCGATGAGACAAGGATATCCCTACCGGCCAAACCCTCCCTAACCCGGATGACGCTAGGCCAATTGTGCGTCGCACCACGGACCTCCCGGTCGCGGCCGGCTGCGACAGAGCCTGGGCGCGAACCCAGAGACTCTGGTGGAAGTTGTCCGTTTGAGTATGGTGAATGACATCACAGACAAGCCTTCCATTGTCTCTTGTTTATTAGAAAAATGCATATATTTCCTGGAAGAGGACGCAACCATCTCACGTGCTAAATTTGATGTACAATTGGATGTTCTTGGCGGTATGTTTCACTTGGATTCATTGAGACAGTCACACCGTGGGCTTTTGCTGGAACATTTAAGCCACTGCAGCTGGTTCTCCAACTCAAAGCCACTAAGCTCAATGAGTGAGCAGTTGTGAAATGCAACATCTGCCAAGTACATTGTACACTGTAAATGTATCTCCATAGTAATCAAGGTAACCACTGGGCACAGACGTCAGTTCAACGTCTAGTTTGGATTCACATTTGGTTGAGTTGTCAACTAATGTGAATTCAACGTGAAATCAACAAAACAAATGTCACCATGTCATTGGATTTAGGGTAAAAGTTGGGTGAAAAAAAGACGAAATGCCCTTACGTTGATGACTTTTTGCAAATCCAATTAGTTTTCCATGTTGATTCAACCCCCTAGGTGACACAGGCCCATTTTAATGGCCTTTGAAACTTGGTGACCTTTTTCAGGGCCTTTCTTCTCTCTGACGCCTTGACCCTTTGTCTTTCACATGAGCTTGAGAACGTTGCAATTAAAAGGTGCTTAGCTTAAAAGCATAATGGGATTTAATCCTGGACTTAGTCCAGCCCACACTCAGTCAACAAACGCTTGTGGCAAAGTATCACAATGGCTGTTGTGTACAGGCTACAGACTTGGGTAGGGCATGCGTTTTGCAACTGTCACCAAAGCTGTTCCGACTGAGTGACGACTAAGACTAATAAGTGTAAAATATTATATTTAGCAACCAATAAATCTCTTTATTTAAATACAGATACATTACTTTCCCCTCTCTTGAGTAAAACAGGTCATAACATAAGTCAATTGATCTGACAAGGAATAGTGCCTTGTGACAGGGATGTACAGTATATGATCCTGAGTTTGGTCTTCAAGACAACTTTGTAATGCACAGTGGTGTAAAGTACTTTAAGTAAAAAATACTTGAAAGTACTACTTATGTAATTTTTTGTAGTATTTGTACTTTACTATTTATGTTTTTGATAACTTTTACTAGATTCCTAAAGAAAATATTGTACTTTCAAAGTACTCATTACATTTTGAATGCTTTGCAGGATGGGAAAATGGTCTAATTTACACACTTATCAAGAGAACACGTGGTCATCCCTACTGCCTCTGGTCTGGTGGACTCACTAAAAACAAATGTATATTTTGTAAATAATGTCTGAGTGTTGGAGTGTGTCCCTGGCTATCCGGACATTTTAAAACAAGAACAATGGTGCCATCTTCTTTGCTTAATTACATGTAATTTGTAATTTGCAAATTACATTTACTTTTTATACTTAAGTATATGTAAAACCAAATACTTTTAGACTTTTACTCTAGTAGTTTTTTACTGGCTGTCTTTCACTTTTACTTGAGTAACGTTCTATACATTTATTGTCGTGGAATGTTTCGGATTCAAAGGAGAGAGACTTTTAGATTTCTTCAAAACAATCCAACTTTATTATCGATTAAGAATTGCAATCATGGAGCTGATCAGCGACCACCCATCGGTAATTGTTGAGAGCCCAATGAGCAGATTTGGGTTACTGCTCTTTATAGCAAAGTGCATCCTCCTGAATGTTCATGACAAATAACAGATGTGTAGAATTATATTATATACATTGTGATATCAAGCAACAGACAGTAAGATTTACATTGCACCAGGTTTCTGTCTCTAGGTTATTGCTTATACAGAAATACTAATGTAACACAGGACACTAGGTCCTTCCCTCAAATGATGAAGTCCAGTATTCATCTGCGATGTGGGAGAAATACACTGCAGGGAGGGTTTAATCATGGAATGGAATGGAATGCAGTCTAGGTTTTATCACCAACGGCATCGAAAATCAATTGTCAGCGTTAAGCATCAGAGGCTCCTCTCAGGTGAACAGACAGAGTGTGAAAGTACTAATACAAGAATACGTTCTAATATAAAGTAATGTGAATAACATAATGTTGTAATTTCCACCATGTGATCTATAATTTTACTCAAGTATGACAATTGGGTACTTGTTCCACCACTGGTCATGCATGAGTATATATAATGTTCAGTTGGTAGGATATTAACTGCTTGGTTACACATTAAAAGTTAGATAAATCCATTCCTACTGTTATGCCACTAGTAGACCTATCTTACCTCCTGAAATATCCTGAAATATCTACAGTATTTGATCATGACCAATACAACACATGAAATGTGCTTAACGGTATAGACAATCACACTGATGACACACACAAAGAATGGAAGTGACACTTGAAAAACATTCTGTTCCTCAAATTAAGGGCAGGCAAAAAATTGTCTGTCATTAATGTTTCTGTCAGGATAAACCAGTACTAACTCACAGTTGAGGAAGTTTTGCAGGGAGAATTGTTGAAGGAAGAATATTTATTTTCTCTCCCTCACCCTCCCCTCCCCCATCTCTTTCTGCCCAGGGGGAATCCTAATGGTTACCAAGGCAACATGACAAGTGACTTGGCATGGATCATCAGAGCTTGTCTCTTTGTGAGTTCTAGACTCTATATTGCCTCATCATTTCTCACCGACACTATTCAAGCTGTCACACCACTGACAGGCACACCTGCAGCTGGAGATACCAGTACCCATCTGGGTTTCGCTCACATTATCATATAAAACAGTCCGCCATGAATCTTTGATACCCTGAATTGACTGGAAAAGGTTTGACCGCAACCCTGAAACACACACAGCTCCTACTACTTATGTGCACGTTGTTTAGCTGTATATGAACAAAACAAAGTTTGAATTCTATCTGATGTGGTTGTAGTGAAAATGCCTATAATTCAATTAGGTATTCACTAGTATTTAATGATTATTTAACCATGCAAATTGCACTCCTCAGGTTATTAACAGATAAATAGTGTACTCGAACTGATTCTCTCCTTTCCTCTCCTCTGCTTTCCTCTCCTCTCCTTTGATCCTCTACTCTCTCTCTCTCTCTCTCCTCTCCTCAACAGGTGTGCCTGTGGAGAGCCTGTCTGTGTGAAGGGTCTAACGGCATGTATAACGAATATTTGACAGAAATGGTAAATGATAGTCACTAGTTACTCATCACAATTCTTTAGAAAAAAATGTTTACCTTTATTTGACTAGGTAAGTCAGTTAAGAACTAATTCTTATTTTCAATGACGGCCTAGGAACAGTGGGTTAACTGCCTTGTTCAGGGGCAGAACGACAGATTTGTACCTTGTCAGCTCGGGATTCGATCTGCGGACTTCACTAGCTCCAACGCTCTAACCACTAGGCTACACTGCCACCCCATATATAATATTGAACCTTTAAGTACTGGTTGCCTTTTTACCTTCAAGTAGGCCGTCGCCAAAGGACTATTTGTTCAGAGTGAACAAAAGTGAGGTATGGGTTCAATTCCATTTCTGTACATTCTATCTGTAAAGCCTGACTCCTAACTTGAAATTGCAAGTGTAAATAGAACTTGAATCCATTGACGTACAGGCAAAATGTTATGAAAAGGTCAATGTTATGCAAGCTTATCTCAAGCTATGATTTTGGCCGTAAAGGATTAGAAACTTAACTTCTGTCATTTCCACATGTTTATTACAGGAAACATTTGAAAGAGTTGCAAAAGCCCTTAGCAGGTTCTATTGGGAGAACTGTGAGAAGGACTTTGAATGCAAAGATTACCCTGAAGACACAACAAATTCTGCTGTATGTTACTTACTGAACTGTCTGCATGAGGAGGTAGGTCTATGTCACTTGTGTGTGGGTGTGTGTGTGGTGTGTGTGTTGTGTGTGTGTTGTGTGTGTGTGTGTGTGTGTGCGTGTGCGTGCGCGTGCGTGTGCACATGCATGTGCATTGGTTCTACTGTGTGTGTGCGTGTGCGTGTGCGTGTGTGTTCCTCCAGTACTGAGACTCTTCTTCTTCCTCCCCCTCTATAACAGGAACCTGAGTGTGTCTCCAATGTCACATACACGTTGCTTAGCTGAGGTGGAGTTGGTCAGTTTGAAAGGCTTCAAGTGTCTGGTTGAAGATGCATTCAATCACAAATATAATTCATCACAAGAACAAGAGGACGGTATGTTTAAAATACCTTTGGTTCCGTGACCTCTAGTGCATAAAATAATAATATTACATGAAGTACATCGATAGTGCCTTCGGAAAGTATTCAGACCCCTTGGATTTTTCCACATTTTGTTACGTTAGAGCCTTATTCTAAAATGGATTAAATCCTCAGAAATCTACACACAATACCCCATAATGACTAAGCAAAAACAGGTTTTGATTTTCTTTTGCAAATGTATAAAAATAATTAAAAGAGAATTACCTTATTTACATCAGTATTCAGATCCTTTGCTATGAGATTTGTTTTTTTTGTTTGTTTATTGTTTCTACAACTTGATTGGAATCAACCTTTGGTAAATTCAATTGATTGGACATGATTTGGAAAGGCACACACCTGTCTATATAAGGTCCCACAGTTGACAGTGTATGTCAGAGCAAAAACCCTGCCATGAGGTCGAAGGAATTGTCCGTAGAGCTCCGAGACAGGATTGTGTCGAGACACAGATCTGGGGAAGGGTACCAAAACATTTCTACAGCATTGAAGGTCCCAAAGAACACAGTTGCCTCTATCATTCTTCAATGGAAGAAGTTTGGAACCACCAAGACTTCCTAGAGCTGGCTGCCCGGCCAAACTGAGCAATCGGGGGAGAAGGGCCTTGGTAAGCGGTGACCAAGAACCCGATGGTCATTCTGACAGAGCTCTAGAGTTCCTCTACGGAGATGGGAGAACCTTCCAGAAGGACAACCATCCCTGCAGCACTCCACCAATTAGGCCTTTATGGTAGAGTGGCCAGATAGAAGCCACTCCTCAGTAAAAGGCACATGACAGCCCACTTGGAGTTTGCCAAAAGGCACCCAAAGACTCTCAGACCATGAGAAACAAGATTCTCTGGTCTGATGAAACCAAGATTGAAATCTTTGGCCTGAATGCCAAGCGTCATGTCACGTCTGGGGGAAACCTGGCATCATCCCTACGGTGAAGCATGGTGGTGGCAGCATCATGCTGTGGGGATGTTTTTCAGAGACAGGGACTGGGACACTAGTCAAGGTCGAGGGAAAGCTGAACAGAGCAAAGTACAGAGAGATCCTTGATGAAAACCTGCTCCAGAGCGCTCAGGACCTCAGACTGGGGCGAAGGTTCACGTTCCAACAGGACAATGACCCTAAGCACACAGCCAAGACAATGCAGGAGTAGCTTCAGGACAAGTCTCTGAATGTCCTTGAGTGGCCCAGCCAGAGCCCGGGCTTGGACCCAATCGAACATCTCTGGAAAGACTTGATGTTAGCTGTGCATCAACGCTCCCATACAACCTGACAGAGCTTGAAGAAGACAGAAGAATGGGAGCATCTCCCCAAATACAGGTGTGCCAAGCTTGTATCGTCATACCCAAGAAGACTCGAGGCTGTCATCGCTGCCCAATATGCATCTTAGTAATGGGTCTGAATACTTATATAAATGTGATATTTATGTTTTTTTATATATATATAAATTAGCAAACATTTCTAAAAACCTGTTTTTGCTTTGTCATTATGGGGTATTGTGTGTAGATTGAAAAAATGTGGGAAAAGTCAAGAGGTCTGAATACTTTCCGAAAGCACTGTATATTGTATATTGTCAACGCATCTCCATTCTTACTATATGCCCTGTGTTTTGTTTACAGAATGTGCTGATGTTTTTGGTAAGCATTTGTGTGTGCATGCGTGTGTGCGCGCGCATGTGTGTGTGTGTGTGAAATATGCTTATTAAAAAGATGGATGGTTTTTACCTTTCCTTCTCTATGTGATCCAGATAGATGGCCAAAAGCAACTACACCGGTTAAGTGTGTGCGCTTGTGTGCATGCGTACGTATGCACGTGTGTGTGCCTTCTGTACAAGCAATAATGGTCGTCACTACCATCATGGGACTTTTATGAATTGTGCTTATTTACAATAAGTAGTAGTTTTAACCCATTGTTCTTCACCTCTCTCTTTTCCTCTCTAGTTGATGCAGTGAGATGCCAAAAAGCAACTACACTTGGTAAGTGTGTGTGTGTGTGGTAACACTTTGTGGGAAATATGCTTATTTTCAATAACTAGTAGTTTTAACCCATTGTTCTTCACATCTCTCTTTTCCTCTCTAGTTGATGCAGTGAGATGCCAAAAAGCAACTACACTTGGTAAGTGTGTGTGTGTGGTAACACTTTATTTGGATTGTCCATCTATAGATGCTCTACAGACGATCAATAACATTTCAACTAACCCTAGATGTAACCCTTACCCTATCAACCATCAGTGCCGAGCGATTAGCGTTTTTTTTTTTTTATCCTTTTTTTGTACTTTTTACCCCCAATTTCGTGATATCCAATACAGTCTTGTCACATTGCTGCTACTCCCGTACGCACTCGGGAGAGGCGAAGAGCCATGTGTCCTCCGAAACACGAACCTACCAAGCCGCACTGCTTCTTGACACACTGGTCGCTTAACCCGGAAGCCAGCCGCACCAATGTGTCGGAGGAAACACACCGTACAACTGGCGACCATGTCAGCGTGCATGCGCCCGGCCCGCCACAGGAGTCGCTAGAATGCGATGGGACAAGGACATCCCGGCCGGCCAAACCCTCCCCTAACCCGAACGACACTGAGCCAATTGTGCGCCTCCTCATGGGTCTCCCGGTCGCGTCCACAGCCTGGGATCGAACCAGGGTCTGCATTGACGCCGCTAGCACTGCGAAGAGTGTCTTAGACCGCTGCGTCGCTGGGGAGGCCCCGTGATTATGGCTTTTTGAGGTCAGTTTCAGTTTTGGGGGTTTCGATTTTATTTTTATACATTAGATGCACATGCGTTATGTGGGTTGAATGCTGTAACAACACAAATAAAGCAATTCATAAAAGTCCCATGATGGTAGTGACGACCATTATTGCTTATCACTTATTAACCATAATTTATTCACATTACTTTAATAAAATATTTGATGTCTTTATTATTTCAATCCAAGTCATCATCTCATCTCTATAGAGCTGCTGCCTATGCTGTCTGATAAATATCACAATTTTAATAGTTCTTTAAAGTAAATAAGGCAGACTTTTATGATTTCTGAATACCAACTACCAATCACTTAGATCATGTATTTTCAGGTAGAGATACCTCGCAAAGCAACTGCTTCCTATCCCTCTCAGGGGCCAAACATTATCAAAGGACTGTATATTGTTAACCATCTTGACATCCTCAGACTGTCACATACATCTCTCTCTCTCTCTCTCTCAATTTAATTCAATTCAAGGGTCTTTATTGGCATGGGAAACATATGTTAACATTGCCAAAGCAAGTGAAGTAGATAATATACAAAAGTGAAATAAACAATAAAAATGAACAGTAAACATTACACTCATAGAAGTTCCAGAAGAATAAAGACATTGCAAATGTCATATTATGTATATATACAGTGTTGTAATGATGTGCAAATGGTTAAATTACAAAAGGGAAAATAAATAAGTATGGGTTGTATTTACAATGGTGTTTGTTCTTCACTGGTTGCCCTTTTCTTGTGGCAACAGGTCACAAATCTTGCTGCTGTGACGGCACACTGGTATTTCACCCAGTAGATTTGGAAGTTTATCAACATCGGGTTTGTTTTTGAATTCTTTGTGTGTCTTTGTAATCTGAGGGAAATATGCGTCTCTATTATGGTCATACATTTGGCAGGAGGTTAGGAAGTGCAGCTCAGTTTCCACCTCCATTTTGTGGGCAGTGTGCACAAAGCCTGTCTTCTCTTGAGAGCCAGGTCTGCCTACGGCGACCTTTCTCAATAGCAAGGCTATGCTCATTGAGTCTGTACATAGTCAAAGCTTTCCTTAAGTTTGGGTCAGTCACAGTGGTCAGGTATTCTGCCACTGTGTACTCTCTGTTAAGGGCCAAATAACATTGTAGTTTGCTCTGTTTTTTTGTTAATTCTTTCCAATGTGTCAAGTAATTATCTTTTTGTTTTCTCATGATTTGGTTGGGTCTAATTGTGTTGCAGTCCTGGGGCTCTGTTGGGTCTGTTTGTGTTTGTTAACAGAGCCCCAGGACCAGCTTGCTTAGGGGACTCTTCTCCAGGTTCATCTCTCTGTAGGTGATGGCTTTGTTATGGGAGGTTTTGAAATCACTTTCTTTTAGGTGGTTGTAGAATTTAACGGCTCTTTTCTGGATTTTGATAATTAGCGGGTATCGGCCTAATTCTGCTCTGCGTGCATTATTTGGTGTTTTACATTGTATGAGGAGGATATTTTAGCAGAATTCTGCATGCAGAGTCTCAATTTGGTGTTTGTCCCATTTTGTGAATTCTTGGTTGGTGAGCGGACCCCAAACCTCACAACCATGACGGGCAATGGGTTCTATAACTGATTCAAGCATTTTTAGCCAGATCCTAATTGGTATGTCAAATTTGATGTTCCTTTTGATGGCATAGAAGGCCCTTCTCGCCTTGTCTCTCAGATCGTTCACAGCGTTGTGGAAGTTACCTGTGGCGCTGATGTTTAGGCCAAGGTATGTATAGTTTCTTGTGTGTTCTAGGGCAACGGTGTCTAGATGGAATTTGTATTTGTGGTCCTGGCGACTGGACCTTTTTTGTAACCCCATTATTTTGGTCTTACTGAGATTTACTGTCAGTGCCCAGGTCTGGAAGAATCTGTACAGAAGATCTAGGTACCGCTGTAGGCGCTCCTTGGTTGGTGACAGAAGCACCAGATCATCAGCAAACAGTAGACATTTGACTTCAGATTCTAGTAGGGTGCTGCAGACTGTTCTGTGCCCTCGCCAATTCGTTGATATATATGTTGAAGAGGGTGGGGCTTAAGCTGCATCCCTGTCTCACCCCACGGCCCTGTGGGAAGAAATGTGCGTTTTTTGCCTATTTTAACCGCACACTTGTTGTTTGTGTACATGGATTTTATAATGTCGTATGTTTTTCCACCAAAACACCACTTTCCATCAATTTCTATAGCAGACCCTCATGCCAAATTGAGTCGAAGGCTTTTTTGAAATCAACAAACCATGAGAAGACTTTGCCTTTGTTTTGGTGTGTTTGTTTGTGAATTAGGGTGTGCAGGGTGAATACTTGGTCTGTCGTACGATAATTTGGTAAAAAGCCAATTTCACATTTGCCTAGTACATTGTTTTCACTGAGGAAATGTACAAGTCTGCTGTTAATGATAATGCAGAGGATTTTCCCACGGTTGCTGTTGACGCATATCCCACGGTAGTTATTGGGGTCAAATTTGTCTCCAATTTTGTGGATTGGGGTGATAAGTACTTGGTTCCAAATATTGGGGAAGATGCCAGAGCTAAGGATGATGTTAAAGAGTTTTAGTATAGCCAATTGGATTTTGTGGTCTGTATATTTTATAATTTCATTGAGGATACCATCAACAACACAGGCCTTTTTGGGTTGGAGGGTTTTTATTTTGTCCTGTAGTTCATTCAAGGTAATTGGAGAATCCAGTAGGTTCTGGTAGTCTTTAATAGTTGATTCTAAGATTTGTATTTGATCATGTACAGTTGTAGTCGAAAGTTTGCATACACTTAGGTTGGAGTTAATAAAACTCGTTTTTCAACCACTCCATAAATTTCTTGTTAACCAACTATAGTTTTGGCATGTCGATTAGGACATCTACTTTGTGCATGACCCAAGTAATTTTTCCAACAATTGTTTACAGACAGATTATTTCACTTATAATTCACTGTATCACAATTTCAGTGGGTCAGAAGTTTACATGCGCTAAGTTGACTGTGCCTTTTAACAGCTTGAAAATTCCAGAAAATGATGTCATGGCTATAGAAGCTTCTGATAGGCTAATTGACATAATTTTAGTTAATTGGAGGTTTACCTGGAGATGTATTTAAAGGCCTACCTTCAACGCAGTGCCTCTTTGCTTAACATCATGGGAAAATAAAAAGAAATCAGCCAAGACCTCAGAGAAAAATTTTTAGACCTCCACAAGTCTGGTTCATCCTTGGGAGCAATTTCCAAACGCCTGAAGGTACCACATTCATCTGTACAAACAATAGTACACAAGTATAAACACCATGGGACCACGCAGCCGTCATACCGCTCAGGAAGGAGTTCTGAACTCTAGGAGTTACTAGGAGTTACGTACTTTGGTGCGAAAAGTGCAAATCAATCCCAGAACAACAGCAAAGGACCTTGTGAAGATGCTGGAGGAAACAGGTACAAAGTATCTATATCCACAGTAAAACGAGTCCTATATCCACATAACCTGAAAGGCCGCTCAGCAAGGAAGGAGCCACTGCTCCAAAACCGCCATAAAGAAGCCAGACTACGGTTTGAAACTGCACATGGGGACAAAGATTGTACTTTTTGGAAAAATGTCCTCTGGTCAGATGACAAAAATAGAACTGTTTCGCCATAATGACCATCGTTATGTTTGGAGGAAAAAGGGGTGGCAGCACGGGGGTGGCAGCATCATGTTGTGGGGGTGCTTTGCTGCAGGAAGTGTAACGGCGTTCCTCCTCCTCTTCATCCGAAGAGGAGGAGCAGGGATTGAACCAAACTGCAGCGTTGCGATTTGACATGATTTATTTAAGTAAAGACGACAAACACGAACTTCACTTGAATCTAAACAAAACAACAAACGGAGTAGACAAACCTGAACGTAAGAACTTACATGTAACTCGAAGAACGCACGAACAGGAAAAATGACTACATAAAACGAAACGAACAAACAAACCGAAAACAGTCCCGTATGGTGCAACATAGACACAGACACAGGAGACACCCACCCACGACACCCACGAGACCAGACGCGTTGAGCCGGCCTCATGACACCTGGCTCAATGCCCAATCTAGCCCTACCAGTGCGGGGAGGTGGAATAACCCGCACCGGGCTATGCACACRTACAGGAGACACCGTGCGCTCTACTGCGTAACACGGTGTCTGCCCGTACTCCCGCTCTCCACGGTTAGCCTGGGAAGTGGGCGCAGGTCTCCTACCTGCCCTTGGCCCACTACCTCTTAGCCTCCCCCCCCCCAAGAAATTTTTGGGGTTTCTTCTCGGGCTTCCAGCCACGTCTCCTTGCTGCCTCCTCATACCACTGCTGTTGGGCTCTCCGCTGCCTCCATCTCCTCACGAGCGCGGCGATATTCCCAATGTGCGCCCAGTGTCCCTTTCCCTCTAATACTTCCTCCCAAGTCCATGAGTCCTGATCTCTTGGCCGCTGCTCGAACTTGCGCTGCTTGGTTCTGGATTGGTGGGTGGTTCTGTAACGGCGTTCCTCCTCCTCTTCATCCGAAGAGGAGGAGCAGGATTGAACCAAACTGCAGCGTTGCGATTTGACATGATTTATTTAAGTAAAGACGACAAACACGAACTTCACTTGAATCTAAACAAAACAACAAACGGAGTAGACAAACCTGAACGTAAGAACTTACATGTAACTCGAAGAACGCACGAACAGGAAAAATGACTACATAAAACGAAACGAACAAAACAAACCGAAAACAGTCCCGTATGGTGCAACATAGACACAGACACAGGAGACACCCACCCACGACAAACAATGTGAAACACCTACCTTAATATGATTCTCAATCAGAGGAGATGAAAACCACCTGCCTCTATTGAGAACCATATCAGGTACCCAAAACCAACATAGAAACAGAAAACATAGACTGCCCACCAAACTCACGTCCTGACCACTAACACATACAAAACTAACGAAAACAGGTCAGGAACGTGACATAACCCCCCCTTAAGGTGCGAACTCCGGGCGCACCAGCACAAAGTCTAGGGGAGGGTCTGGGTGGGCATCTGACACGGTGGTGGCTCAGGCTCTGGGCGAGGTCCCACCCCACCATAGTCAATCCCAGCTTACGTCTCCCCTTAGAATGACCACCCTCTTATTCCACCACCTAATATAGGGGCAACACCAAGATAAGGGACAGCTCCGGGACAAGGTAGCTCAGGACAGCGAGGTAGGTCGGGATAGAGAGGTAGCCCAGGATAGAGAGGTAGCTCAGGATAGAGAGGTAGTTCAGGATAGAGAGATAGCTCAGGATAGAGGGGCAACTCCGGACTGAAGGGCAGCTCGGACAGAGAGACAGCTCTGGACTGAGGGGCAGTTCTGGATTACTGGCAGCTCCGGGCTGGCTGACGGCTCTGGACGCTCATGGCTGGCTGACGGCTCTGGACGCTCATGGCTGGCTGACGGCTCTGGACGCTCATGGCTGGCTGACGGCTCTGGACGCTCATGGCTGGCTGACGGCTCTGGACGCTCATGGCTGGCTGACGGCTCTGGACGCTCATGGCTGGCTGACGGCTCTGGACGCTCATGGCTGGCTGACGGCTCTGGACTCATGGCTGGCTGACGGCTCTGGACCTCATGGCTCGCTGGCGGTTCTTGCAGATCCTGTCTGGTTGGCGGCTCTGGCAGATCTTGTCTGGTTGGCGGCTCTGGCAGATCCTGTTCTGGTTGGCGGCTCTGGCAGATCCTGTCTGGTTGGCGGCTCGGCAGATCTGTCTGTTGGCGCTCTGGCAGATCCTGTCTGGTTGGCGGCTCTGGCAGATCCTGTCTGGTTGGCGGCTCTGCAGATCTGTCTGGTTGGCGGCTCTGGCAGATCCTGTCTGACGAATGGCTCTAGCGGCTCCTGACTGACTATCGGCTCTGACGGCTCGGGACAGACGGGCGGCTCTAATGGCTCGGGACAGACGGATGGCTCAGACGGCACTGGGCAGACGGATGGCTCAGATGGCGCTGGGGAGACGGATGACTCAGATGGCGCTGGGGAGACGGATGGCTCAGATGGCGCTGGGAGACGGATGGCTCAGATGGCGCTGGAGAGACGGATGGCTCAGATGGCGCTGGGGAGACGGATGGCTCTGGCCGGATAAGGCGCACTGTAGACCTGGTGCGTGGTGCCGGAACTGGAGGCACCGGGCTAAGGACACGCACCTTCATGCTAGTGCGGGGAGCAGGGACAGGGCACACTGGACTCTCAAAGCGTACTATTTGCCTGGTGCGTGGTACCGGCACTGGTGGCACCGGGCTGAGGGCACGCACCCTCAGGACGAGTACGGGGAGAAGGAACAGTGTGTACAGGGCTCTGGAGACGCACAGGTGGCTTAGTGCGTGGTGCCGGAACTGGAGGCACTGGGCTGGAGACACGCACCATAGGGAGAGTGCGTGGAGGAGGACAGGGCTCTGGAAACGCCCTGGAAGCCTGGTGCGTGGTGTAGGCACTGGTGGTACTGGGCTGGGGCGGGGAGGTGGCGCCGGAAATACCGGACCGTGCAGGCGTACTGGCTCCCTTCAGCATTGAGCCTGCCAACCTTACTGGCTGAATACTCCCCGTCGCCCGACCAGTGCGGGGAGGTGGAATAACCCGCACCGGGCTATGGTAGGCGAACCGGGACACCCATGCGTAAGGCTGGTGCCATGAATGCCGGCCCGAGAAGACCGCAATGGAGACCAGACGCGTTGAGCCGGCCTCATGACACCTGGCTCAATGCCCAATCTAGCCCTACCAGTGCGGGGAGGTGGAATACCCGCACCGGGCTATGCACACATAACAGGAGAACACCGTGCGCTCTACTGCGTAACACGGTGTCTGCCCGTACTCCCGCTCTCCACGGTTAGCCTGGGAAGTGGGCGCAGGTCTCCTACCTGCCTTGGCCCACTACCTCTTAGCCCCCCCCCAAGAAATTTTTGGGGTTTCTTCTCGGGCTTCCAGCCACGTCTCCTTGCTGCCTCCTCATACCACCGCTGTTGGGCTCTCGCTGCCTCCATCTCCTCACGAGCGCGGCGATATTCCCCAATGTGCGCCCCAGTGTCCTTTCCCTCTAATACTTCCTCCCAAGTCCATGAGTCCTGATCTCTTGGCCGCTGCTCTCGAACTTGCGCTGCTTGGTTCTGGATTGGTGGGTGGTTCTGTAACGGGTTCCTCCTCCTCTTCATCCGAAGAGGAGGAGCAGGGATTGAACCAAACTGCAGCGTTGCGATTTGACATGATTTATTTAAGTAAAGACGACAAACACGAACTTCACTTGAATCTAAACAAAACAACAAACGGAGTAGACAAACCTGAACGTAAGAACTTACATGTAACTCGAAGAACGCACGAACAGGAAAAATGACTACATAAAACGAACGAACAAACAAACCGAAAACAGTCCCGTATGGTGCAACATAGACACAGACACAGGAGACACCCACCCACGACAAACAATGTGAAAACACCTACCTTATATGATTCTCAAATCAGAGGAGATGAAAACCACCTGCCTCTAATTGAGAACCATATCAGGTACCGCAAAACCAACATAGAAACAGAAAACATAGACTGCCCACCCAAACTCACGTCCTGACCAACTAACACAATACAAAACTAACAGAAACAGGTCAGGAACGTGACATAACCCCCCCTTAAGGTGCGAACTCCGGGCGCACCCAGCACAAAGTCTAGGGAGGGTCTGGGTGGGCATCTGACCACGGTGGTGGCTCAAGGCTCTGGGCGAGGTCCCACCACCATAGTCAATCCCAGCTTACGTCTCCCCTTAGAATGACCACCCTCTTATTCACCACCTAATATAAGGGGCAACACCAAGATAAGGGACAGCTCCGGGACAAGGTAGCTCAGGACAGCGAGGTAGGTCGGGATAGAGAGGTAGCCCAGGATAGAGAGGTAGCTCAGGATAGAGAGGTAGTTTCAGGATATGAGAGATAGCTCAGGATAGAGGGGCAACTCCGGACTGAAGGGCAGCTCCGGACAGAGAGACAGCTCTGGACTGAGGGGCAGTTCTGGATTACTGGCAGATCCTGTCTGGTTGGCGGCTCTGGCAGATCCTGTCTGGTTGGGGCGGCTCTGGCAGATCCCTGTCTGGTTTGGCGGCTCTGGGCAGATCCTGTCTGGTTGGCGGCTCTGGCAGATCCTGTCTGGTTGGCGGCTCATGGCAGATCCTGTCTGGTTGGGCTCTGGCAGATCCTGTC
>NC_036860.1:13551430-13555547 GCF_002910315.2 Salvelinus sp. IW2-2015
GAAGAACGCACGAACAGGAAAAATGACTACATAAAACGAAACGAACAAACAAACCGAAAACAGTCCCGTATGGTGCAACATAGACACAGACACAGGAGACACCCACCCACGACAAACAATGTGAAAACACCTACCTTAATATGATTCTCAATCAGAGGAGATGAAAACCACCTGCCTCTAATTGAGAACCATATCAGGTACCCAAAACCAACATAGAAACAGAAAACATAGACTGCCCACCCAAACTCACGTCCTGACCAACTAACACATACAAAACTAACAGAAAACAGGTCAGGAACGTGACAGGAAGGACTGGTGCACTTCACAAAATAGATGGCATCATGAGGAAGGACAATTATGTGTCACGTTCGTCGTATGAATCGGACCAAGGTGCAGCATCGTATGCGTACATTCTTTATTATATTAAGAATGAACACTGAACAAACGAACCAAAATAACAAAACGACACGTGAAGCTATACAAATGAGTGCTGACAGGCAACTACACATAGACAAGAACCCACAAACACCAAAGGGTAAATGGCTACCTAAATATGATCCCCAATCAGAGACAACGATAACCAGCCTCTGATTGGGAACCATATCAGGCCACCATAGACATACAAAAAAAAAACTAGACAATACAAAAACTAACGTACCCACCCTAGTCACACCCTGACCTAACCAAAATATAAAGATAACAGAGATATCTCAGGTCAGGGCGTGACATTATGTGGATATATTGAAGCAACATCTCAAGACATCAGTCAGGAAGTTAAAGCTTGGTCGCAAATGGGTCTTCCAAATGGAAAATGACCGCAAGCATACTTCCAAAGTTGACAACTAAGTCAAGGTATTGGAGTGTCCATCACAAATCCTTGACCTCAATCCCATTGAAAATTTGTGGGCAGAACTGAAAAAGCGTGTGCGAGCAAGGAGGCCTACACACCTGACTCAGTTACACCAGCTCTGTCAGGAGGAATGGGCCAAAATTCACCCAACTTATTGTGGGAAGCTTGTGGAAGGCTTCCAAAAACGTTTGACCCAAGTTCAACAATTTAAAGGCAATGCTACCAAATACTAATTGAGTGTATGTAAACTTCTGACCCACTTGGAATGTGATGAAAGAAATAAAATCTGAAAGAAATAATTCTCTCTACTATTATTCTGACATTTCAAGTTCTTAAAAAAAGTGGTGATCCTAACTGAGGTTTTACTAGGATTAAATGTCAGGAGTTGTGAAAAACTGAGTTTAAATGTATTTGGCCAAGGTGTGTGTAAACTTCCGACTTCAACTGTATATGTTTTTGCTGTTTGTTCTTTGTTCTTTGTTCTTTGTTATAGAGCCAAAAAGATTGGAGAAGTGGTTTACCCATACATCTCCATTTTGGAAAGATAATTATTTGTGTTGTTTAGTGTTTTCCAATTTTACCAGAAGTGGTTAGAGTCTATGGATTCTTCAATTACATAGAGCTGATTTCTGACGTGCTGTTCCTTCTTTTTCTGTAGTGTTTTTCTGTATTATTTTAGTGATTCACCATAGTGAAGGCGTAGACTCAGTTTTTCCGGGTCTCTATGTTTTTGGTTGAACAGGTTTCTCAGTTTCATTCTTAGTATTTTGCATTCTTCATCAAACCGTTTGTCATTGTTGTTCATTTTCTTCGGTTTTCTGTTTGAAATTTTTAGATTTGAGAGGGAAGCTGAGAGGTCAAATATACTCTTTAGGTTTTCTACTGCCAGGTTTACACCTTCAGTATTACAGTGAAACATTTTGTCCAGGAAATTGTCTAGAAGGGATTGAATTTGTTGTTGCCCAATGGTTTTTTGGTAGATTTCCACACTACTCTCCTTCCATCTATAGTATTTGTTAATATTATTCAGCTCATTTGGCTTTGATTCCTCATGATTGAGCAAAGCTCTGTTCAAGTAGTGTGATTTTGCTGTGATCTGATAAGGGTGTCAGTGAATGCTCTGAGAGACTCTGGGTTGAGGTCAGTGATAAAGTAGTCTACAAGTACTACTGCCAAGAGATGAGCTATATGTGTACCTACCATAGGAGTCCTCTCGAAGCCTACCATTGACTATGTACATACCCAGCGTGCGACAGAGCTGCAGGAGTTGTGACCCGTTTTTTTTTGCTTATGTTGTCATAGTTGTGCCTAGGGGGGCATGTGGGGGATAGAATGCTGTCCCCTCCAGGTAGGTGTTTGTCCCCCTGTGTGCTGAGGGTGTTAGGTTATTGTCCAGTTCTGGAATTTAGGTCACCACAGACTAGTGCATGTCCCTGGGCCTGGAAATTGTTGATCTCCCCTCTAGGATGGAGAAGCTGTCATCGTTAAAGTATGGGGATTCTATTGGGGGGGATATAGGTAGCACACATGACACATTTTTCTCTGTTGAGATCATTTCCTTATTCATTTCTAGCCAGATGTAAAATGTTCCTGATTTGACTAATTTAATAGAGTGGGTTAGGTCTGCTCTATACCAAATTAGCATACCCCCTGAGTCTCTTCCCTGTTTCACACCTGGTCGTTTGGTGGATTGGACAACCAGCTCTCTGTAACCTGGAGGGCAACCAGTGGGTCCATCTCCTTTATACCATGTTTCTTGTAGGATGACAATGTCTGTATTTCCAATTTCTTTGATGAAGTCTGGGTTCCTGCTCTTTAGGCCAAAGGCAGATGATCTCAGACCTTGTATATTCTAGGATGAGATGGTAAAATCTTTGTGTTCCATAGTGTCTAGTGTTGTTTTTGTGTGGTTTAGGCCCGGACCATCACAGCAGAGCATGTTGAGCATCTGATACATACCTCTTAGGTCACAGGATGGGGCTTGCGTGGGTGTGTTATAGTGGGGGTTGGGCTGCTGTCATGTTGTCCTGCTGTCATGTTGAGGTCCGTGCCACAGGGGCGGGGGCATGGTGAGGGCAGAAGGGGTATAGGTCTGATATGGGGGGGCCTATATAGGATGTGGCCAGGGTTTGTTTGGGGTGTTCTTAGCTGGTTGGGGTGTGGCTGGTGATGCTGTGTGTAGGTCCTCTTGGCGTGGGTTCTCTCGGTGCAAGTCCTTCAGGGGGGGTCTTGCAGGTCTCGGCGGGGTGTCCGTTGCTCTGTTCTCTCTCTCTCTCTCTCTCTCTGTCTGCCTGCTCTCTCTGTCTCTCTCTGTCTCTCTCTGTCTGCCTGCTCTCTATGTCTCTCTCTGTCTCTCTCTGTCTGCCTGCTCTCTCTGTCTCTCTGCTCTCACTTTCTCTCTGTCTCGCTCTCTCTGTGGTTAGTTACAGTATTCTCTTGGCTGGGCTGGGAATTCTTCACTGCTTCCATGGCCAGAGGGCCCGCCACCATGTGTGTGTACTGTCATTGTGTGTGTGTAGCCGCTGTGTGTGTGTATGGAAGCAATGGGTGTGGAATCTGTGGACATTGGGGTGTGTGTGTGATGACCAGGGGCCAAACATTATCAAAGGACTGTATTGTTAACCATCATGACATTCTTATGCATCTCTCTCTCTCTCTCTCTCTCTCTCTCTCAATTCAATTCAATGGTCTTTTTGGCATGGGAAACATACAGTGGGGAGAACAAATATTTGAGACACTGCCGATTTTGCAGGTTTTCCTACTTACAAAGCATGTAGAGGTCTGTAATTTTTATCATAGGTACACTTCAACTGTGAGAGACGGAATCTAAAACACAACTGAGGTTTTTTGGATAAAATATGAAACTTAATCGAACAAAACATATATGTATTGTGTAACAATGAAGTCCTATGAGTGTCATCTGATGAGATTCATCAAGGTTAGTGATTCATTTTATCTAATATTCTGCTTTTTGTAGACTCTGTCTTTCGGCTGGAAAAATGGCTGTGTTTTTCCTGTGATTTTGCGTGACCTAACATAATCGTTTGGGGTGCTTTCGCTGTAAATACTATTTGAAATCGGACAACTTGGTGGGATGTAACAACAATATTACAACTTTTTAAAATGGTAATAAGAACATGTAGTTTGTAGGAAATTTTAATTATGATGATTTTCTGTTTGTTTGAATTTTGGCGCCCTGCACTTTCATCTGTGCCTGTTGTCATATCATCCCTGTTAACGGGATTTGCAGCCATAAGAAGTTGTTTT
>NC_036860.1:13557247-13656044 GCF_002910315.2 Salvelinus sp. IW2-2015
AAATCATACAATGTGGATTTTCTGGATTTTACATTGGCGCCATGTTCAGAAATGCCTCCAAAATATCCAGAGAAATTGCAGAGAGCCATGTCAAATAACATAAATACTCATCATAAACTTTGATGAAAGATACATGTTTTACATAGAATTAAAGATACACTTGTTCTTAATGCAACCGCTGTGTCAGATTTCAAAATCTTTTCGGCAAAAGCACAATATTCAATAATCTGAGAACAGCGTTCAGCCACAAAAGGAAGCCATACAGTTACCCGCCAAATTGTGCAGTCAACAAAACTCATAAAAAGCATTATACATTTTTACTTACCTTTGCTGATCTTCGTCGGAATGCAGTCCCAGGACTCCCACTTCCACAAGAAATGTTTGTTTTGTTCGGTAATGTCCATCATTTATGTCCAAGTAGCTACTTTTGTTAGCGCGTTTAGTACACAAATCCAAACGCTCGTGCAGGTCCCGCCTAATGTCGGACGAAAACTTCAAAAAGTTATATTACAGGTCGAATAAACTTGTCAAACTAAGTATAGAATCAATCTTTAGGATGTTGTTATCATAAATATTCAATAACGTTCCAACCGGAGAATTCCTTTGTGTCTATAGAAGTAATGGAACGCAAGTCCCTATCATGTGAAATGCGCGGGACCAGGACTTGGCTCTCTGCCAGACCACTGACTCAAACAGCTCCCATCCGGCTCAACATCACAGTAGAAGCTTCATTCAACGTTCTACATACTGTTGACATCTAGTGGAAGCCGTAGAAAGTGCAAACAGATCCATATCCTACTGTGTTTTCAATAGGCGATGAGTTGAAAATCAACCAACCTCAGATTTCTCACTTCCTGGTTGGATTTCTTCTCAGGTTTTTGCCTGCCATATGAGTTCTGTTATACTCACAGACATAATTCAAACAGTTTTAGAAACTTCAGTGTTTTCTATCCAATACTAATAATAATATGCATATATTAGCAACTATGACTGATGAGCAGGCCGTTTACTCTGGGCACCTCTGTGCACCTTTCATCCAAGCTACTCAATACTGCCCCTGCAGCCATAAGAAGTTTTAACATTGCCAAAGCAAGTGAAGTAGATAATATACAAAAGTGAAATAAACCATAAAAATGAACAGTAAACATTACACACAGAAGTTCCAAAAGAATAAAGACATTACAAATGTCATATTATGTATATATACAGCGTTGTAACGATGTGAAAATGGTTGAAGTACAAAAGGGGGAAAAAATAAGCATAAATATGGGTTGTATTTACAATGGTGTTTGTTCTTCACTTGTTGACCTTTTCTTGTGGCAACAGGTCACACATATTGCTGTGATGGCAAACTGTGGTATTTCACCCAGTAGATTTGGGAGTTTATCAACTTTGGTTTTCGAATTCTTTGCTGATCTGTGAAATCTGAGGGAAATATGTGTCTCTATTATGGTCCGACTTTAAGCAGGAGGTTAGGAAGTGCAGCTCAGTTTCCACCTCATTTTGTTGGGCAGTTTGCAAATAGCCTGTCTTCTCTTGAGAGCCAGGTCTAGCCTTTCTCAATAGCAAGGCTATGCTCACTGAGTCTCTCTTTCTCTCGAGCTCTATCTGCCTGCTCTCTCTCTCTCTCTCTGTCTGCCTGCTCTCTCTCTCTCTCTGTCTGCCTGCTGTCTCTCTCTCTCTCTCTCTCTCTCTCTCTCTCTTTGCTCTCTCTCTCTGTCTCGCTCTCTCTCTGGTTAGTTACAGTATTCTCTTGGCTGGGCTGGGATCCCTGCTTTCGTGGCCAGAAGGCCCGCCACTATGTGTGTGTACTGTCATTGTGTGTGTGACACCCAGGGGCCAAGCATTATCAAAGGACTGTATTATTAACCATCATGCCATCCTCATCCTGTCACATACATCTCTCTCTCTCTCTCTCTCTTGCACTCTCGCTTACTTGCTATTTCTCTGTCTCGCTCTCTCTGTGGTTAGTTACAGTATTCTCTTGGCTGGGCTGGGAATTCTTCACTGCTTCTATGGCCAGAGGGCCCGCCACCATGTGTGTGTACTGGCATTGTGTGTGGGTATCCGCTGTGTGGGTGTATGGAAGCAGTGGGTGTGGAATCTGTGGACATTGGGGTGTGTGTGGTGGAGGTCAATTGTTTGATATTTCCTGCTGTCTGATCTCAGTTTCAAAGGCATCAATGATTAGTGAATAACTACACTGAACCAAAATAGAAACGCAACATGTCAAGTGTTGGTTTCATGAGCTGAAATAAAATGTACGACAAAACTGCACAAACACAATGCCACATATGTCTCAAGTTTTGAGGGAGCGTGCAGTTGGCCTGCTGACTCCACCAGAGCTTTTGCCAGAGAATCGAATGTCCATTTCTCTACCATAAGTCGCTTCCAATGTCGTTTCAGAGAATTTGACAGTATGTCCAACCGGCTTCACAACCGCAGACACGTGTATGGCATCATGTGGGGTTATGGTATAGGCAGGCATAAGCTATGGACAATGAACACAATTGCATTTTATTGATGGCAATTAGAATGCATAGAAATACCATGGGGACCAGTCGTGAAATCTATAGATCAGGGCCTAACAAATTTATTTCAATTGACTGATTTCCCCGTATGAACTGGAACTCATTAAAATCAATTAAATTGTTGCATGTTGCATTTATGTTTTTTTCTTCAGTATACAAACCTTTTTCTTTACATCTTTTTAGATACAAAAACTCCAACAATATAGACAACCACGTTACCCACCATAAATTACAGGAGGCATCTCTCTCTATTTTGTCATACAATGCTGTACCTTCTTTATTCAAAATCTGAATTCAAAATCTTGATAAAATAATATTTTAGGTGAAAGTCAATATTTTTTCTGACATTTGTTTTAGAAACATCATCGATCCCGCCCAAAACGTCATCATCAACAACACTACCACCATTGTCAACAATATCAAACAGCGGCAACATGGGTAGGACACTTTGCAATGTTTCCTTAATCCTTTAATGATTATTAGAGCTCAGTTAGTGTGAAGAATGTCTGACATTGTGCCAGCCAAGTTAAAACCTCCGCTTACCTCGTCTCAGATTTTGAGTCCAAATGAATAATGTGGTGCATTATGACATGATATTATCGCTTTCCTTTTTTTCTAGAGTCACAAGAGCAGCGATTACAAAGTAAGTGTTTTAGCCTTGTTTATAGATACGCTACATTACCAAAAGTATGTGGAAACTGTAGATAGATACTGTAGATACTGATACTAAGATACTGTAGATAGATACTAAGATACTATAGATAGATACTGTAGATACAGTGGGGAGAACAAGTATTTGATACACTGCCGATTTTGCAGGTTTTCCTACTTACAAAGCATGTAGAGGTCTGTAATTTTTATCATAGGTACAGTTCAACTGTGAGAGACGGAATCTAAAACAAAAATCCAGAAAATCACATTGTATGATTTTTAAGTAATTAATTTGCATTTTATTGCATGACATAAGTATTTGATCACCTACCAACCCAGTAAGAATTCCCGGCTCTCCACAGACCCTGTTAGTTTTTCTTTAAGAAGACCTCCTGTTCTCCACTCATTACCCGTATTAACTGCGACCTGTTTGAACTGTTACCTGTAAAAAGACACCCGTCCAGACACTCAATCAAACAGACTCCAACCTCTCACAATGGCCAAGACCAAGGAGAGCTGTGTAAGGACATAAGGGATGAAATTGTAGACCGCACAAGGCTGGGATGGGCTACAGGACAATAGGCCAAGCAGCTTGGTGAGAAGGCAACAACTGTTGGCGCAATTATTAGAAAATGGAGAAGAAGTCAGGATGACGGTCAATCACCCCTCGGTCTGGGGCTCCATGCAAATCTCGACCGTCGTGGGGCATCAATGATCATGGGGAAAGGTGAGGGAGTCAGCCCAGAACTACACGAAGGACCTGGTCAATGACCTGAAGAGAGCTGGACCACAGTCTCAAAGAAACCATTAGTAACACACCACCCGGTCATGGATTAAATCCTGCAGCGCACGCAAGGTCCCCTGCCTCAAGCCAGCGCATGACCAGGCCATCTGAAGTTTGCCAATGACGCATTGGATGATCCAGAGGAGGAATGGGAGAGGTAATGTGGTCCTGATGAGACAAAAATAGAACTTTTTGGTTTTTAAATCCAACTCGCCGGTTTTGGAGGAAGAAGAACGATGAGTACAACCCAAGAACAACCATCCCAACCGTGAAGCATGGAGTGGAAACATCATCTTTGGGGATGGCTTTTCTGCAAAGGGGACAGGACGAACTTGCACCGTATTGAAGGGAGGATGGATGGGGCCATGTATCACGAGATCTTGGCCAACACCTCCTTCCCCTCAGTAAGAGCATGAAGATGGGTCGTGGCTTGGGTCTCCAGCATGACACGCACCCGAACACACGAGCCAGGGCACTAAGGAGTGGCTCCGTAAGAAGCATCTCAAAGGTCCTGGAGTGGCCTAGCCAGTCTCCAGACCTGAACCCAATAGAAATCTTGGAGGGAGCTGAAAGTCCGTATTGCCCCAGCGACAGCCCCGAAACCTGAAGGATCTGGAGAAGGTCTGTATGGAGAAGTGGGCCAAAATCCCTGCTGCAGTGTGCGCAAACCTGGTCAAGAACTACAGAACCGTATGATCTCTGTAATTGAAACAAGGTTTCTGGTACCAAATATGAGAAGTTCTGCTTTTCTGAATGTATCAAATACTTAATGTCATGCAATAAAATGCAAATTATTACTTAAAATCATACAATGTGATTTTCTGGATTTTGTTTTAGATTCCGTCTCTCACAGTTGAAGTGGTACCCTATGTATAAATTACAGCGGACTCTAACATCAGCTTTGTAAGTAGAAAACCTGCAAAATCGGCAGTGTATCAAATACTTGTTCTCCCCACTGTATATACTGTAGATAGATACTAAGATAATGTAGATAGATACTAAGATACTGTAGATAGATACTGTAGATGGATACTAAGATACTATAGATAGATACTGTAGATGGATACTAAGATACTATAGATAGATACTGTAGATGGATACTAAGATACTGTAGATAGATACTGTAGATAGATACTGTAGACGGATACTAAGATACTGTAGATAGATACTGTAGACAGATACTAAGGTACAGTAGATAGATACTGTAGGTACAGTGCATTCTGAAAGTATGCAGACCCTTTACTCAGTACTTTGTTGAAGCAGTTTTGGCAGAGATTACAGCCTTGTGTCTTCTTGGGTATGACGCTACAAGCTTGGCACACCTGTATTTGGGGAGTTTCTCCCATTCTTCTCTGCAGATCCTCTCAAGCTCTGTCAGGTTGGATGGGGAGCGTCGCTGCACAGCTATTTTCAGGTCTCTCTGGTGATGTTTGATCAGGTTCAGGTCCTTCGCCCCAGTCTGAGGTCCTGAGCGCCGGGAGCAGGTTTTCATCAAGGATCTCTCTGTACTTTGCTCCGTTCATCTTTCCCTCGATCCAGACTAGTCTCCCAGTCCTTGTCGCTGAAAAACCAGGTGCCAGGTTTCCTCCAGATGTGACGCATTCAGGCCAAAGAGTTGAATCTTGGTTTCATCAGACCAGAGATTCATGTTTTTCATGGTCTGAGAGTCTTAAGGTGCCTTTTGGCAAACTCCAAGTGGGCTGTCAGGTGCCATTAGCTGAGGAGTGGCTTCCGTCTGGCCACTCTACCATAAAGGCCTGATTGGTGGAGTGCTGCAGAGATGGTTGTCCATCTGGAAGGTTCTCCCATCTCCATGACCATCGGGTTCTTGGTCACCTCGCTGACCAAGGCCCTTCTCCCCCGATTGCTCATTTTGGCCAAGCAGCCAGCTCTAGGAAGTCTTGGTGGTTCCAAACTTACATTTACATTTACATTTTAGTCATTTAGCAGACGCTCTTATCCAGAGCGACTTACAGTAGAGTGCATACATTTTATTACATTTTACATACTGAGACAAGGATATCCCTACCGGCCAAACCCTCCCTAACGACGCTATGCCAATTGTGCGTCGCCCCACGGACCTCCCGGTTGCGGCCGGCTGCGACAGAGCCTGGGCGCGAACCCAGAGACTCTGGTGGCGCAGCTAGCACTGCGATGCAGTGCCCTAGACCACTGCGCCACCCGGGAGACTTCTTCCATTTAAGAATGATGGAGGCAACTGTGTTCTTGGGCACCTTCAATGATGCAGAAATGTTTTGGTACCCTTCCCCGGATCTATGCCTCGACACAATCCTGTCTCAGAGCTCTACGGACAATTCCTTTGACCTCATGGCTTGGTTTTTGCTCTGACATGCACTGTCTACTGTGGGATCTTATATAGACAGCTGCGTGCCTTTCCAAATTATGTCCAATCAATTGAATTTACAGCAGGTGGACTCCAGTCAAGTTGTAGAAACATCTCAAGGATGATCAATGGAAACAGGATGCACCGGAGCTCAATTACGAGTCTCATAGCAAAGGGTCTGAATACTTTCCGAATGCACTGTACATACTAAGATACTATAAATAGATAGATACTGTATACTCATCTCTCTCTTCTTTGCTCTCTCCTAGGGAAGGTCATATCAGTCAGTACGTTGTTAGCTATCTCTCTGATAGCTAATGTCCTCCTCTTGGGTGTTGTCATCTTGATCTTGCGGACCCGGGGGAGACGCCAGCATGAGGGCTGTGTGAGTGTCGTGTGTGTGTGGTGTGTGTGTGTGTGTTGTGTGCGTGTGTGTGTGTGCGTGTGTGTGTGTCGTGTGTGTGTTGTGTGTGGTGCTGTGTGTTGTGGAGTGTGCGGCGTGTGTGTGTGCGTGTGCGCGCGCGTACATGAGTGTGTGCTTTCTGTGGCTAAAGTGCTTCTTGTATTTTTTAGTCTCTTGCAATGCCTGAAATGACAGTATTGAACGCAGTAGAGGTACATCATCTGATGCAGGTAATATTCTCAGAATGCCACGGCTTGGTGACTGATGACTTGGGGAACTAATCAATCGAACCCAAGAGCGTTTGGATATGCATGTAGTCAACAAAGTCTCTCTCTCTCAGAACGACAACGGAGATGCTCTGCAGCACTGACCCCGTTCAGAGGAATAATCCAGCTCTCTTCCATCTGCCACCATTTTCCCCTCACTTTACCAGATGACAACGGACAAATATATATCCTGAGCCAAAGAAAAGGAGCCAACAGTCCTCTCTTTCTCTCTCTCTCTCACTCTCACTCTCACACTCACTCTCACTCTCACTCTCACCCTCACTCACACTCACACTCACACTTCACACTTCACACTTCACCTTCACACTTCCAGGGCTGAGGCCACAACTCTTCTTCTCCTGCCACTGGCATTCTGGAGTTACTGTTGCAGACATGAATAAAAGCTCCCCTCCTTGTGTTTTAATGAGGAGAATGGGAGAACTAATAAATGTCCGTCTGTCAAGAGTCTCTAAAAACAAGACTTGGATTAAGGGAACACGGTGGTCTTGAATGTCACCCCTTGCCTTCAGCTGTCCGTTCAGCCCAAAGATAATATGTTCATGTGAATGGGAAGAAAACAGTGAGATGAACAATAAGATGGACCCTTTAGGGGCATACATTAGAACTAAGATGGGCCGATATTGAGTATTATTGTACTTTGCTGTAGTACAGTACTTTACGAACAAAACCTGCATCCATTCCTGACTGTGTTTGGATGATGTGGCTGTGTTACTTGATGAAAGGGGATTTTATGACGCAGAGGGAAAGAAAAATATCAAAGGAGTAAATCAGTGAAGAATAAAAGATGAAAGAAATAAAGTGAAGGCCATTTTATGTACAAAGTGTGTATATATTTAGAGTACTAGTCAACTTTTGGACACACCTACTAATTCATTTTTTTTATTTGACAATTTTCTACATTGTAGAATAATAGTGAAAACATCAAAACTATGAAATAACACATATGGAATCATGTAGTACCCAAAGAAGTGTTAACCAAATCAAAATATGTTTTATATTTGAGATTCTTCAAAGTAGCCACCCTTTGCCTTGATGACAGCTTTGCACACTCTTGGGATTATCTCAACCAGCTCCATGAGGAATGCTATTCCAACAGTCTTGAAGGAGATCTCACATATGCTGAGCACTTGTTGGCTGCTTTTCCTTCACTCTGCGGTCCAACTCATCCCAAACCATCTCAATTGGGTTGAGGTCAGTGATTGTGGAGGCCAGGTCATCTGATGCAATAATCCATCACTCTCCTTGGTCAATAGCCCTTACACAGCCTGGAGGTGTGTTGGGTCATTGTCCTGTTGAAAATCAAATTATGGTCCCATTAAGAGCAAACCAGATGGGATGGTGTATCGCTACAGAATGCTGTGGTAGCCATGCTGGTTAACGGTGCCTTGAATTTTAAATAAAGCGCAGACAGTGTCACCAGCAATGCACCATCACACCACCTCCTCCATGCTTCACGGTGGGAACCACACATGCGGAGATCATCTGTTCACCTACTCTGCGTCTCACAAAGACAAGGCGGTTGGAACCAAAAATCTCAAATTTGGACTCGTCAGACCAAAGGACAGATTTCCACCGGTCTATTGTCCATTGTTCGTGTTTCTTGGCACAAGCAAGTCTCTTCTTCTTATTGGTGTCCTTTAGTAGGTGTTTCTTTGCAGCAATTCAACCATGAAGGCCTGATTCACGCAGTCTCCTCTGAACAGTTGATGTTGAGATGTGTCTGTTACTTGAACTCTGTGAAGCATTTATTTGGGCTGCAATCTGAGGTGCAGTTAGCTCTAACTTATCCTCTGCAGCAGAGGTAACTCTGGGTCTTCCTTTCCTGTGGCGGTCCTCATGAGACCCAGTTTCAGCGCTGATGGGTTTTTGCAACTGCACTTGAAGACACTTTCAAAGTTCTTGAAATTTTCCACATTGCCTGACCTTCATGTCTTAAAGTAATGATGGACTGTCGTTTCTCTTTGCTTATTTGAGCAATTTATTTACCAAATAGGGCTATCATCTGTATACCACCCCTACCTTGTCACAACACAACTGATTGTCTCAAACATGCTAAGAAGGAAAGAAATTCCACAAATTAACTTTTAACAAGGCACACCTTTTAATTGAACCTTTTAATTGAAATGCATTCCAGGTGACTACCTCATGTAGCTGGTTGTGAGAGAATGCCAAGAGTGTGCAAAGCTGTCATTAAGGCAAAGGGTGGCTACTTTGAAGAATCTGAAATATAAAATGCATTTTGATTTTGATCTTAATCTTTTATTTTTATTGGCCAGTCTGAGATATGGCTTTTTCTTTGCAACTCTGCCTAGAAGGCCAGCATCCTGGAGTCGCCTCTTCACTGTTGACGTTGAGACTAGTGTTTTGCAGGTAATATTTAATGAAACTGCCAGTTGAGGACTTGGGAGGCGTCTGTTTCTCAAACTAGACACTTTAATGTACTTGTCCTCTTGCTCAGTTGTGCACCGGGGCCTCCCACTCCTCTTTCTATTCTGGTTAGAGACAGTTTGCGCTGTTCTGTGAAGGGAGTAGTACACAGCGTTGTACAAAATCTTCAGTTTCTTGGCAATTTTTCATGGAAATGGAATAGCCTTCATTTCGCAGAACAAGAATAGACTGATTACTTTCAGAAGAAAGTTCTTTGTTTCTGCCCATTTTGAGCCCGTAATCAAAACCACAAATGCTGATGCTTCAGATACTCAACTAGCTTAAAGGCCAGTTTTATTGCTTCTTTAATCAGAACAACAGTTTTAATCTGTGCTAACATAATTGCAAAAGGGTTTTCTAATGATCAATTAGTCTTTTAAAATTATAAACTTGGATTAGCTAACACAACGTGCCATTGGAACAAAGGAGTGATGGTTGCTGATAATGGACCTCTGTACGCCTATGTAGATATTCCATAAAAAATCTGCCGTTTCCAGCTACAATAGTTATTTACAACATTACTAATGTCTACACTGTATTTCTGATCAATTTGATATTATTTTAATGGACAAAAACAAGGACATTTCTAAGTGATGCCAAACTTTTGAATGGTAATGTGTGTATATATATATTTTTTCTATTTAACTATTTGCTTTGATATCTGCACCTTGTCATAAGCATTACGAGCAACATAAAACGTTTGTACCATGTCTATGTGTTGCAGAGACTGTACAGAGTGTGTGTGTGTGTGTGTGTGTGTGTGTGTGTGTGTGTGTGAACACTGTTTAAATGGCCTAAGTTCTCTTTTGGAGCAGTGAGAGATGCTGTTTTTTCCTTATCAGTGTTTTCCCAAGACATTTTTTTTTTTTGGCGGGACTCAAAAGCCCCAACAATTTTTTCTTGAAAGGGGATGTTATTGTTGTGCTGTATGCCATTTGTAAAGAATCTTTACATCTAAATAGCTTGTTAATAAGTATTTTATATACAGGATCTGTTTAACATACTTTCTGGTCTGGTTTCCCTGACACAAATTAAGTCTAATCCAAAACTAAACATTTACTTCCATGGATATTCTCAATTGAGCATGCTTTTTACTCCAGGACTAGGTTTAGAGCTATATTCAACCTTGTCCAAATGAAAACCATGACCTTTTTAAATCTATTTCTACTTTTTCTTTGCTTGATCTCTAAGGGAAGGCTATTCCATAGACAAATGCCTGTATAGAAAAACGTTCTCCTCGCAGTACTGTTTACTCTTGGGATTTTACAAGACGTAACACTAGCTCTGGTATTGTAACTGTGTTGGTTATAGACCATATCAATGTGGTTTTTAATATAACCTGGGTCACAATCATTTAAGATGTCAAACATATGATTAAGTTTAAATTGGTCCACTCTGGACTCCAAAGGAAACACGCCCACCTCCCTTTGGAACCAATACCATCTGCATATCACGGAGAAATCACTGAGTTCTATGTTCATAGATTGAGCCAGCCAAGTTTCTGCAAGGCAAATAATATAGCAGATTTTCTGATAGGAGACTCTCGAACAAAGCTCTCCATCGAGTGACTGGACATTTGCCAATAAAACGGAGGAGAGTGTCAGTCGATTTCCACTTTTCTCTCTATGCGTATTCCGACCTTGAATTTAAGCATGAGAATAGCGTGCTATTCACCTGCTATTTGTTTTGGGTGGCGATCGAATTAATGAAGTTGTGGCGGAGGTGTATCCACAGATATGCCGTATTCCGACTTTTATTTAATAACCTAATAATTCCACCACCTTTACGCGCGAGGAAACCATGAATAAGGTCTAGTGAACCTACTGATTCCAAGTGGAACTTTATTTTTTACGATATAAATAACACCGTTCTCCATGCACTGTAATTTAAACTTGATAAGAGCTAGGTAAATGAATAATCATTTTGGATAAGGGAATTGTAAATACAAATTACACTTGTTTTCGATCTCTTTTACATGATTATCGCTGGAGACAAATGTGAAACCAGTCATATGGCTGCAAATTGAAGGATATAAAGTTTTGAATCCGATGTTTATTTGTGTATCAGTTCATAAACCATGTGCCATGGAATCGGTAAATCGAAAATCTCTTCCCAACTATTTACAACCTGTATAGCACAGCTGTAAATTTTTTGGTCCTTAAATGAAGCTAGTATACTTTTTTATTTATCACACTTTTCTTTAACCAGTTTTGGTCTTTAACGCCGTTTCCTCTTTAATTTTTGCTGAAATGCTGAAATTAGTTGGTTGTAATTTTGGATAGGACAGACATTTCCATATATTTTGTTAGCTGCATGTTTGACATAACTCCACCAGTCCTATTCATGATATAATTTACAAAGTTGATAATGTTTTTTATATTTTACTATTTTTAAATCAATTATTATATTTGAGTTTAACCATAATATCTGTTGTAATATTTGTTCTGTTCTGTTTTCTGGTGGCTTAAACTGAAATTGCAACCAACTTAAAAAAAAAAAATGTAAATCGCAATTTGGAGATGATTTCATTTTCAAATAACTGAAAGTGAGAGGTTGTAATCTGAATAAAGGGGAAAAGCCACTGTTACTAATCTGCTAGAGAACCAGTTTGGATTTAAGTATTGCTTTTGTATGACTGCAGCTTTTATTGAGAGGTCTAATGCTTTAATATTTAATCCTTTCTGCCCTCCGAATTCATATTCATTATATAAACAGGACTGTTTAATTTTGTCTGGTTTGCCATTCCAAATAAAATTGAATATTTTTGGTTCATATAATACATTTAAAAAAAGGTCGTTAGGTGTAGGCAGGGCCATAAGCAAGTAGGTGAACTGGGATATGACTAAAGAGTTAATCAGGGGGAATTTTCCCAGTATCATGGTGATTATACTTTAGGAAGATGATTTGGATATGAAGCTTGAAAATGCTAATGTTGTTCCCATTGACTTGCATTGGATTTGTGCAACAAATGTTACAAAATGTTCATTTGAAACAGTCTCTAGGTAAACAAAAACAAAGGATTGATTGCTGTCATACCTTGTCCATAGTCTGTTTACAGGGTAAGATTTCACAGACTAAGGGCTCTTGTCATGCCTGCTCACGCTCCCCATCTCTGGCGCTCGAGGGAACAATGCGGCCCATCGTTACGCGCATTAGCGCTTCATTGGACTCACTTGGACTCTATTACTTTATTGATTACCACCCTTATATCTGTCACTTCCCCAGTTTATTACCTGTGTCTGCATTAATGTTTTGTTCCCCCTGTCCAGACGCTGTTCTTGTTTTGTTACATGTCCGTTTATCCATTAATTCTTCACTCCCTGTATTTGCTTCTCGTCTCCCAGCATCTGTACTCGCAGCTCTATTCAATCTGTATCACTGAAGCGTTACAGATTGCACAATAGAAATGTTAAGGTAATTTCAGATTGAGTCGACATATACAACATTTACCGTGAATGCAGTCTTCGCTAATGTGGGAACATTGCCTTTAAATCTCAATCATGCTGTAACGCTAAACTTCCGGGATACTAAGGGCAGGCATTTATTTCAAGTACAGAGGAAAGTTGGGGAGGGAAGGACGGCAGGAATGTGTGTTATGTGTTAATAACATTTAGACTACGTTACGCAGCAGGCTATGCGGGCGCGGGAGATGGTTAAAGAATGCCTTACATGGCTAAACATGGAGTTTTCTAGCTGAAGTATATGTTCATTAAAAGTAGTTAAACCTACGCCCCGGTTTGTCATTATATAAGGAACAAACATAACAGAAGGGACAGAAGTTTAAGGGTGGGGCACAGCCAGTTGAATAAGTCCTTAAATATGATAGGAAAGCATCCAACAGGAAAGTGTGATTATTGCCAGGAAAGAGAGGCCGTGTGTAACGGTACTCGTCCTCGTCTGATGACGAGTATGAAAGATCAGACCTATGTGCAGCGTGGTAAGTGTCCATTTTAATGAAAACAACTGAACACTGAATGACAAAACAAAAAGCGAATGACCGAGACTGAAACAGTTCTGTATGGACAGACACAGAAAACAACTACCCACAACCCATAGTGGGAAAACAGGCTACCTAAGTATGATTCTCAATCAGAGACAACGATCGACACCTGCCTCTGATTGAGAACCATACCAGGCCAAATACAGAAATACAAAACCTAGACTACAAAACATAGAATGCTCACGCCCTGACCAAACTAAAATAAAGACATAAAAAAGGAACTAAGGTCAGAACGTGACACCGTGGAGAATGTATTGCTACAGTGTGGGCAGTATCAGAGGGAAAGAGAGAGTCTGAGATCTAGTATGAGGGAGAAGGGGATACAGGAAATTAGTTTAGAATATATTGAGGAGAACGTCATTAGATATATTCTAAAATATTTTGTTATATTTTTTAAGAGCAACGGGGCTGACAGGTAGGATTTAGTTTGTCCCTGTCTCTGGCCCACACTCCAGTACAGTAGGTGGCGGTAATGTACCATAACGTTGGATGCCAACCGCTGATAAACCCCATCGAAGAAGAAGTTGTAGCTAGTTGCTGAAATCAAGCAGGACGTGAAATAATGTAAGTGTTATCCTCATTGAAAACGAACTAACCCGAATGCATTTCTTAGTGTTCACACATGTGTGTATAACGTTACTGACGTTTAAATACTTGTTGTTCGACAGCTGTTACATAGCTAGCTAATGCTAGCTGGGCTAGCTAGCTAACGTACATTGCTAACTTGTCCCTAGCAACGCTCTCCTGTGGTCCTCATTTATAACAGTTGAGTAAATGTTACAGTAATCAGGTCGCGCAATTTCTGAAAAGACTGTGCACGCACACAAATATTTGAACAACAAGGCCCGAGTGGGTGTGGTATATGGCCAATATACCACTGCCAAGGACTGTTCATAATCACAACGCAACGTGAAGTGCCTGGACACAGCTCTTAGCCCAGGTATATTTGCAATGTACCACAAACCCCAGAGATTCCTTATTGCTATTATAAACTGGTTACCCGCGTAATTAGAGCAGTTCTGTCATACCCGTGGTATACCACGGCTGTCAGCCAATCAACATTCAGGGCTCGAACCACCCAGTTTATAATGAGATTTATAGACGTGATAGCGATGTTAAGTTTCCATAAGTGGATGAATTGGTCTAATTCATGTATGGTAAAGCGTCAGAGTCTTCCAATTCAAATAAACTCATGACAAAAACTTTTTGACCGAGGAGTCAAAGGTGACAAACCGCCCACCCGGTTTCGGTTGGGTCATTTATAATTCAAAACAATGCATTCTGAATCATAAACTGGGTGGTTCGAGCCCTGAATGCTGATTGGCTGAAAGCTGTGATGTATCAGACTGGGTATGACAAAACATGTATTTTTACTGCTCTACAGTAATTACGTTGGTAACCAGTTTATAACAGCAATAAGGCACCTCAGGTGTTTGTGGTTAATTGCCAACATACCACGGCTAAGAGCTGTATCCAGGCACTCCGCGTTGATTCGTGTATTGGAACAGCCCTTAGCAGTGGTATATTGGCCGTATACCACACCCCCTCGGGCCTTATTGCTTAATTATAAACTGAGTGGTTCGAGCTTTGAGTGCTGATTGGCTGAAAGCCGTGGTATATCAGACCATATACCATAGGTATGACAAAACATTTGTAATTACGTCGGTAACCCGAGTGGCGCAGCGGTCAAAGCCACCATCTCAGTGCAAGAGGCGTCACTACAGTCCCTGGTTCGATTCCAGGCTGTATCACATCCGAACACAAGCCTAAGATCACCATTCCCAATGCCAAGCGTTGGCTGGAGTGTTGTGAAGCTCGCCGCCATTGGACTCTGGAACAGTGGAATCGCGTTCCCTGGATTGATGAATCACACTTCACCATCTGGCAGTCCGACAGACGACTCTGGGTTTGGCAGATGCCAGGAGAACGCTACCTGCCCCAATGCATAGTGCGAACTGTAAAATTTGGTGGAGGAGGAATAATGGTCTGGGGCTGTTTTTCATTGTTCGGGCTAGGTCCCTTAGTTCCAGTGAAGGCTATATACAGGTTATATACAAGGAGGTATACAAGGAGGTTCCGGGTCAGTGTTGGGGTACGAGGTAGTTGGGGTGATTGATTGAGGTAATATGTGCTTGTAGTTTTGGTAAGGTGATTCATTGAAATACTATGTACATGTAGGTAGGGGGTGAAGAGCAGAACGTCCGGGTAGCCGTTTAATTAACTGTTCAGCAGTCTTATGGCTTTGGTGGGGGGGGGGCTGTTCAGAAGAGCAGAACGTCCGGGTAGCCGTTTAATTAACTGTTCAGCAGTCTTATGGCTTTGGTGGGGGGGGCTGTTCAGGTGCCTTTTGGTCTCCCAGACTTGGCGTTCCAGTACTGCTTGCCATACGATAGCAGAGAGAACATATAATGCCATATCTTCTAGTATCAGTGTTTGGCCCTAAGAAGTAGCCTTTGGTATCTGGTGAAGATTCTTCCGGATTAATCTCTCGCTCTTTCTCTCGTAGAACAGAAGATGGAGGCAGATTCGTCTCTCCTGAGCTCGGAAATGGAACTGCAGCAGCAAGAGGAGCTCTACCAACAGCTTTTGCTAAAGGTTTGGATGAATGTGTTAAAATAAATTTGAAGTGTGCGCTTTATTAAAGATGAACACCATTGACATCCAATTGCCTGCCAAGTGGGCATACACATTGGGTATGCCCAAAGTCATATGTGACTCTGGCCTACAGTGCCTTTAGAAAGTATTCTCACACCTTGACTTTTTTCCACATTTTGTTGTGTTACAAAATAGGATTCAAATGTTTAATTGTCATTTTTTGTCAATGATCTACACAAAATACTCTGTCAAAGTGGAAGAAAAATTCAAACATTTATTTTAAATATATATATATATACACACACAGTTGGAGTCGGAAGTTTACTTACACGTATGTTGGAGTCATTAAAACTTGTTTTTCAACCACTCCACAAATTTCTTGTTAATAAACTATAGTTTTGGCAAGTCAGTTAGGACATCTACTTTGTGCATGACACGAGTCATTTTTCCAACAATTGTTAACAGACAGATTATTTCACTTTCAATTCCAGTGGGTCAGAAGTTTACATACACTAAGTTGACTGTGCCTTTTAAACAGCTTGGAAAATTCCAGGAAATTATGTCATGGCTTTAGAAGCTTCTGATAGGTTAATTGACATAATTTGAGTCAATTGGAGGTGTACCTGTGGATGTATTTCAAGGCCTACCTTCAAACTCAGTGCCTCTTTGCTTGACATCATGGGAAAAACAAAATAAATCAGCCAAGACCTCAGAGAACAAATTGTAGACCTCCACAAGTCTGGTTCATCGTTGGGAGGAATTTCCAAACGCCTGAAGGTATAACGTTTGTCTGTACAAACAATAGTACGCAAGTATAAACGCCATGGGACCACGCAGCCGTCATACAGCTCAGGAAGGAGTCACGTTCTGTCTCCTAGAAATGAACGTACTTTGGTGCGAAAAGTGCAAATCAATCCCAGAACAGCAGCAAAGGTCCTTGTGAAGATGCTGGAGGAAACGGGTACAAAAGTATATATCCACAGTAAAACGAGTCCTATATCGACATAACCTGAAAGGCCGCCCAGCAAGGAAGAAGCAACTGCTCCAAAACTGCCATTAAAAAAAGCCAGACTACGGTTTGCAACTGCACCTGGGGACAAAGATCGTACTTTTTGGAGAAATGTCATCTGATCTGATGAAGCAAAAATATAACTGTTTGGCCATAATGACCATATGTACATACATCAGTCAGGAAGTTAAAGCTTGGTCTTCCAAATGGACAATGACCCCAAGCATACTTCCAAAGTTGTGTCAAAATGGCTTAAGGACAACAAAGTCAAGGTATTGGTGTGGCCATCACAAATCCCTGACCTCAATCCTATAGAATATTTGTGGGTTAGAACTGAAAAAACATGTGCGAGTAAGGAGGCCTACATACCTGACTCAGTTACACCAGCTCTGTCAGGAGGATGGGCCAAAATTGACCCAACTTATTGTGGGAAGCTTGTGGAAGGCTACCCAAAACGTTTGCCCCAAGTTCAACAAAAGGCAATGCTACCAAATACTCATTGAGTTTATGTAAACTTCTGACCCGTTGGGAATGTGATGAAAGAAATAAAAGCTGAAATAAATCATAAATCATTCTCTCTACTATTATTATTTCACATTTTTAAAATAAAGTGATGATCCTAACTGACCTAAGACAGGGAATTTTTACTAAATTGACTAAATGTCAGGAATTGTGAAACTGAGTTTAAATTTATTTGGCTAAGGTGTATGTAAACTTCTAGACTTCAACTGTAAGTATTCAACCCTCTGAATCAATACACGTTTGAATCACCTTCAGCAACGATTACAGCATTGAGTCTTTCTGGGTAAGTCTTTTAAGAGCGACGCACAGCATACCAGCAGCATACCACCCTGCATACCACTGCTGGCTTGCTTCTGAAGCTAAGCAGGGTTGGTCCTGGTCAGTCCCTGGATGGGAGACCAGGTGCTGCTGGAAGTGGTGTTGGAGGGCCAGTAGGAGGCACTCTTTCCTCTGGTCTAAACAAAGATCCCAATGCCCCAGGGCAGTGATTGGGGACACTGCTCTGTGTAGGGTGCCGTCTTTCGGATGGGACGTTAAACGGGTGTCCTGACTCTCTGAGGTCATTAAAGATCCCATGGCACTTATCGTAAGAGTAGGGGTGTTAACCCCGGTGTCCTGGCTAAATTCCCAATCTGGCCCTCAACCATCACGGTCACCTAATAATCCCCAGTTTACAATTGGCTCATTTATCCCCCTCCTCTCCCCTGTAACTATTCCCCAGGTCGTTGCTGCAAATGAGAACGTGTTCTCAGTCAACTTACCTGGTAAAATAACGGTAAAAAAAAATAAAAAAAAGAGCGACGCACACCTGGATTGTACAATATTTGCACATTAGTCTAAAAATTCTTCAAGCTCTGTGAAGTTGGTTGTTGATTATTGCTAGACAGCCATTTTAAGTCTTTCCATATATTTAATTCAAAACTAACCAGGCCACTCAGGAACATTCAATGTCATCTTGGTAAGCAACTCCAGTGTATATTTGTCCTCGTGTTTTAGGTTATTTTAATAAAAATAAATTGTCCTGCTGAAAGGTGAATTCTGTTGGAAAGCAGACTGAAGGTTTTCCTCTAGTATTTAGCCTGTGCTTAGCTCTATTCCGTTTATTTTTATCTTTAAAAAACTCCATACTCCTTGCTGGTGACAAGCATACCCATAACACATTTTTATTCTGTACAGGCTTCCTTCTTTTCATTGTCATTTAGGTTAGTATTGTGGAGTAACTACAACATTGTTGATCCATCCCCAGTTGTCTCCAATCACAGCCATTCAACTCTGTAACTGTTTTATAGTCACCATTGGCCTCATGGTGAAATCCCTGAGTGGTTTCCTTCCCCCCCGGCAACTGAGTTAGAAAGGATGCCTGTATCTTTGTAGTGACTGGGTGTAGTGATACACCATCCAAAGTGTAATTAATATCTTCACGATGCTCAAAGGCATATTCAATATTTTTTTCTATTTTTTTCTTGTTTTTACCCATCTACCAATAGGTGCCCTTCTTTGCTATGCATTTGATTGAATCTCTGTTTGAAATGCACTGCTCAACTGAGGGACCTTACAGATAATTGTGTGTGGGGTACAGAGAGGAGGTAGTCATGTTAAACACTTTTATTGCACTTATTTAGGCTTGCCATAACAAAGGGATTGAATACTTATTGACTCAAGACATTTCAGCTTTTGATTAATTTAAAATGTGGAAAAAGTCAAGGGATGTGAATACTTTCTGATGGCACTGTATATATTGCCATTTATGATGTTGTTTTGACAGCTTCTATCAAGATTATGACTTTGGCTTTGGCTCTCAATGAAGCTGGATATGAGGGCCTAGGTTAAATGCGTTTGTGGCCATTCCAATTGTTCTTCAACCATGAGCGTAGGAAGGATGAAGATTTTGTAATTGAGCTGTAGCTCTTGAAATTAGAAAAACATCCGTTTGTAATTTTAGTATCATACACATACCCCTGGCACATAATCCTGGTCCCAATCCAATTTTCTGTTCAAAAGTCAACTGTGTGAACATTTATCCCTGCATGTATCTATTCATCCTCACCGTTAAGCCCTGATCAGACCTACAGTGTCATTGTGCAAAATGGTGCACGGCATCATCTGGATATGTGTGCAAGAAAAGATTCATATTCCTCTTCTGATGCCATTTCTGCCAAGCAATCTGCACGAATTTGATGCAAATCCAAAGTATGCACCTGACTGCAACTGCCTCTGCAACGCAAAGCTAAGAGCTGTTATAAATCTGTACTGAGAATGTGCCTGGCATTGAATCAATTTGCTTCTCTCTCTTTTTCTCTCTCGCTCGTCTTACTCTTTCTCTCTTTCTCTTTTAGACAATGGGAAAAATGCAAAGTGAAAATCCTCGTGATTCTAGAGTCATTCGGCCACAGCCTGGTCAGTCTCCCTTTGGCACACACACACACACACACACACACACACACACGTGTAAACAACAGTTGTGTGTTTGTTGAATCCGTAGGTCGGTGTGTGAAGACTTTCACCTTGCCTGATAAACGGAAGGTATTTGTCAACATCTGTCAGTCTGCTGCTGTCCCGCCCCCGCCCCCCCTCTCCAAGGAGGCACTAGTGGAGCTCCTCGAATCAGAAGACCCCACAGGATACAGAGTACCCATGAGCATCGGAGAGGCCCACACAGAGGTGGACAACAGTGAGTGAGGCTACTTTCTGAGGATGTCTTGACTTGACAGTTAATGCAGTTTTTCTATTCTGATCATGGAGTTCCGAACACATTGTGCACCTTTTTTTTTTATTTATTTTTTTTTATATATTTTTTTATTTCACCTTTATTTAACCAGGTAGGCTAGTTGAGAACAAGTTCTCATTTGCAACTGCGACCTGGCCAAGATAAAGCATAGCAGTGTGAACAGACAACACAGAGTTACACATGGAGTAAACAATAAACAAGTCAAACATAGTAGAAAAAAAAGAGAATCATATACAATGTGTGCAAAAGGCATGAGGTAGGCAATAAATCGAATAATTACAATTTAGCAGATTAACACGAGTGATAAATCATCAGATGATCATGTGCAAGAAGAGATACTGGTGTGCAAAAGAGCAGAAAAGTAAATAAAAAAAAGCAGTATGGGGTGAGGTAGGTAAATTGGGTGGGTAGTTTACAGATGGACTATGTACAGCTGCAGCGATCGGTTAGCTGCTCGGATAGCAGATTTTTAAAGTTGTTGAGGGAGATAAAAGTCTCCAACTTCAGAGATTTTTGCAATTCGTTCCAGTCCAGGCAGCAGAGAACTGGAAGGAAAGGCGTCCAAATGAGGTTTTGGCTTTAGGGATGATCAGTGAGATACACCTGCTGGAGCGCGTGTTGCGGTGGGTGTAGCCATCGTGACCAGAACTGAGATAAGGCGGCACTTTACCTAGCATAGCCTTGTAGATGACCTGGAGCCAGTGGGTCTGACGACGAACATGTAGCGAGGGCCAGCCGACTAGGGCATACAGGTCGCCAGTGGTGGTCGTATAAGTGCTTTAGTAACAAAACGAATGGCACTGTGATAAACTGCATCCAGTTTGCTGAGTAGAGTATTGGAAGCTATTTTGTAGATGACATCGCCGAAGTCGAGGATCGGTAGGATAGTCAGTTTTACTAGGGTAAGTTTGGCGGCTGAGTGAAGGAGGCTTTGTTGCGAATAAAAGCCGATTCTTGCTTTGATTTTGGATTGGAGATGTTTGATATGAGTCTGAAGGAGAGTTGCAGTCTAGCCAGACACCTAGGTACTTATAGATGTCCACATATTCTAGGTCGGAACCGTCCAGGGTGGTGATGCTAGTCGGCGTGCGGGTGCAGGCAGCGAACGGTTGAAAAGCATGCATTTGGTTTTACTAGCGTTTAAGAGCAGTTGGAGCCACGGAAGGAGTGTTGTATGGCATTGAAGCTCGTTTGGAGTTAGATAGCACAGTGTCCAAGGAAGGGCGGAAGTATATAGAATGGTGTCGTCTGCGTAGAGGTGGATCAGGGAATCGCCCGCAGCAAGAGCAACATCATTGATGTATACAGAAAAAGAGTCGGCCCGAGAATTGAACCCTGTGGTACCCCCATAGAGACTGCCAGAGGACCGGACACATGCCCTCCGATTTGACACACTGAACTCTGTCTGCAAAGTAGTTGGTGAACCAGGCAAGGCAGTCATATAAAAAACCGAGGCTACTGAGTCTGCCGATAAGAATAATGGTGATTGACAGAGTCGAAAGCCTTGCCAGGTCGATGAAGACGGCTGCACAGTAATGTCTTTTATCGATGGCGGTATGATATCGTTTAGTACCTTGAGCGTGGCTGAGGTGCACCCATGACCGGCTCGGAAACCGGATTGCACAGCGGAGAAGGTACGCGTGGGATTCGAGAATGGTCAGTGATCTGTTTGTGACTTGGCTTTCGAAGACCTTAGATAGGCCAGGGCAGGATGGATAATAGGTTCTGTAACAGTTTGGGTCCAGGGTGTCTCCCCCTTTGAAGAGGGCATGACCGCGGCAGCTTTCCAATCCTTGGGGATCTCAGATGATACGAAGGGAGGTTAACAGGCTGGTGATAGGGTGCGACAATGGCGGCGGACAGTTCAGAAAATAGGGGTCCAGTATGTCAAGCCCAGCTGATTTGTATGGGTCCAGGTTTTCCAGCTCTTTCAGAACATCTGCTATCTGGATTTGGGTAAAGAGAAGCTGGGAGGCTTGGGCGAGTAGCAGCGGGGGGGGCGGGGCTGTTGGCCAAGGTTGGAGTCGCCAGGAGAAGGCATGGCCAGCCATTGAGAAATGCTTGTTGAAGTCTTCGATTATCACGATTTATCGGTGTGACCGTGTTACCTAGCCTCAGTGCAGTGGGCAGCTGGGAGGAGGTGCTCTTGTTCTCCATGGACTTTACAGTAATCCCAGAACTTTTTTGGAGTTAGAGCTACAGATGCAAATTTCTGCTTGAAAAAAGCTGGCCTTTGCTTTCCTGACTGACTGCGTGTATTGGTTCCTGACTTCCTGAACAGTTGCATATCGCGGGGGCTCTTCGATGCTATTGCAGTTCGCCACAGGATGTTTTGTGGCTGGTCGAGGGCAGTCAGTCTGGAGTGAACCAAGGCTATATCTGTTCTTGGTTCTGCATTTTTGAACGGAGCATGCTTGTCTAATATGGTGAGGAAGTAACATTTAAAGAATGACCAGGCATCCTCAACTGACGGATGAGTCAATATCCTTCCAGGGTACCCGGGCCAGGTCGATTAGAAAGGCCTGCTCGCAGAAGTGTTTTAGGGAGCGTTGACAGTGATGAGGGGTGGTCGTTTGTGACCGCGGACCCGTGGCGGAACAGGCAATGAGGCAGTGATCGCTGAGATCTTGATTGAAGACAGCAGAGTGTATTTGGAGGGCAGGTTGGTCAGGATAATGTCTATTAGGTGCCATGTTACGATTTAGGGTTGTAACCTGGTGGGTTCCTTGATGATTTGTGTGAGATTGAGGCACAAAGCTTGATTGTAGACTGCGCGGTTAAGCATATCCAGTTTAGGTCACCTAACAGAACAAACTCTGAAGCTAGATGGGGAGCGATCAATTCACAGAGTGGTGTCCAGGCACAGTCTGGAGCTGAGGGGTCGGTAGCAGGCGGCAACAGTGAGAGACTTATTCTGGAGAGATTAATTTTAAAAATTAGAAGTTCGAACTTTTGGGCATAACTGGAAAGTATGACAGACTGCAAGGCTATCTCTGCAGTAGATTGCAACTCCTCCCCCTTTGGCAGTTCTATCTTGACGGAAAGTGTTATAGTTGGGTATGGAAATCTCAGAGTTTTTGGTGGCCTTCCTAAGCCAGGATTCGGACACGGCAAGGACATCAGGGTTGGCAGAGTGTGCTAAAGCGGTGAGTAAGGCAAACTTAGGGAGGAGGCTTCTGATGTTGACATGCATGAGGCCAAGGCCTACACCTACATTTACAGTACATGTGTCTACCTGGTCCACATTGTGTCTGGACTCACTTTTCCCGTGCTATATTCAAATGTCAGTATGCATTCTGCAAACGATGGAATAGGCAAAAGTTGCTAATAACAAAACAATTTTGATAGCATTAGCTAACTAATGAAGCTAGCCAGCTAACCTCTGTAGCTAGCTAGCAAAGCTAAAGGGATTGCAAAAGGAATAGCATAACTGTAGCCAGAGACGGCGGAAGTAGGGGTGCGGGGGGGTACAGATATTTCTGTATTTCATTTTCAACAAATTAGAAAAAATATCTAAAAACATGTTTTCACTTATTCATTATAGTGTATTGTGTATACACTATAATGACTAAGTGAAAACAACATGTTTTTAGATATGTTTTCTAATTTGTTGAAAATGAAATACAGAATATGGTGGAAACCATCTCCAGCCTTGCTTACAAGAGAGGGAGAGAGGGAAGGAGAGAGAGGGAGGGAAGAGAGGGAGGGAAGGAGTGCACACATCTGGAGAACAGTAGAGAATTGGAACTCAGCCATGTATCCCAATATTCCGGCATGACTTCCTCTCCTTGTTTAATACTCTCCTTCAACCCGATTCACTTATCCCTGAAGTGTGTACTTGTACCAGAGCAGTTCTTCCCAACCATTCGTTTTTTCACCCCCCAAACCTTTACCCTAAATCGGGGGTATTCAATCGGCTACACTATATACACTATAGCAAAATAAATGCTGCAGTAGCTGTTTTCAAAGTTTTTCTGTCATTTTGTTTCATAGTTGGTAGATAATCACACAAAGAACTACGAATCCTACAATATATCCCACCGCAGCAACACACTGCCTGGCAGGGGAGCTGTGCTCACCGTGATTGAGGTGCTGAAGATTAATTTTTAGAAGCGCTGTGCACAGGCATAAAAGTTGGTCTAATTTACTTGAAAGTCTGCTAAAGTGAGACTTTGTCCAATAATACATTACTTAGGTTGTTTTCCAAGTTTGGGATTTACTTAAACTGCTACTAGTCAGAATCTCACAGGCACACTGTCACTGATGACTAGAGCAACCGAGTGCCCCTTATCGCCACGGTAACCTGCCCTTAAAGGAGTAGCTGAAAATGTTTGCCTCGTCGGGTCACAAAATGTTTTATAAAATTGAGCAATATACCACTTTTAACTAGTAACACATTTATTGTTTTAGAAACATTACAAAGCATTTATCTTTTTTTTTATGTCAAATATTTTGTCTAGTAAAAAATCTGTGTCCGGTGGACCAAAAAGTTAGTTTCAGGCACGTAAGAACTTTTGCATGTAAGTTCTCATGTACCTAATAAAAAATCCAAGTTAAATCGGTTTCCATCAAGTTTTCAACTCTACTGATGGTTTTGTCACAAAAACTGTTGCATTATATACACAATAATGCCCATTCTGGTCCTGGCATGGGTAGTCTACCTACATGATGAGATCATTAAGGATAAGAGTGAGATTGTATTTTTTTTGTCAAACGGCAGCCAAGCATCAATCATGTCACCAGAATAAGACCCCTCTATATTTATTATAACTTATTTAATGTGTAGCCTAAAAAAACTGCATGCTTTCCTGAGTTGTAGTGGGAGGACCACACAACATATCATCACGTCACTTCCAAGTTTACTTTGATATGATGGTTATATCAATAATGATATATGCCATATAAATATTTGCGGTATGGCTGTCCACGACTAAAAAATATCTTGGTGGACCGAGAGCTGTCTGTTCTTTCGACCAAAGAAAGTTTGGTTGAAATTTTAAAAGGTGTGTTTTTCACCTACCTATACGGTATGTACTGTGCTTGTCTGATGCTTTAAGCACACTGTTTGATTAAATAATTAAGAGACACAAATTACTTGAGGAGAGTCATTTGTGTCTCTTAACCAGAATTTAAAAAAACTGTTCTCGACCCCCCCCCCCCCCRCCCKCTGCTGCTTGTCTTCGCAGATTCTGCTTTATGCTCCTGAAGTTGCCGGTAATAGGCTACACCAGGGGTCGGCAATCCTTTTCCATTTGTGTGCCAGTTCTGATTTTCCTTAAGTTTCCTTTTTTTTATTTTTTATCATTAACCACATGACAATCTGAATTCTATCTAAATGATAATTATACAAATCTAAAAGTAACTTCTATTGCAATTGGCAACTATATAAAAATAGCCTACATAAAGCCAACAAATAAAAACATTGCATCCTGCAGGTAGTGAATATCCTGATTTAAATATCCTATAAATCTAATTGGCTACGCCAATGTCTGCAACAAAATGTTTTTTAATCAAATATCAAATGGATCTGGCCCTAAGCTCGCCCTAGCTAACTTACAACATTGCATAAAATATTCTGGGGCCCTCTGGGTTTCTGGGCAAGCGATATCAGGTATTTTAAGACGTTTCCACTGGATCAGAGCATTACTTTTTCCCCTTTCATTACGAATGGTTATCGAAAGGGAGAGAGATTCAAATATTTAAAAAATACATTAAGGAACTATTGTCATTCTCAATGTATTCTAAAAACAGACTTTGTTTACTTGTTGTTTGACGTGAAGAAAAATTACTTTTGAGAAGCTCCACAGCTCATTAGTGGTGGTGAGTTAAGACAATCAGAAATACTGTTAGACATCCCCAAATGGGCACATTTATAGGCCTATATTTGCGTGCAGGCCAGGTAGCCTAGGCCTACTTCTATATGCAAAATCAGGTACGTGTCCTTACTCAACATTGACAGAAGCATACCAAACAAAAGACAATCAATTGACAAAATTCGTAAATGGAGTGAAATAAACCAAAACTTGTTTCTCACAAGTATAGCTCTGCAAACAACGTGTCCACTTCGACAATGAGACTGGTAAACAACTGTAATAATAATATATTGAATGCATCAACAGAAATAACCATAACCAAACAAACATTGTAAATGATAAATTATGGGAATTAACGGTAAATGTACTACTGGTGATATGTAATGGGAAATTGATAACCACTAACAATCAAAGGGCATACAATTCACACAATTAAGTTATGAAACAATGAATGCGCACAAAATGGCGGGAGAGAGTGCATTGTGGAGAGAGACGTGCCTTGTGCATCTTAGCCACACTCCCCTTGTTCTTGGACCATGTCATCCCCACGGCCTCCATGATGGATTAGTCCACTGAGACAGGCGTGAATCAGACAGGTGTTTTGTGTGCCATGAAAAAAAAAATCGATTTGTGATTACTAGACTAAAAAAATCTTGGTCGACTAAATGGGGTCAGGCCTAATTTGCGCATAGGTGCGTTTCCACTGTCATTTCTCACATAATTCATTTTACAGACAAAGATCCCACCGTATCGAACCAACAAATAGTTTGTTGACATTTATAAAATTGTACCTGCATTTCCTGTTTCAATCAGCAAGGTCGTGACTTTTTTCATGCGTCAGGTAAGTCATCCGCATGAAATGGTTTGATGGAAACCTGGTTTATGTTAGAGTTGTGGACTTGAGTCACATGACTTGGACTCGGGTCATACATTTGATGACTTGAGACTCGACTTGATATAAAATAATTTGAGACTTGGGCTTGGAGCCTCAAGACTCGGGACTCATCTTTGACTTGAGACTGATGACTTGTAATTATCTGGCCTGATATTGTCATGTATTCTGTGGCACTGTGTCTCTACGGATTACTCTCCACGCAGCCAGAGACAGTAGCTGCAGCATCTCCCTTGCGAAAAAAACTTGCAACAGATTGGCTAGTGAAACGCACATATGACCCTCTGATTGGATCAGCAAACTGTCAATCAACACAGGTCGGGTGAGCTAGCGAACAGATTACTGATTTGCTGCACAGCTATAGGATTGGGTGCAGTGCAAACGTCAAATTGTAGGGAGAGAGGATTGCCATATATAAAGTAATATGCAGTTCCAAAAATAGTTTGATGATCAAGAATATTAACTGTGTACTTAGCAGGCTCACCAGCAATGGAGCATCAAGCAACAATTAGGCCTACTATCATAGGCCTACTGGTCTTTTGGTATGTCAAAATTGCCGTTGGCGCGTCTCTCCATTTGCGCTCTCCAAACTCCCACCAGTGGAGAGCGCTTGTTCTCTTGTTGAAATGTTTGGTGGTGGAAAAAGTACCCGTTTGCTATACATATTCAACCCCCTTGACTTATTCCACATTTTCTTGTGATACATCCTGAATTCAAAATGGATGAAATAGATGTATCTCACCCATATACACATAATACCCCATAATGACAAAGTGAAAACATTTTATTTATTTATTGTTGCTAATTTATTGAAAACGAAATGTGAAAATGTCTCATTTACATAAATATTCACACCCCTTTGCTATGACACTCCAAATTGAGTTCATGTGCAAACAATTTCCTTTGATCATCCTTGATGTCACTACAACTTGATTGGAGTCCACTTGTGGCCAATTCAATTGTTTGGACATGATTTAGAAAAAGACTTAAAGTCTATATAAGGTCCCACAGTTGTCAGAGCGCTGAGATAGATTTGTGATGAGGCATATATCTGGGGAACGGTATAAAACTATTTCTGGAGTGTTTCCAAGAGCACAGTGGGAAATTGAAAAAATATGAAACTGCCTAGAGCTGGCCATATGACCAAACTGAGCAACCGGACAAGAAGGATCTTGGTCAGGTAGGTGAACAAGAACCCAATGACCACTCCTACAGAGCTACAGAGTTCATTGGCTGAGATGGGAGAACCTGCCAAAAGGGCAACAGTCTCTACAGCACTTCACCAATTTGGCGTTTTTGGGAGAGTGGCCAGACAGAAGCCACTCCTGAGAAAAAGGCACATGACAGTACGCCTGGAGTTTGCAAAAAGGCACGTGAAAGACTCAGCGCATAAGATTATGTGGTCAGATGAGACAAATTGAACATTTTGTCTTGAATGCAAATGTCTGGAGAAGATCAGGCACAGCTCATCACCCGTGTAACACCATCCCTACCGTGAAGCATGGTGGTGGCAGCATCATTCTATGGGGATGCTTTTCAGCGGCAGGGACTGGAAGACTGGTAAGGATAGAGGGAACAATGAATGGAGCCAAATACAGGCAAATCCTTGATGGGGACTCGCTTCATAGTGCAAACAACCTTTGACTGGGGCCTACTCACAATACCCTATAATGTCAACGTAGAATTATGTTTTTACAAATTAATTAAAAATGGAAAGCTGAAATACACTGCTCAAAAAAATAAAGGGAACACTTAAACAACACAATGTAACTCCAAGTCAATCACACTTCTGTGAAATCAAACTGTCCACTTAGGAAGCAACACTGATTGACAATACATTTCACATGCTGTTGTGCAAATGGAATACACAACAGGTGAAATTTATAGGCAATTAGCAAGACACCCCCAATAAAGGAGTGGTTCTGCAGGTGGTGACGCACAGGACCACTTCTCAGTTCCTATGCTTCCTGGCTGATGTTTTGGTCACTTTTGAATGCTGGCGGTGCTTTCACTCTAGTGTAGCATGAGACGGAGTCTACAACCCACACAAGTGGCTCAGGTAGTGCAGCTCATCCAGGATGGCACATCAATGCGAGCTGTGGCAAGAAGGTTTGCTGTGTCTGTCAGCGTAGTGTCCAGAGCATGGAGGCGCTACCAGGAGACAGGCCAGTACATCAGGAGACGTGGAGGAGGCCGTAGGAGGGCAACAACCCAGCAGCAGGACCGCTACCTCCGCCTTTGAGCAGGAGGAGCACTGCCAGAGCCCTGCAAAATGACCTCCAGCAGGCCACAAATGTGCATGTGTCTGCTCAAACGGTCAGAAACAGACTCCATGAGGTGGTATGAGGGCCGACGTCCACAGGTGGGGGTTGTGCTTACAGCCCAACACCGTGCAGGACGTTTGGCATTTGCCAGAGAACACCAAGATTGGCAAATTCGCCACTGGCGCCCTGTGCTCTTCACAGATGAAAGCAGGTTCACACTGAGCACATGTGACAGACGTGACAGAGTCTGGAGACGCCGTGGAGAACGTTCTGCTGCCTGCAACATCCTCCAGCATGACCGGTTTGGCGGTGGGTCAGTCATGGTGTGGGGTGGCATTTCTTTGGGGGGCTGCACGACCTCCATGTGCTCGCCAGAGGTAGCCTGACTGCCATTAGGTACCGAGATGAGATCCTCAGACCCCTTGTGGAGACCATATGCTGGTGCGGTTGGCCCTGGGTTCCTCCTAATGCAAGACAATGCTAGACCTCATGTGGCTGGAGTGTGTCAGCAGTTCCTGCAAGAGGAAGGCATTGATGCTATGGACTGGCCCGCCCGTTCCCCAGACCTGAATCCAATTGAGCACATCTGGGACATCATGTCTCGCTCCATCCACCAACGCCACGTTGCACCACAGACTGTCCAGGAGTTGGCGGATGCTTTAGTCCAGGTCTGGGAGGAGATCCCTCAGGAGACCATCCGCCACCTCATCAGGAGCATGCCCAGGCGTTGTTAGGAGGGTCATACAGGCACGTGGAGGCCATACACACTACTGAGCTCATTTTGACTTGTTTTAAGGACATTACATCAGTTGGATCAGCCTGTAGTGCGGTTTTCTACTTTAATTTTGAGTGTGACTCCAAATCCAGACCTCCATGGGTTGATAAATTTGATTTCCATTGATAATTTTTGTGTGATTTTGTTGTCAGCACATTCAACTATGTAAAGAAAAAAGTATTTAATAAGAATATTTCATTCATTCAGATCTAGGATGTGTTATTTTAGTGTTCCCTTTATTTTTTTGAGCAGTGTATATTGAGTCAGTAAGTATTCAACACCTTTGTTAAGGCATTCCTAAATAAGTTCAGTAGTAAAAATGTCCTTAACAAGTCACATAATAAGTTGCATGGACTCGCACTGCGTGCAATAGTGTTTAACATGATTTTTTGAATGACTACCTCGTCTCTGTACCCCACACAGAATTATATGTAAGGTTCCCAATGGTAACTTTTTTTAAACAGAGTTTATTGGCAGTGATGGGGGGAAAACTGAGGATGGATCAACAACATTGTAGTTACTCCACAATACTAATCTAAATGACAGTGAACAGAAGGAAGCCTGTACAGAATAAAAAATATTCCAAAACATGCATCCTGTTTGCAATAATGCACTAATGTGAAACTGAAAAAAATGTGGCAAAGAAATGAACTTTATATCCTGAATGCAAAGTGTTATGTTGGGGCAAATTAAACAAAACACCTCATTGAGTACCACTCTTCATATTTTCAAGCATGGTGGTGGCTGCATCATGTGATGGGTATGCTTGTCATCGGCAAGGAGTTGGGTTGTTTTTATGAATAAAAATGTTCCTGAGTGGCCTAATTTAACGTTTTGAATTAAATCGGCTTGAAAATCTATAGCAAGACTTGAAAATGGCTGTCTAGCAATGATCAACAACCAACTTGACAGAGCTTGAATAATTTAAAAGAAAAATGTGCAAATATTGTATAATCCAGGTGTGCAAAGCTCTTAGTGACTTACCCAGAAAGACTCAAAGCTGTAATCGCTGCCAAAGGTGATCGTAACATGTATTGACTTGGGGGTTGACTACTTATGTAATCAAGATAGATAGATATATAATTTTTTCTGTGTACATCATTGACAAAAAATTACAGTTAAATCCATTTTAATCCCACCTTGTAACACAACAAAATGTAGAAAAAGGCAAGGGGTGTGAATAATTTCCGAATGCACTGTACCTGTTTGAGCTCCTGTTAGACAGATTCGATTTGGTTTCTCAAGGAGAGGCTGTGCAGTCTTGCCCTCTACCTGTGTCCGTTTAGATAGGACAGGTCACGCCTGATACAGAAGCAATCTTTTATGAACGTGTATATTTGGTCAATCGAGTTGTATATTTTGTAATAATGGCGTTTTTACCATTGGATCACCAAGACCTGTAAATAATATACACTCAGCACGTCAACCTGCCTTGCCTTCTGCTGATTTCATTCTCCTACCACTGCTACAAGGTCCCTATTTTACAATTACATAGGCTAATCAAAGATTTTCAGTCATTGCATGTATAGATCATTTATTAGCTTGACTTGAACAAACTTGTGACTTGACTAACTCATAGAATGAATGACTTGGGCTTGACTCGAGAGACTACCTGTTCTACTTGGGACTCGACTTGAGACTCGGACCTTAAGACTTGCTTGTGACTCGAGAAATAGTGACTTGGTTCTGTCCTGTACCCTCAGACTCCCAAGGCTGCACAGCCTACGACGTGGTCATCAGTGAAGAGTTCTTCCAGAAATGCCAGGTGTGTGTGTGTGTGTGTGCACGCTGGTGTGTGTGTGTGCGCGGGGGTGTGTGTGTGTAACTTCTCTCTGTGTTTGTAGAAGGATCCTCTATTCCAGCAGTTTCTGATCGCTGTGTCATTAGAGGGGCTGGAGAACAAATACAACCTGGAGCTCAGCCGAGGTATGTATGCCTGTATCTTCAGTGTGCATGTAAGCTTCCATATGGATTTGTTTCGTGTGAGTAAGCATTAATCAGACCCATGTTCTGTGTGTTCTGCTGCAGATTAGGTAATATCCATCTGTTTCTCCTTAATTCCTGTGTTTTTCTCTCCTTCCCTCCCAGACTGGAAGGTTCTGAAGAACAGGAAGTTTCTGGGCTCTGTGAACGAACAGAATATTCGCACCAAGAGCAAACCTGTGATTCAGGAAATAGACCCCAAGTATGTTTTTGCTTGCTCTTTCTTTCTTTCTCACGCTCTCTTTTTTTTCTTCTTGTAATCTCACTCTCTCTCACACACACACCACACAAAACTCACTTCTGTTATCAGTAATTCACCACTAGAGGGTGGTGTAGACTTAACTACAGTCTGTATGTGGAAAAGTTCAATCTCCTCTCTCTCCCTCTCTCCCCCTTCAATCTCTCTCTCGCTCTCTCTCTCCACAGGGATACTTGCACAGCACCAGAACCAGCCAAACGGTAGGTCTGTCTGAATTGTCCGCTGTGGATTTGATTGTCACATACCAAACTGGAACATATTGTCTCCTTCTTTCTCACTCTCTTGCACTAACCCACCTCTCTCCCTCTCGTCTCTTCTCTTCACCCATCTCCAGGCCAGAGTTCTGTCTACTGGTGGAGCCCCCTGTAGGTGATCCAGAGTTTCTGATAGCAGAGATACAGCTGCCTGGAGTGGTGAGACACAAGCCTAGTCCTGAACACATCCCTCTCCCCCTATACTCTGTGTTTAACCTCTTCCCCTATAGCAGGGGTGTCAGTCATTTTGTCTCGGGGGCTGCATTCGGAGGGCCGCACTAAAAATCGGTTATTTCTTCACCTTCAAGATTTGCAACGAATAGTTCTCTATCCATCGTTTTTTGGAATGTTCGATGCTCTCTGACTATTTAGTGATTATTAGCGAGCTGGACACAGTCGAGAAACTGTATGACTGTCCATTATTTAGTTATTTTAAAGTATATTGAGTGTGTTTTTTTTATTTAACCCGGGGGCCGGATTATACCCCCTCGCAAGCCATATCATATCATTATGATTTATACAGTTTCGACACCCCTGCCCTATAGACTAGGTCCTAAACCCATCCTTTACCACTTATACTCAAACTGTTTCCTCAACCCTAGATGTATAATCTATATACTATTGTTCAACCCATTCTTAATTTCATATTATCAATGTGTTAAACTGCTTCCTCACTCCCTCCCAATGCCAGTGTTCTTCTTAGCTGGTCCTGGGGACCCACAGGATGTGTTGGGGTTTGTTCCAGCCCAGCACCAACACACCTTTTTCAAATAACTATCCAATCAACATACGTGGCAGTGATTAATAGGACACAGAGTTTTTTACTGGTCAACTTTGGGTGCTTGTTATGACATTAATACGTAAGCCAGCAACGTTTCCCTTGTCCTCTCTCCTTCACTCCCTCCCTTCTCCTCTTTCCAGGCCTCCTCTCTCTCCCTCGTTCTGGACCTTGGGGAGGACAGGCTTGTCCTGAATGTCCGGCCCTCCCTCTTTCATCTGGACTGTTTCATTCCCTTCTTCATTGACCAGGAGGACAGCGTAGCACAGTACAACACCAACACACAGGTACACATACACACACATTCTAAAACACAGTACACCTATTTACTGACACACGGTGTCTGATATTGATACTCTTTTCTTTTCTTTTTCCTCTCTCGCTCTCTCCGCCTCCCCTTTCTCTCTGCACAGATTCTCACAGTGACAATGCCGGTGGTGTCTTCGTGAAGACACTGAATGTCAGATATCTATCCGTTTTTGTTGTGTATGAAAATAAACCTGTTATTTTTAATCACGGTCTGTGAGTGCTTACGTTCAAATCGCTTCAGTTCATCTTTGATAAATGAAGCGTTATCACACGAAACATTAGCCATGCATTCTCATTATCACACCAGCCATATTTAGCCATAACAGTCCTTCGAACACTCTTGCAGTTAGTCGACATGTATCCCAACAATACCCCATTCAACTGTCTCTTTAGTATGGGTTTGACTTTTTTTTACTACTTGTTTCCGGGAGTCCCTCTATGAACGGAAGACCCTATTCGTGGAAAGGGATGGAAGAAAATACTCATCCCACCTATTTCTGGCCATTTATTTCTGGCCCTGGTATGCTCCTCTCATCCATCCCTCTTTTGTCTCCCCTTTCTCTCTCTCTTTCGTTCTCTGTGTGTCTCTGTCTCTCTCTCTCGTCCACCTGCCCCTCTTTTGTTCAGTGAGGTCATTCCCTCGTTCTCTTAATCCCAGTAGGCGGTTGTCTTTCTCCCAAAGTTCTTTCCTAATCCGCCCATGGCCCTCTGCCCTACACATACACACACTGCCCATCACCACCCCTCCCTTGTATAAAACTCCCATTGTCTCTTACTACAATTGTCATTCTCCCGGGCTCCTCTGTCTATCTGCCTGTCACACCGTTGAAACCTCACCTTGCTCTCGGTAAGTCTTTCTCCAACTTTCCTTCTGTACATCCAGGTTCTGAATGACCTTTCACCTCCTGATGCTGCTCTCTCAGTTTTGGTCATGTAGGGTCAATTTCTCAGACAGATTAAGCTTAGTCTTGGACTAAAGTTTTTTTTTTGTCCAAGACTCAGTTTAAGCTGTGTCTGGGAAACTGGCATCTTAAGATATTCCTAACAAAAATATACTTATCTGTCTGTGGCATCAGTTTTTGTACCTGTTAGATCAAACCTACACCCTGTCATTGTTTTTAGTTGGTGCACATACAGTTGGAAGTCGGAAGTTTACATACACTTAGGTTGGAATCATTAAAACTTGTTTTTCAACCACTCCACAAATTTCTTGTTAAAAAAACAGAGTTTTTAGGACATCTACTTTGTGCATGACACAAGTAATTTTCCCAACAATTGTTTACAGACAGATTATTTCACTTACTGTGTCACAATTCCAGTGGGTCAGAAGTTTACATACACTAAGTTGACTGTGCCTTTGAACAGCTTGGAAAATTCCAGAAAATTATGTCATGGCTTTAGAAGCTTCTGATAATTTGAGTCAATTGGAGGTGTACCTGTGGATGTATTTCAAGGCCATACCTTCAAACTCAGTGCCTCTTTGCTTGACATCATGGGAAAAACAAAATAAATCAGCCAAGACCTCAGAAAAAAAATGTAAGACCTCCACAAGTCTTGTTCATCCTTGGGAGCAATTTCCAAACGTCTGAAGGTACCACGTTCATCTGTACAAACAATAGTACGCAAGTATAAACACCATGGGACCACGCAGCTGTCATACCGCTCAGGAAGGAGACGCGTTCTGTCTCCTAGAGATGAACGTACTTGGTGCGAAAAGTGCAATTCAATCCCAGAACAACAGCAAAGGACCTTGTGAAGATGTTGGAGGAAACCGGTACAAAAGTATCTATGTCCACAGTAAAACGAGTTCTATATCGAAATAACCTGAAAGGCCGCTCAGCAAGGAAGAAGCCACTGCTCTAAAACCGCCATAAAAAAGACAGATTACAATTGGCAAATGCACATGGGGAAAAAGATTGTACGTTTTGGAAAAAATGTCCTCTGGTCTAAAGAAACAAAAATATAACTGTTTGGCCATAATGACCATCGTTATGTTTGGAGGATAAAGGGGGAGGCTAGCAAGCCGAAGAACACCATCCCAACCGTGAAGCATGGGGGTGGCAGCATCATGTTGTGGGGGTGCACTTCACAAAGGGACGGGACTGGTGCACTTCACAAAATAGATGGCATCGTGAGGCAGGAAAAGTATGTGGATATATTGAAGCATCATCTCAAGACATCAGTCAGGAAGTTAAAGCTTGGTCGCAAATGGATCTTCCAAATGGACAATGATCCCAAGCATACTTCCAAAGTTGTGGCAAAATGGCTTAAGGACAACAAAGTCAAGGTATTGGTGTGGCCATCACAAAGCCCTGACCTCAATCCTATAGAACATTTGTGGGCAGAACTGAAAGCATGTGCGAGCAAGGAGGCCTACAAACCTGACTCAGTTACACCAGCGCTGTCAGGAGGAATGGGCCAAAATTCACCCAACTTATTGTGGAAGCTTGTGGAAGGCTACCCGAAACGTTTGACCCAAGTTCAACAATTTAAAGGCAATGCTACCAAATAATAATTGAGTGTATGTGAACTTCTGACCCACTGGGAATGTGATGAAAGAATAAAAGCTGAAATAAATCATTCTCTCTACTATTATTCTGACATTTCACTTCTTAAAATAAAGTGGTGATCCTAACTGACCCTATACGGGGAATTTTTACTCTGATTAAATGTCAGGAATTGTAAAAAACTGAGTTTAAATGTATTTGGCTAAGGTGTATGTAAACTTCTGACTTCAACTGTATGTATTGCCTGTACTGATCAATGTAGGCCTGGTCATGTATGATGGTTTGTGTTTTGGATATATTGTCTCCTGTGGATGATTATGGATTGTACTTTAATAGCAGTGGCTGGGATAAGTCCAGGGATAAGTCCAGGACCGTCATTGACCTTGTAGCTCTTGTAGCCAGCCCTAATGTCAGCCCTCTTCTTCCTCCCTCCTCCTCGTTCCCACCGGGTTAGATAGACATTCTGACAGACAGATAGCTAGGAGCAGTGATCCCCGTTCTCCCTCCCTCCCTAGGACTATTAATACGGTCCTCTACCCTATAGCAGTGATAACGAGCCGGTGTGACTCACTCTAATCTCCCACCGTCTCCCCACCCTGCCTCCCATCCCACCGCGTCCTCGACTAAAATTAACCCATCAGAATTCCACCGTTAATGCTCCCTCCGCTGATGTCCCGGAGAAACTTTACACCTGCCTCAAATCCTGGCTGTCTTGCCGGACCGCTTACCAACCAACTGCCATTTAGCTACAACTGGTGGGCTTCTGCTGCCTCGCCTGGTAGGCCTACTGCTAGGCCGGCATTCTTAACCCTCCCTCCCTCAGCTGGAGTTCACACCCTTTTTCCATATCCATGCTGGCCTCTCCTGGGTTGGTCATTGGGGCATGCAATAAAATGTTTTAATGTTTTGCACCATCTTATTGGACAATTCCAGGTTGTCTCTCCCCGTTTGTCTGTTTTTTTTTTTTTACCTTAGTGCCTAATGACCATGACCCTGTTCCTGGTTGGAGTGGAATAAGCTTGGGTACAGGCCTAGAGTCAGGTCTTAAACAATGGTGGATTTCAGATGTTTGGCCGGTAAAAACAGGGAGAACTGATCTAGCGTTGATAATTGTCTGAAAGTGAATGTGGCAATGTTTAGGGAGAGGGAAGCAGATCCATGACTAGCTTTTAGGAGCACATCATTTAACTAACCCAATACGTTGGAAAAATACAGTCTACTGAATGAAAAAAATTAAAAACGTCAATCAACTCATGACAATGTAGTACCACAAACGAGCATGAGAAGTCAAACACAACACAGTGGAGCTTTGGAAGCAAGGTAATGACAGGACCAACTCTATCAGCACTGGACCTCCACCGATGTTGTCACCCACCATGTGTCCCTTCGTCCATCCGTCAGTGCGTCTCATTGGCCCCTCCGTTGGCTAGGTAAACACGCTGAGTAACTCATTAGCCGTGACACCCGTTGGAAAGAGGGATGGATTAATCTCCGCGAGGCGCCGATGGCATTTTAGGATGGCCGACATTGTTTCAGGCACAAAACCAAGTGAGGGAGAGACGCGACAACAGCTATGTGCCCTATAAATATTTCCTGGGCAATGCTATGCTATAAATTGTTTCAGCTGACACCATTGTAGAGAGACGTCACCGGGAAAAGAGAATAGGGGTTTATAGACACAACAAAGAATACGGGTTGATAGACATAAGAGGAAGATGAGAAAGAAGGACTGGGGAAAGAAGGACCAGGAGTCAATCTAATTGTCTAATGTGCTGAAACCAACCCCATGCCACACGTGTGAAGTTTTATAAAGCCCTTCTATTCAATGACAACATGTATTGCTGAGGACTAGACCTATAGGTTTTGATTATACAAACCCAAGTATAACCAACCACGGCTATCGCAGTACATTTTTGCAGTATTAAATCAACACTTAAAGTACATTTTAACACTGCCACGGATAACACATGGGCCCACTCTACACAGTGTAAAAGGTACTCTGATTATAGTGTTACATTTTGCGTGTTAATGTAACACTTGGTAGTGTAAAAAATGTACTCTGCATTACACTTGCCAGTGTTATGCAAATTTAACTGGGTTAATTAACACTGTGTTATTTATATTCAACTCTAGTTTTAATCTAGAGTTAAGTCCTATTAGTGTTAAACAGTCCTTTTGAGTGTTGTTTTAACACTATGGTCTAAATCCCAATTTGCATATTTCCCATGGTGCCTTTTCTTTTCGAATGAAGCCACTCCCGAGTGGTGCAGCGGTCTAAGGCACTGCATCTCAGTGCTAGAGGCGTCACTACAGACCCTGGTTTGATTCCAGGCTGCATCACAACCGGCCGTGATTGGGAATCCCATAGGACGGCACACAATTAGCCCAGCGTTGTTAGGGTTTGGCCGTGGCAGGCCGTCATTGTAAATAAAAATGTGTTCTTAACTGACTTGCCTAGTTAAATAAAATGAAATACAATTGTAGAGATACCACACATGACTGTATTTGTTATTTACCGAGGCAATTTTTGAATTCTTTCTATTTTAAGACCTGTGGCTTTCACCAAATGAGTACCTAGGTGAATGTTATCATTAAACTTTATGACACTGCATTACATATATCATAAGGCCTTGCTTTGATGGCCTAGTTTTACTCCAACACAGTGAAGTTAGGACATTCCTGGTCATATTATGCTGGCTGGTAAAGTAATGAGTAATTCCTATTGGAATCCAGCCAGAGTTAGGATGTCATACAGTTGTCATTTTTATTAACCTGCATTCAGCGTTGATTTAAAAAAAAGACTACGTAAACCATTTAAACCAGAACAACCGTTTCAGTAACGAGTGCAATAAATCTTACTAACTGATTGGATTAGTTCAGAAAAATATGTTAGTTATATTTGTGCAGCATAAGATTCATCAATCAATCAATGTACATGCAAAAACACAGATACTAAAAACAGTCCTAAAAAAATCTACCTGCAGTAAAGCATGCTGGGAAATATGATAACGGTGGGTGTGGTTTTGACGGGACTGTTTTACTCTTCAAAGTGTAAAACAATCATTTTGGCTATTAACACCAACGCTGGGGATTCTTTTACACAACTGAGTGTTAATTTCACTCTTACAAAGTTAATTTAGTTCCTGAATCAACACTAGAAATGTGACATTGAACAATCAACACTGGCAAATTTGCTGTGTACAATCAAGTTTACTCTCTACTCCTTCACACAAGTCATCTATTGGTCTATTGTTCAAGATGACAAATAGGAATGGATATTAGAGGAGAGAAACAAAGAAGGGGAACTGAAGAAAGTGATAGAAACTGTATCTCCCTCTGTGTTTAGGGCCGTAACATTCTCACCTGTTCACACTGTCAATCTCTCTGCTTGTCAGCCAGGAAGATGTCAGCGACATGGGACAATTTATAGCAGAAACCCCCATGGTCCAACATGCATAATCCCCTTGTGAGTGTGTGTGTCTTTCTCTATGTCATCTGAACAACCATTATTTTCTTACATTTTTATTGGACATATAATGCCAAACAGCAACGTGAAAACAAACAAAAGGCTCACACGGAATAAAACATACAGTATGAAAATAATATTAAAATATATCACAACATCTTGTCCCCTGTCCCCTGTCGGCCCTAGTTCTTACTCCTGACCGATAGAGGGTCATTGTTTAAGAAAGGAAACGAAAGGTCAACATCGCAGGAAAAAAAGTTATCAGTACGTCCTCTGAGTGTATTTTTTTTTTTCTTAAACGAAGAAAAGACATTAGGTCTTTCAACCAGGCTGATACGGTGGGTGGTTTGGAGGACATCCGGTGAAGTAAGATCTGTCGGAGGGCTACAGCATGCTGCAACGTCTGCTTTACTTTTGGTGAGACCGCAGCACGGATGGAACTCCAACCGTTGCTGTCAAAGGGCAAGGTCACAGGTCAAGACCAAGAACTTTAGAGAGGCTCGTGACAAAGGATGACCAATACTCTGACAGCTTAGAGCACGGATGAAATATATGAGTGTGATCAGCGGGGAGAAATGTGGTGTCCGTCACACATATCATGTGTGTATGGGGGGGCGAAAAAATTATTACGTTTTGCTTTGATGTAGTGAATTCTGTGCAAGACTTTGAACTGAATTAAACCTAACTGAGCAAGGGGGGATGGTTAAGCCATCAAATTGCCTGTCAAAAGAGGAAGGAGATCACCTATTTTATTTTTGTGTCGTGGTAATGCGTGATAGTTTACTAGACAATTGTATTGTAAAGAGGTTGGTGATTACGTATGAAATGTATATCGACTATCTTTTCGGTTTTCTCCTAGTGCAGCCATGTCTGATGTAGAGGAGGAATACGAGTGAGTATGGAAATAATATACATTACCGATGTAATGCTGTGATGGCCACTTTCCTGGTTTAAATTTGGAATTTATTGCCAACTGAATTGGTAACTGAATCTCTCTCTCTCTCTCTCTCTCTCTCTCTCTCTCTCTCTCTCTCTCTCTCTCTCTCTCTCTCACACACACACACTTTTGCTCTTCTCCCCCTCTCTCTCTCTCTCTGGTAGGGGGGAGCAGGCGGAAGGTGAGTGGGGTTGCTGAGCTGAGGTGTTAGTGTTGTCATTCATGTTGGACCACACTTGGCCTTGCATGTGGCAGTCCATGGCCCTGTTATTATTAGCCTATTCTCTCAGGTCCTTTTGCTTTCAGCACACTGCTGACAAATGTCTTTTAAAGCCCCAAGCCTCTGACCTCTATTAGCCACCACACTCTCCCTCTCTCTTTTCATCTCCTCCGTTCCTTTCATCTTCTATCTCTTTAGTCATCATTCTAATGTCTCTCCCCATCCCCTTGTCTCGTATGTGTCTTTTTCCTCTCCACACTTGTCTTTCTTAGTTTTTTCCCCTATGTCTGCCGCGTTGCCTGGATTTCTTCATTGCCCCATGTCCCTTCTCGTGTCCTCTAAACTGCTTTCTGACTTTCTCTCTCTCCATTTGCACCCCCCCTCTCCTCTCCTCTCTCTCTCTCTCTCTTTCGCTTTCTCTCTCTCCAGAGGAGGCCGAGGAGGAGCCAGAGGAGGAGCCAGAAGAAGATCCGCAGGAGGAGATGAAGGAGGTGAGAGTAGTTGTCTCTCGAATGACACACTATATGTACAATAACACTGCACTACTTTTGGCTGTGTCTCAAATGACAATCTATATCCCCTACAACACAACACAACACTACTTTAGACTGGCTGTGTCCCAAATTACACCCTAAATCCCCGACACACTCTACTACTTTAACTTAGCAATGGCTGTCTCAAATGACACCTCAGATCCTGTTATACACTTTAGACTAGAACCATGTGACTTGCTCTATGTGACGTTGGCTAGAGGTAGTGCATTGATGCTATTTGGGTTCTTAATTGGATTCGTTCGGGACATTTCCTGATTTCTTGTTGTGTTTCTACATATATATATACAGTGGGGAGAACAAGTATTTGATACACTGACGATTTTGCAGGTTTTCCTACTTACAAAGCATGTAGAGGTCGTTATTTTATCATAGGTACACTTCAACTGTGAGACGGAATCTAAAACAAAAATCCAGAAAATCACATTGTATGATTTTTAAGTAATTAATTTGCATTTTATTGCCTGACATAAGTATTTGATCACCTACCAACCAGTAAGAATTCCGGCTCTCACAGACCTGTTAGTTTTTCTTTAAGAAGCCCTCCTGTTCTCCACTCATTACCTGTATTAACTGCACCTGTTTGAACTCGTTACCTGTATAAAAGACACCTGTCCACACACTCAATCAAACAGACTCCAACCTCTCCACAATGGCAAGACCAGAGAGCTGTGTAAGGACAATCAGGGATAAAATTGTAGACCTGAACAAGGCTGGGATGGGCTACAGGACAATAGGCAAGCAGCTTGGTGAGAAGGCCAACAACTGTTGGCGCAATTATTAGAAAATGGAGAAGTTGAAGATGACGGTCAATCACCCTCGGTCTGGGGCTCCATGCAAGATCTCACTCGTGGGGCATCAATGATCATGAGGAATGTGAGGGATCAGCCCAGAACTACACGGCAGGACCTGGTCAATGACCTGAAGAGAGCTGGGACCACAGTCCTCAAAGAAAACCATTAGTAACACACTACGCCGTCATGGATTAAAATCATGCAGCGCACGCAAGGTCCCCCTGCTCAAGCCAGCGCATGTCCAGGCCCGTCTGAAGTTTGCCAATGACCATCTGGATGATCCAGAGGAGGAATGGGAGAAGGTCATGTGGTCTGATGAGACAAAATAGAGCTTTTTGCTCTAAACTCCACTCGCCGTGTTTGGAGGAATAGAAGGATGAGTACAACCCCAGAACACCATCCCAACCGTGAAGCATGGATGGAAACATCATTCTTTGGGGATGCTTTTCTGCAAAGGGGACAGGACGACTGCACCGTATTGAGGGGGGATGGATGGGCCATGTATCGCGAGATCTTGACCAACAACCTCCTTCCCTCAGTAAGAGCATTGAAGATGGGTCGTGGCTGGGTCTTCCAGCATGACAACGACCCGAAACACACAGCCAGGGCAACTAAGGAGTGGCTCCGTAAGAAGCATCTCAAGGTCCTGGAGTGGCCTAGCCAGTCTCCAGACCTGAACCCAATAGAAAATCTTTGGAGGGAGCCGAAAGTCCGTATTGCCCAGCGACAGCCCCGAAACCTGAAGGATCTGGAGAAGGTCTGTATGGAGGAGTGGGCCAAAATCCCTGCTGCAGTGTGTGCAAACCTGGTCAAGAACTACAGGAAACGTTTGATCTCTGTAATTGCAAACTAAGGTTTCTGTACCAAATATTCAGTTCTGCTTTTCGATGTATCAAATACTTATGTCATGCAATAAAATGCAAATTAATTACTTAAAAATCATACAATGTGATTTTCTGGATTTTTGTTTTAGATTCCTTCTCTCACAGTTGAAGTGTACCTATGATAAAAATTACAGACCTCTACATGCTTTGTAAGTAGGAAAACCTGCAAAATTGTCAGTGTATCAAATACTTGTTCTCCCCACTGTATATATATTTTAAATAATTTGTGTACTTGTTTGACATTTTACTGCATTGTTAGGGGCTAGTAACATAAGCATTTCGCTGCACCAGCTATAAAATCTGCTAAACTGTGTGCGTGACCAATCAACTTTGATTTGATTTGATTACATGGGAATTGCCTAGGATGTCATGCCAAATGATGATTAGCCCACTGTGTAGAAATAGCCAATCAGAATCTAGAGATGAACAGACCTCACAAATCATCATCAGCGACAGAACCTGTCTGTCCAATCAGACTGACTTCAGAGCCGAGGTCACTCAGATGAGATACGGATGACATTAGTATCTTAATGAGCAAGGTATTCTGTGTATAATGCCGGACTAGTGGGTGATGCACTCTGACCTGTCAATATCCCTTATGTCCCGCTTCCATTGGCTGACCCTGTGCTGGTCCTGGCTATCAGAGAAATAAGAGTACACAGGTAGGGTGAGAACACATTATATCAACAAAAATATTAAATAAATAAATGCCAATCAAAAAAAAAATTATGATATGATCTATATCTACAGATTACATACAGGGTTATTCCGTTCTATTTAGCCTCAATCTATTTTCGGTATGGGTTTTACAGTTGTTGTTATCGCTGCAGTACTTTTCAGTGTTTAACTGCTTGTTTTTGTTGCTCGCTGCTTAGTTTTCGACTTTTTTTATGCTCTGCACTTCCTTATGTGGAGACAATATACATGGAGTGAACAAAACATTAGGAACACCTTCTTAATATTGCGTTGCAACCCTTTTGTCCACAGAACAGCCTCTATTCGTATATCCCCTACAACACAACACTACTTTAGACTTGGGCGGCAGGTAGGCTACCTGCGTACTAGGCTGCCTACTAGTAGCTAGTAGCCTAGGCAGGTAGCCTAGAGCATTGGACTAGTAACTGAAAGGTTGCAAGATCAAATCCCCGTGCTGACAAGGTAAAAATCTGTCGTTTTGCACCTGAACAAGGCCTAGGAACGGCCTAGGAACCCACTGAACCCACTGTTCCTAGGCCGTTATTGTAAATAAGAATTTGTTCTTAGCTGCCTTGTCTAGTTAAATAAAAAATAATAAAAAATAAAACATTCGTAGGGGCATGCACTTTACAAGGTGTTAAGTGTTACACAGGCTGGCTGTCTTTTGGGTGGTCGACCATTCTTGATACACACAGGAAACTGTTGAGCGTGAAAAACCCAGCAGTGTTGCAGTTCTTGACACACTCAAACCTGTGCGCCTAGCACCTACTACCAAAGGCACTTCAATATTTTGTCTTGCCCATTCACCCTCTCAATGGCACGCATACACAATCCATGTCTCAAGGCGTAAAAATCATTCTTTAACCTGTAACCTCCCCTTTATCTACACTGCTTGAAGTAGATTTAACAAGTGACATCAATAAGGGATCATAGCTTTCACCTGGATTCACCTGGTCAGTCTGTGTCATGGAAAGAGTAGGGGTTCCTGATGTTTTGTACACTCAGTGTATATGCTCATATGTAGAACATTTGCAATTACTTATTGTATGTACATGTGTGAACGTGTGCATATAAGTAATTATGAATGCTTGTACAGTTCAAGTCTCAGAAAACTACATTTCCCTCTAGTAGCTGTTGGGGTCACACAATTGTAGTCAATGATGTTGCCCTCAGTGCATGGTGGGAAATGTGAGTTTTCCTAAGTCTGTCGGCACCACTGCATTAAACTTACTCTCTCTTCAATTGTTCCATATATCCCTTCTTGCACCTCCCTCCTTCCCTCTGTTTCTCCTTATTTTCCTCCTTTCTTATAAATTTTCTGCTTCAATCTTTTATCCCATCTCTCTCTCTCTCTCAAAATCTATTGTATATCTCTCTCTTTTTCTCTCTCTCTCTGTCTATCGCTCTTTCTCTTTCTCTCTCCCTTTCTCTTTCTCTCTCTCAATATCTACTGTATATCTCTCTCTCTTTTTTCTCTCTCTCTCGCTCTCTCTCTCTCGCTCTCTCTGCCTTTGGCACATCAGAGCAGGAAGCTCAGGAGGAGGAAGGTGAGAGTGATTGTGGGAGTGATTCTAACACACCCGACGCACACATAGATTTTTTTTATAAAAAATAAAAAAATCACATTAAATCCAACCTACATTTGAAATGCCTGTAAGAAGAAGGAATCGCATGTTCTAACTCTTTAACTCATGACCTCATCAACAAAGCTGTACTGTTGCTGTAGCTACACACACAGACACATGATGATGATGATGATGATGATGATAGTGCATGCTGTTGCTCCTGTTGTACTCTGGAGGTCAAATACTAACTTCAGATCTGCAGGCATAACTCAAATCTTTTTTTTGTGCACCCTTTTGATATCAATGTGTGATTTACGCAAAACATATGGCCTTGTCGTTTTATCCTGTTTTTGAGATTTGTGTCCTCTATTGTCTTCAGGAAGATGGATTTCATATGACATCTTCAGAATGAGAGCAAGAATATATATTTCCATGCTTTCATGTGTTAATACTTCTTTCTCTCTCTCTCTCTACAGAGGAGAAACTCCCCATACCCAAGTATGTTGACTTTTGTTTGTGGCAATTTTGCTTTGTGTTGTGTGACAAATAGGTTAAAACATTTATTTCTCTGTTCATCCTCTATTTCACTTATTCCCCCCCCCCCCCCCGCTCAGGCCCATGGTGCCCCAGCTAGCCCCTCCCAAGATTCCAGAGGGGGATAGGGTGGACTTTGATGTGAGTGATGTCATCTCATATTAAGGAATTGGCCCATTAAGGAATTGGCCCAAATTCACCACTGAACAGTAATATTGATGTTAGTTTGATGCAGCTCCGCTTTCCACCCCATCTCTGAATAAGAATCTATTTCATCTCAATCCCCTCTCTTTCCCTCTCTCAGGACATCCACAGGAAGAGGATGGAGAAGGACCTCATTGAGTTGCAGAGTCTGATTGATGTCCACTTTGACCAGAGGAAGAAGGAGGAGGAGGAGCTCATTGGGCTGAAGGACCGAATTGTGAGTCAACTTCCTGTATACTTCATGTTGAAATGGAACAGAGGAAGTACAACCTTAACTACATGAACTTGTCCAATAACAATGCTCATGTTTTTTTATTTTTTTATTAAGTTTCGTCCCAACAGAACACGACCCTGGTCAAGGAGCGCACAAGCTCATGATAAAAAAAAAAGTTGATATGAAAAAGTCCAATGTCCTTTCCTCTCATCCTTTCCCTCTCTCATCCCCACAGGAGAGGCGTCGGTTTGAGAGGGCAGAGGTGCAGCGAGTTCGAGCGGAGAAGGAGCGGGACCGGCAGAACAGGATTGCGGTAGGCCAAAACACACCATTGCGGTACACCAGGATTGTGGTAGGGACAAACAGACACCACTGTGGTACTCCTGGTTTTAAGCAACAGATAGACTTGTCGTGTTCGGAATGTAGTTTTCCTTTCTAACTTCATCGTTCTCTCGTGCTCAGGAAGAACGGCAGAGAAAGGAAGACGAGGAGGCTAAAAAGAAGAACGAAGACGAGGCCAAGAAGAAGAAAGTTCTTTCCAACATGGGGGCCAACTTTGGGGGCTTCCTGCAAAAGGTACTTATGTCCACTGTCATTCGCTTGTTAGCTTTAGGAACAGATTTATTTCGATTCATACAGTAAATGTGTTTCATTAAGAAAAATATCTACGTTGTTGGTCAACTTACAGTTGCGGGTCAAATGTTCTGTCAGACTGTTGTGAGCATACAGAGAGAATCAGAACATTCGATGTAGTTTTGGAGTTTGTGAAGTTCTAGGCGTGCTTGACATGTTTCAGGCGGAGCATCGCGGGAGAGGGAAGCGTCTAACGGGGAGAGAGATCAAGAAGAAGACCTTGTCCGAGAGACGACCCACACTGGAGATCGACAACCTGAGAGAGGACGCCCTGAAGTGAGTCCCGGGCCGATCACACACACCTCACCTTATCCCCGAGCCAAATACACATGGGCCAAAATCTTCCTTACACCACCACATTGGAGTTTTCTACAATTCACGTCCAAAGCCCACACAGCTGGCTGCCAACTGTGTTGCTATGGTTACCACCTGTAACTCCCCCACCACCTTCTCTTGGTCTCCCAGGCAACAAGCTCAGGAGATGTGGAACTGGATCTACGCGCTGGAGTCGGATAAGTTTGACTTCATTGACCACATGAAGAAACAGAAATATCAGGTGGGAAGACCTGGACGCATGTACCGAAGGCAGAATCCGTAGATGTTTAGGCTCGTGTGTGAGCGACTGTGTACGTCTGTCGTGTAGTATTCGCGAAGTCACTGATGCAATGTGATCTCGTGTCATTTTTTTTTGTGTGTGCAGATTATCGTTCTCTTGAATAGAATCACGAGTGCCCAGAAATTGTAAGTACAGTAACCCTATTCAATTTCGTGGTTTCTTTATATGAACATTTTAGCCACTTTTTTCGGTAACATGTGTTTGTATGGTATGTGCATTTATCTACAAGGAATTGCTCTCTTTCTCCCTATCTCTCTCCCCTGTAGTAAAAAGGTCCATGGTAAGGGGAAGGTTGGCGGTCGGTGGAAGTAAAAGAAGCTCCCGCTCTCATAGAGCAGAAGGAAGAAGACGACTTTGGAGGGAACAAGAAAGGAGGGAGATCCCACCATCCCCTCTTCCATATTTCCTCTCTTGTTGTGGCCACCCTCTTCATTGGCATGTCCTCATGTGTTTCATTGCAAAATACAAGTTATAATAAAATGTATTGATAATAAAACGGTGCACACTCGCTGAGATTGCTAGTTTGATGTGCCTCTGGAAATTGTCACACACACACACACACACACACTTTATTACTTTATTGGGAGCGTGGGAGAAAGTATAATGACTCAAAATTGACCTTAGATCAGTGTCTAGGCTGGCCAACATCATCCTACTCCCACATTACTGAACTAGGGAAACACTGCCCTCTGCTGGAGAGATGTGTAACACCCTCTGTAGAGCTACATACAATACCCGGTACACCCGGGTGACCACTAATTAGACACACTCATTGGTTTAAACACACATATTAGCTGACACTATAAACCATTATTACAGCACACACTAGTAATCATCAACACATAACGTTACTCGACAGGCAGAAGGGAATTATAGGCCTGATCTACTTGCAGAGAGCTCAGTAATGACACTGTCTGTCTCATGTGTTGAGGAACACATAAACACACACACGCCCCATTTAATTTGTATCGCTGAAGCGTAACAGATTCTGCGATAGAAATGTAATGGTAATTTCCGAATGAGCAGCGTTTACTGAAGCTGGTTGAGAGAATGCCAAGAGTGTGCAAAGCTGTCACCAAGGCAAAGGGTAGCTACTTTGAAGAATCTCAAATATAAAATATATCTTGATTTGTTTAACACTTTTTTGGTTACTACATGATTCCACATGTGTTATTTCATAGTTTTAATGTCTTCACGATTATTCTAGAATGTAGAAAATAGTAAAATTTAAGAAAAACCCTTCAATGAGCAGGTGAGTCCAAACTTTTGACTGGTACTGTATATCTTCCCCAGCTCCTCCTCCCCTCTCCCCCTCTCTCTCTAAATCCCTGCTCACATGTTTGGCTGAGGTCAGTCCAGTCCAGTCCAGTGCGTCAGACAGACAGAGAGGGAGGAAAGAGGACACAGAAATAATCCAGTCTTTTCCCTCTCACATGCAACCATCCCACAGATGTCGCTCAGAAACTCAAATTGTAAATACAACTCGACCACTGTGGAAAATTCCCCACCCATTTTTAACAAGATAGAAAATACTACAAGATACAGTACTGAACACACTTTCTAAATTGTTTTAATTAATGACCATCAATGTGTATGCGGTCATTTTGGGTGAGGTATCCCTACTCTTTTAATCTAAGTGGGATTACTTGGATATATAGTAATAGTATGATGATATGGGATTGGATTAAATTTAAATTTGAACGCCATTTCTATTTGTGTGTTTAAGGGATGGGTTCAGTACGTATCGCAATCCGTATCACGGAAGGTCTGCGTTATAGTTTGATTGAAATTTAAAGGAAACGTTCCCACATTCACGGAGATTGCATTCATGGTAAAGGCTGCATATATCGGCTCAATATGAAACGATCTTAAAATGTTCATCTTCCGCGATACTTCTGCGATATGGATTGAACCATCCATGAAAATTAGGGCTCTAATCAATCCATATCGCAGAAATTCAGCGTTACAGCGTAATTTTCTTTTAAAGGCAATGTTCCCGTGTTTTAGCGATTGGTCCAATGTCAGTGTAGCGTGTATGTGTGGCTGCGAGTGTGTGCGTGTGTGTCCCCTTGCAGAAAAAAACACATTCTTTCACTTGTTTTTAGAACACTTCATATGACATTTCACATCTGAAAAACATGTTTTTGGAACGCTACACATGAAAAAAAATTGTTATTGTGATACACAACGTGCTTGTAACATACAGTGTTTTCAATTTACGCATTTGACGTACAGGACTACATTGTGTACGTTTATTTATAGAGTAAAAATTATTCAACGTGTCCTCACCCGGGATTTGATCTCCCAACATTCCAATCTTTCTGCTAAACCACAACGCCTTGCTAATAACTGATTACACCTTTATTCCTATATTTTGGGCCTCAAAGTGAATCTCAGTTTTGTTAAAAATAAACTCAAGAAAAACGAATATAATTATCATACTGATTCAGGAGTAACATTTAAACAAATTAATATGCCCCACTGACTTTAGACAATACAGAAAACTCTCAAATTGCTGAAATAACAAGTAAATTAAATTATGAGAGAGTCAGATTAATTGATAACTAAAATAGCAGTGCTGATGTCACTCGTTTGCAAAGCGCTGAGATGTATTATAGGTCAATTACCTAAGGTCATGTCTGTGTATGGTAAATCAATCATCGTAACATGTTCCTGGTAAATCAATCATCGTAACATGTTCCTAATCCTTACGGAAAAGCTACATGAATTTTACATGATCACGTCACATGTGAAGTGCTCCAAAACCACTTTGTAACATAATTTTATATGTGAAGTGTTCCAAATTCACATGTGAAATGTCACGTGATGTATTCCAAAAACACGTTTTCACATATGAATTTTCACATTTGAAGTGTTCCAAAACCACATGATTTCACATGTGGAAAATCACATGTGAAGTGTTCCAAACCACATTTCATATGATTTCACATGTGTAATTTCCCATGTGAAATCATGTGGTTTTTCCTTAAGGTGGATGCCAGCCATCTGAATTTCAGCTCTTAGGCCATGACAGAGATTGGCCACATATTTATTGGCAAGAATGCATTTCTGCACTTCTAAAAGATGCCCAGAATCAAGACAATAATTGTGTGATTATCTGACAACACCAACAACATTTTTGCAGTGCTCAGAGAGACTTGATATTAACTGTGCACAAATGCTCTCGGGATCTGAACTTGTAACCTTTTGGTCCCTGCATTAATGTCTCAGCAGTGCCTATAGATGGTTATTTGTTACCAAGTACATACAGTAACGCCTTCAAGTTGTATATACTTTAGGCAAAGTGTAAAAATATATTCATGGCAATATATGTATAGCCAATCACTGTTGTTTTTACAGACCTGGTGGTGCAGCAGGAACTTCACATATCTGGCAACTAAAAGGTTGTGAGTTCAAATCCCAAATGAATTTGAGTCCTATGTAATCTAGGGAACCATGACGCAATGTTATTTTATACCTTTATTTAACTAGGCATGTCAGTTAAAAACGTATTATTTACAGTGACGGCCTACCCCGGCCAAACCCGGATGACGCTGGGCCGATTGTGTGCCACCCTATGGGACTCCCAATCACAGCCAGTTGTGATACAGCCCGGAATCAAACCAGGGTCTGTAGTGATGACTCTAGCCCTGGAACAGAATGTGAGCTAGACAAAATATGATGGGGGACCATGACTGATTGAATGAATGTAAATGATGCCTTTTAATGTCAAATGTCATTGAGAATATTTTACATCTGGGTTTTCACTTATGCTCAAATGTTGCGTTCCCATGTTGTCACATTTATTTCACATGAGATCCTCTTTTCGCATGTTGTCACTCAAGATCACATGTGAAATTCATGTGGTTTTTCCGTAAGGGGCGTGTGTTCATACTCATACTGTTTCTCTTCCTGCTTGCATTTTGATTTGATATTTTGATGTGTGTACTTTCTGTAAATGACGCAACTCAGGGCTCCTCTGTAATAAAGGTTCAATAAATAAATACTCCAGCTGGCAAATCTATCTGACCATCCATCTGGTCATTTTGGGAATGATTTATTTCCGTTATTTACAACCACTCACATTACATTCAGGAAATAAACCAGAGAAAGCTTTCATGTACTACGGTTTAACACGAACACAGACACACACACACACACACACACACACACACACACACACACACACACACACACACACACACACACACACACACACACACACACACACACACACACATGTTCGTACACACGATAATTCGTACACACGATAATAACTTAACATCATACTGCACAACTAGTTAATACGCAAAAAAAAGTTACGAAAGAATAATAAGGAAGGAGAGAGTACACAAAATGATCCGAAATGGCAATCCAGCACTGCAGCGATGTACAGGTGGGTTGTAGTGTTTGAGTGGTAGTTCAATTTGGTTTTCTTGGGAGTTTCTATTTGAGTAGTGCGTTGTGTCATGATCACCACTATTGAGCTTATTCACTGTTGTGTACATTTTCAGGTCTTATGCTGTTTTGTTTTAACATGTACGGGAATGTTCAGTGACGTACGTGTGTGTGTGTGTTTAGCGGAGGGGTTTCTTCAGGGCCTCATCCACCTCCTCCTCAGGACACAGGGCGTGCCACTGGGCCACGGGACGTCTTGGATTGGCCAGCATGTCTGACCAATGGCGGAGGCCCACCCCAGAGGCGCCGAAGCCGATCCAAACCTTCCCGATGGCGTCGTTGCTGCCCAGCTTGTCGTAATCGTACACCGTGATCAACACTTGGACTTTCTGCGAGAGGAAAGGGAAGAGTGGAAAAAGCATCAAGTTAAAAAGCGTCAGGTGAAATCAAAATACCACCACACGTACAGTGTTGTTCAACACACAGGAAAACCTGTTATAACGACCCCAAGATGTCTTCCTTACGGGACGTTTGCATACCTGTATTTGGCCAAAGGGGATCTCGAAGCTGAAGCTTTCGTTGAAGTAGGGGTTCAGAGTGTTCTGTTTGACTGTCGTCTTCTTCTTCTTCAGCCGCTTGCCTTGGTGCTGCAGCACCACTTTAACGAAGGGATCTGGTAGGAGGAGGCACGTGGCAGAAAGGCATGTCAGTTAAAGGAAAACAGAGGTCAAACAGAGGGTGAGCCAGGATGAAGAACACTGAGGACACATGATTGTGCAGTAGAGTCATGTGTAGTGTCTGCAACTCTGTAATGCTGCCCAGTGGTTCATGTTGAATCACTTCAACAACATTTAGGCAACCAGATGTCATTAACAGGTCACAACTGGCTAATATTGGTTAGGCGAGTGTAATGTCGCAGCATGGCTAGTATTAACTAGTTGAGTGTAAAGCCACAGCATGGCTGGTATTGGTTAGGAGAGTGTAAGGACTAATAGAAGGTCACCTGACAAGCCTCCACAGTCCATCGCCTTTAGGTGCTTGGCCTCCATGATGTTGATGGTCAATTTACCGGCCGTGGGGACGTAGCGCAGAGAGATACAGATGTCCCCTAGCTTCTCTACCTGTGTGACCAGACAAACACACACAGGCACAAAGACAGAAAGATGTATTAAAACAGACAGTTCGATACAGTTTGATATGCACAGACAGACAGACAGACACATACAGGTAGACGTAAAGAAAACATGCACCCAAAACCCAAACAGACTGTATACACCCTTCCTCACCTCCTCTTTCTCTCCTCCAACCAGATCCCTCCATTCGTGGAGTGGCTGAGCCAGGTCCACACTGTTCATGGAGATGGAGATCTGTCCAATCACGTCATGTTTACCAAAGCGATCAAAGTCAAAGACCTGCAGGACCAGAGTCTGACCGCCCAGCTCCTGGTAGGGGATCTGTGGAGGGACACACAGAACAGGGAGGAGACGGTCAGGACAGAGCGTTCTCGACTACAGAAACCTCAGTACTGTAAGCGCTTTTCTAAGGGTTATACATGTACACATGAATGAATACCACATCTCTCTATCGCCATCTGTTCTCCAGCACCACAGACTGACCTTGAAGATGAAGGTCTCGTTGAACACGGGGCAGAGGTTCTTGCGCTGGACTTTGGTCTCAAACTTCTTCTTCTTGTCTGGCAGCATGTATACCTTGACATAGGGGTCTGAGGTGCCACCCATGTCCATGGCTGCCAGGTTTTCAGCCTGCAGGATGCCCACGATCAGCTGGAAGAGGGGGCAGAGAGGGGAAAAAGGTCAGAGGTAAGCAATGGCCGTCAAAATATTTTTAACAACGTCCGTAGGAACTGAACGCGGTGATGATTCAGGCGGATTTAGGCCGGGATTCAATCCATATAGGGCTATTGCGATAACATACCTGAGATTTGACCAAACTCAAACGTAACACTTCAAAACAATGGCACAGCACTTCATCCCCAAAAATGATTTTGGAGTGCTTCTGCAGTACACATCTAATTTGTCACATATATGCAATGTTTACCGGGATTCAATTCAAGCTGCATAATAGCGCGGTGCACTTAAACTGACTTTTAAATGTAAGAGTGGTTTAGTGGATAGACAATGTCCCCTCTAAAGGCCACAGCTTAATGCTGAGCCGTTAAGAGGAAACGGTCACTGAAGACACAAATAAGAGGTCAGAGGTTAAAGCTGTGGTCAGAGAGCCTTTAGATGTGTCATTAGTCAGACACTTCACATCAATTAGGTCAAATGTCAGGGAGGACAAGACACACATGCACACAAACACACACACGGGGACACACACACACACACCTGGTTGTCAGTGAAGTTGTAGTCCAGGGTGAACTCCAGTTTTCCGAAATTCTCTTTTTCCTCCTCCTCTCCTTCCTTACCCTCTCCTTCCTTAATGAGAGAGAACATCACATCAATCATTTATCACAGGTATCATTACACAGCCACTGCTTTAGTCTCTCCCTTCACACAGTTACTGACGCTACATCTGGAAATCACTTCAGATCATTTCAAAACCAGTTGCGAATGAGGTACTTGAACGCATTACACCACCCACTATATTGCCCTCCCTCCCTCCGTCTCCTCTCACCTTGCCCTCCTCTCCTTCTCCGGCTCCCTCCTTCTTTCTTCTGCCTCGGCCTCCTTTCCTCTCGCGTACTTTCTTGGGCTTCTTGCCCTTGTTGATGCACTTCTTCCAGATACAGAAACCTAGACAGGCCACCAGAGCCAGCACCACCACCACTATGGCTCCTATTGCCCACATGGGCACTGGAGGATAGACAAACATAGGCCTTATGTAGCCTTATGACATCTATAATACAACATACATAACAACATACATATAACATACATAGAATACTTATGTAGCCTTTATGACATCTATTATACAACATACTGTACATAGGCCTTATGTAGGGTTATGACATATACAATGAGTGTACAAAACATTAAGGACACCTTCATAATATTGAGTTGCACCCACCCCCTTTTGCCCTCAGAACAGCTTCAATACGTCGGGGCATGGACTCTACAAGGCGTCGACAGCATTCCACAGGGATGCTGGCCTATCTTGACTCCAATGCTTCCAACAGTTGTGTCAAATTGGCTGGATGTCCTTTGGGTGGTGGACCATTGTTGATACACACGGGAAACCGTTAAGTGTGGAAAAATCCAGCAGCATTGCAGGTCTTGACACAAACTGTTGCACCTGACACCTACTACAATAGCCTGTTCAAAGGCACTTAAATCTTTTGTCTTGCCCATTCACCCTCTGAATGGCACACATACACAATTCATGTCTCAATTGTCTGAAGGCTTAAAAATAACTTGTTTAACTTGTCTCCTCCCCTTAATCTACACTGGTTGAAGTGGATTTAACAAGTTACATCAATAAGGCATCATGGCTTTTTTTCTCTCCAAACATTACAAACAACAGTCAGGGGAATACAGACTATACATTATATAAAGACTTTATAAAACACACATTCTAATGGATCCTAGCTGTCATCCTGGATTCACCTGGTCTGTGTATGTCATGGAAAGTGTCCTTAATGTTTTGTACACACAGTGTATAACACAACATACATAGGCCTCGTGTGGCCTTAGGCTATGGAATAATAACATCTGACATGTTATTGTGAGGAGGGATGGAAAGGAGAGCACAGGCGCTGGGAGAACAATATGAACTTACTTTTGAGTTTATGATCTGGGATAAGTGGAGGAAAAGCAGGGGATGGAATGAAAGAGAAGAAATGATGAGAGGACATTATGTGAAACAAAATTACACACAGAGAATTAGCAATGTGTGTGTGTGTGTGTGTGTGTGTGTGTGTGTGTGTGTGTGTGTGTGTGTGTGTGTGTGGTGTGTGTGTGTGTGTTACTGTGTGTGTGTGTGTTGTGTGGTGTGCGTGTCATTGTGTTTCAGGGTTCATTGGGCTGTGGGTGAGTTCGTTGAAGAACTTGCTCTTCATGTTCTTGAACTGGTGATCAGAGTGGTGGGTGGAGGGAGGGGCGGGGCCTGGGGGCGGCTCTTCTCTCTCCTCAGCCGCCCGACGAGCCCGCGCTTGCACACTGGCCGATCGCATCGCAGCTCAACTAAACGGCAGAGGAGACAAAAGAGCAATCATTAAGAGCTGTGTAAGAAATATTTTAATATGCCATGAATTTTAAACATCCTGGTAGGTAAGTCGACTAGATAGGGTTAGGGTTGCAGCTTAACCAACTCAGTGGCCTTGTGGTTTGAGTGTCAGCCCGGTGACTGAACGTTCTTAAATGGTTCTTCCTCAGCTCTTAAGGTTCCTTGGAGAACTTATGCCCGTTAAAGAACCTTTGAGTTAAGTGTGGGGTCCTTGACCTGGCATCTACGGTTCTTCACAATTCTAAAAGGTTCTTGAAATGTGTGGAAGCCTGCAGATGTGTCCCATTCATAGGAAATTGGCCAGTGCTAACTGTTTATTTTCCAATGTAACATTTCTAGTGTTGATTCAAGAGTTAAATTAGCACTCATTGGTATAAAGGAACCTCAGTGTTGGTATTATTATCATATTCCCCAGCATGCTCTATTGCAGGTAAATTTTTGCATGAACATTGATTCATTAATTAATCTCATGCTACTCAAATATAAATAACATACATTTTCCTAAACTATTCCAATCTGTTACTTGGATTTACTTCGCCCGTTACTGAAATGATTGTTCCAGTTTAGATATGTTTAAGGTAGTCTCATATCTTAGTCTTCCCAACCGTGGCAGTCATTCTGAATGCAGGTTGAGGGTGATTTTTTCAATATATGTTGGATGTCCCTACTCTCACTTTGCCACAGGATTGAAAATGAATGAATGCAACAACCATGTCTCTGTCACCAGCAAACACAGTCATAGGTGGTACTGTAAAACTAAAATGAACTGGAAAGGCACCCTGGGAAATGTGCAAGTAAGGCTTAAACCCTACAGCAGGGCTATTAAATTGCGGTCCTGGAGGGCCGAAACATTTCTGGTTTAGGATTTTTGTATGATTCTTCAAACAACCATCCCATTCATGGTTCTCTAGAGATCCTAAAATGGTTACCCTATGAAATTGCTCTCAATAACCTTATTTGGATTCAAATTGCACCTTTATTTTAGAGTGTACCCTGCTGAGTCATACCATTTTTCCCGAAACATGGTAAGTAAGAACCGAGTCAATGCACCTTCGCTTGACAGTCAGCTTTAAAGAGACAGATTGGTAGGTAAGGCCCTGTGATAGAATAGCGCCAACTTAACCAATTGCTTAATCAGCATTATTCTGTGAGTTTGGTGGACATAAGACAATAGATTGAGCTAATGTGTTCACTCAACAAAGTTTGCATAAGCTGAATGTATAAAAAATTGTTGAGTCAAAATACAAATTTATGTTTGTCTTCACTGTAAAAAAGCCAACTTAACTTAATCAGCATTGTTCTGTGAACTGGGTGGACTTCAGAAGGACAAGAAATGTAGCTAATGTGTGAACGTTTGTTCACTCTACAAACTTTTCTCGAAGTGAGCTGAATTTGAAAAAGCTTGGGTAAATTTACAAATCCATGTTTGCCTTCGGTAGGCAACACTGTATGTTGGGTCAGCTGTATGCCCAAAGTTTTGTGTACTCACAATCCTACTGCAGCTGGGTTGCCTCATAATTCTACGTTGTATCAACAAACTGCTCGAAGTGACCTGAATTTGAACAAGCTTGTTAGGTAAGACTACAAATGTACAGTATGTTTGCTCAAAACCACGGCCGTCGTTATATTTCCCAGCATGCTCTATTGCAGGTTGATTTTCAGAATTGTTTAAAAAAAAAAATGTTGCATGTACATTAATTGGTTGATTACACAAACATAAATAAGATACATTTTCCAATCTAATTCAATCTGTTAGTAGTTGGACTTTTTGCACCTGTCACTGAGGTGGCTGTTCCAGTTTATCTGATTTTGGTAGTCTCAATAATCAATCTTCCTTACAGTCATTCTCAATGCAGGTTTGCTGGTGATTAAACATTCCAATTGTTGGATAACCTCGCTCTGGATTTCATTAGGAATTACACATCACTTTGCAAGTCAGCATTGAGGTTTGAATCAACGTACAATTGTAAGGCAACCAGCTGCAACAGGATTGTGAGTTTGCTGAACAAAATGGCATTGACGTTGATTCAACGTACAATTGGAAGGCAACCATCTCTCGCTCTCGTGTTGTCCCTTCATTTAAAACAAAGCCTAAGGGATAAGGCTTTGCCTTGGCTCCCAATCTGTCTCCCTCTAGCTCTCTTTCTCTCTCTCTCCTACTTTGTGTGTGTATGTACTGACATGTCTGTGTAACTGATAGATACACACACACACACACGTCTGGAATGTCTACATATTAATGGTTTTAAATGTATGTAGATTGTAAAGTATTTTTGTCTGTAATGTCTTTTTCATTGGCTTCAGCTAATGGAGATCCTAAATCAAATAAAATCTCCCTGTCTGTCTCTCTCTCCTCTCTCTATGATTTTTTTGTCTGCTTTTCCCTTTCTAGCACCCATTATCCAGTTCATCAATATATCTCTCTCCATATGTCTATTTTTCCTATTTTTCCTCACACTCCCTCTCCCTTTACTTCCTATACACTCTCTCCCCCCCTCCGATACTAAACTTCCTACTCATCCCTCTATTCCTGACTCTTCTAAATCCCACTCTCCTCTTGAGACTTTCTTCCCCCATCATCACCCCCTGCCTCCCTCTCACTCCACCCCTTCCTCTCATCAGTGAATCTCTCTATCTACTCCCTCGCTCTCATCCCGTCTGTGTTCGGTATCCCCTCCCTCCTCACCCGCTGCCTCCCTCTCACCAACCCTTTCTCTATCTCTCTCTCTCCTCCCTTCCATATCCCCCTATGTCGTTCTCCCTCCCTTCCTCCTCTCCCTCCCTCCTTCCTATCTTGGTTCATAGTGTCCATCACTAATCCCCCTGACTCCATCACAGGCTGGCTGTTGACACACACACATGCATGCACAAGCACATACACACACACACACACACACACACACACACACACACACATACTAACATGCACACAAGACCAGCTCTGTTACATATGCATATGAATACCTCCCTGCAAGGCTGCATTATGCCACACACTCCGACCTTCCTACATCTGCTGTCCTCCTCTCACTGTGCACAGACACGTAACAAGATTCATTGCCAAAGGTAATCCCCAAATCCCAGAGCTTAACTAAATTAGGGACAGGTCAGTTCGCTCTCTGCTCCCGTTCCTGTCCTATCCCCTACTATCCCTTATCCACCCTAAGCCACTACCATTAACCCCCACACCATCACCTGCTGTCACACAGACAGATCCCACCTAGTTATCCAAACCAATAATCACATTTCCATGACAATATCTAATTTGGGGCTTGTCAAATCAACCCGTTAAATCCCAACAGGTAGAGTGAACGGCGCAGGATTAGTAAGCACAGCTATGTGATGGTGAGTGAGGGGAGGCAAACATAAGAGGTTATAGACTGCTGGCTAATAGGCTTGTGACTTCACCAGTCAAGATCACACACGTACACGCACGCACGCTAACACACACACACACACAAGCACACGCACAGTGCGGTGAGACGGAGGCTAGCTTGGTTGAGTAGCATAGGGTCGGCCGCCACTTCTCACTCACCGTGGTACGCTCCCTTAAGCTGGTCATGGTGGCTGAATGCAGGGATTAAGGGCAGGGCCTTGCTGATTAGATACTGGTTGACAGGTAGATCACTGTGTCAGTGGTTAGGGTTTTCATGCCTGACTGACCACTCTGTTGGAGGGTTCTTTTTTCGCTTCCGGTCTTGGCGAAAGTCACTGTTATTCCAAGGGTTTTATGGTCACATAATAGTATAAGCCTTTGGATTGGTTTGTGCTGGCCAAGGTCAGTGGAATAGGCCTAGCTAAACAGGCTCCTGGTTGATTCTATTGGGCCATTGGCAGTTCAAGTTATTCTGCAGTGAAGTCCAGATGAAATAATATCCTGAAGAATTTGTATGGATGAACTCATGTTGGAAAGTGCCTATCTAGATTCAGTTATACATTTGCAGTTCGCAAAGGTCAGGGATGCGAGGACTTTTTTTATATAACTAGGCAAGTCAGTTAAGAACAAATTCTTATTTACAATGACGGCCTACCCCGGCCAAACCCGGACGACGCTGGGCCAATTGTGCGACCCCCTATGGGACTCTCAATCACAGCTGGTTGTGATACAGCCAGGTGAACGGATCTCCGCATGTGTGGTTCCCACCGTGAAGCATGGAGGAGGAGGTGTGATGGTGACACTGTTGGTGATTTATTCAGAATTCAAGGTACACTAACCAGCATGGCTACCACAGCATTCTGCAGCGATACTCCATCCCATCTGGTTTGTGCTTAGTGGGACGATCATTTGTTTTTCAACAGGACAATGACCCAACACACCTCCAGGCTGTGTAAGGGCTATTTGACCAAGAAGGAGAGTGATGGAGTGTTGCATCAGATGACCTGGCCTCCACACTCACCTGACCTCAACCCGATTGAGATGGTTTGGGATGAGTTGGACCGCAGAGTGAAGGAAAAGCATATGCTCAGCATATGTGGGAACTCCTTCAAGTGTTGGAAAAGCATTCTAGGTGAAGCTGGTTGAGAGAATGCCAAGAGTGTGCAAAGCTGTCATCAAGGCAAAGGGTGGCTACTTTATTTTATTTGATTAAGAATTTTTTGGTTACTACATGAATCCATATGTGTTATTTCATAGTTTTGATGTCTTCACTATTATTCTACCATGTAGAAAATAGTACAAATAAAGAAAAACCCTTGAATGGGTAGGTGTGTCCAAACTTTTGACTGGTACTGTATAAAACCCTTGGAATAACAGAAAAATCGATCAAATAACAGAACAAAAATATAAACGCAACATGTAAAGTGTTGATCCCATGTTTCATGAGCTGAAATAAAATATCCCAGAAATGTTCCATATGCACAAAAAGCTTATTTCTCTCAAATTTTGTGCACAAATTTGTTTACATCCCTGTTAGAAGACATTTCTCCTTTGCAAAGATAATCCAACCATCTGTGGCATATCAAGAAGCTGATTAAACAGCATGATCATTACACAGGTGCAATAAAAGGCCACTCTAAAATGTGCAGTTTGTCACACAACATGATGCCACAGATGTCTCAAGCTTTGAGGGAGTGTGCAATTGGCACTGAATTGGAATTGAATGTTCATTTCTCTACCATAGGCCGCCTCTAACGTCACTTTGGAGAATTTGGCAGTACGTCCAACCTGCCTCACAACCGCACACTCCATGGGTGGCGTCGTGAAAGGCGAATGGTTTTCTGACGTCAACGTTTTGAACAGAGTGCCCCATGGTAACAGTGGGTTTAATTGTATGGGCAGGCATAAGCTACAGACAATGAACACAATTGCATTTTGAATGCACGGAGATACCGTGATGAGATCCTGAGGCCCATTGTTGCGCCATCACCTCACGTTTCAGCATGATAATGCACGGCCCCATGTCGCAAGGATCTGTATACAATTCCTGGAAGCTGAAAATGTCCCAGTTCTTCCATGGCCTGCATACTCACCAGACATGACACCCATTGAGCATGTTTGGGATGCTCTGGATCGACGTGTACGACAGCTTGTTCCAGTTCTCGCCAATATCCAGCAACTTCGCACAGCTATTGAAGAGGAGTGGGGACAACATTCCACAGGCCACAATCAACAGCCTGATCAACTCTATGCGAAGGAAACGTGTCGCGCTGCATGAGGCAAATGTTGGTCACACCAGATACTGATCGGTGTTCTGATCCACGCCCCTAACTATTTTTAAGGTATCTGTGACCAAAATATGCATTTCTGTATTCCCGGTCATTTGAAATCCATAGACTAGGGCCTAATGAATTTATTTCAATTGACTGATTTCCTTACATGAACTTTAACTCAGTAAAATCTTTGAAGCTTTTGCATGTTGCGTTTATATTTTGGTTCTGTATATATACAATAGTTGTGCATTTCCTGTGATCAATACCTGTGACAGTTCCCTCCTTATTTGTCACAACATCAGTACTCCATCCCCAATCGATCCTAGCCTTAAAGACGTCCTCCATAGATTTTTTTTACTTTTGAAAAGTACACACACTATTGGTAAAAAAACATGTTTTGAGCAAAATAGTGTTTCTTAGACACAATTGAAAACTTCAAGGAGTAGGGCATTCAAGGTTTGATTTGGTTTGATGGGAAGTTGTGATGTCATCGTCCTCCCCTTTTGCTTGAGGAACAATAGAGGAGCAATAAAGAACAAAAGAGGAAAGCCCCGCATCCCCACCTTGTACCATGTCATGACTTACCTGAACCATCTATTGAGTTGTGCCTTTTGTTAAGTAAATTGTGTGGTAAATTAGCTGCAAAGGAGACTGGAGTAGGACTTCAAGTAAAGCAGGTGTTAAATGATTTGAAAAGGAGAAAAGATTACAGCTGAATCCAGGCCGGAACTTTCCAACATGACTTCATCAACCCAAATTCTTGAGTGTCCATCACAAAATGAGACCTTGATCATCTGAATTGTTTCTGACTTCCTCTGGAAAACATGCCATTTATCTGCCTTCTATGTTTAGATCCTGAACAACAAGAGTATGTAGGAAACGATCATGGCACACATCATCATCACACCTGTCTGTTTTGTGGGTTAGACAGAACAAGCTACTATTGTTTACACCCATCCAGCTGTCTTTAAAAAATATACATATTTTACCAGACAAGTCAGTTAAGAACATTAAGAACAAATTCTTAGTTACAATGACAGCCTACTGAGGAACAGTGGGTTAACTTGAGGGGAAGAACGACAGATTTTGACCGTGTCAGCGCGGGGATTCGATCCAGCAACCTTTCGGTTATACTGGCCCAACGTCCCAACCACTAGGCTACCTTCCGCCCCAAAACTGTAGGGGGAGGGACTAGTTTTGGGATTGGTGATTTGGCTCATATTTCCATGGGAGCACAGACCAGACACAATGCAAAACAAGTAGGTACAAACATGGGAACTGAGGACAGAGTAGCGCGCTAGCGGTGGTAAAGAGATGACAGGAGAGGTGAACAGCTGGCAGCGGGATTTTGAGCGGGTTCAAGGCTTAGTAGCTATGTGGTGCTTATGGCTGACTGTATGGCCCTCTCTATTGTGCGAGTCAGTAAAAAAAAGGAAGTTGACCATCTGAGACTGGAGTGCACTGTCTCATCTTCATCATCACCATTGTCATCATCATCAAGCCTGCCTCGTGCAATGCGCATGCGTGGTGCACACTGTAACCAACATCATAGAAGTACGTCTCCTCCAATTTGGTACTTTTGGCTCCACTAACAGATACAACTACAGGATTTAACGGCTTACCAAGCAAACATGGCACAAGACACAAATGTACCCGTCGAAAAATTATTTTAACCCAAAATAAGCTCCAACTTCGATATTTCATATGGGCTGGTTGTCACGCACGCAGGGAGCTTTGGAGGGGAGGGAGAGGGGTGGACATTAGACATATGCACACACAGAAAATCAGAGGTGAGGTAGCGACTGTAAAATAGTTGCTTTTCACCTAATGAAAGTAAACGGATAAAAATACATTATCAATCCAATTAAATAAGTGTCGCCAACTTTGGACCAGTGGAAACGGCTAAGCACCTTATGCGTAAAGGCGTGGATAGGCGATGGCTCAGAATATGGAATAGAATGTGAATGGCAGGCTACTCTCTCAAGTATTAATTCAAAGCAGCAATAGCGTATGTCAGACATACGTATGTCAAGAAATATGTTAATAAGATATGGCAAATATTGTGCCCATCAACCGGTAACACTGGACGTCCCATTCACCATAGGCGCTCTCGCTAGCAGATTTACCGAGCATAGCACAAGAGTTTGAATGACCTCTAGGCTGTCTAATTATACACTTTTAAAATGCAGTGTGGAGTAAAGGCTACCACGTGAACATACACCAACAGAACTCACCCGATTGKAATCCCCAATTTAAACCCAAACGTCTTCCTTTTGTTAACGATGAATTATGGACTCCGTGTTGACAGAACTGTTGCGCTGCCGCACCACCCCATCCCCCAGTCGCGTTCTCCCTCCCCCGTCCGTTAATCTTCCTTAATATCGCTGTGCCAACTACTTATCATCCACTTTATAAGCCATTGGTCACTCGCTCTCGAAACGCGTGTGAAACACCAAAACCCGACTTCACTCAAATTAATCTTTCCATCCCCATCTGTTTGGCTATTATTTCTCTTGTGCAATGCCTGGAAAAAACTATCCATTGCTGTGAAAGAGAAAACTACTTTGAAGGCCATTTGTCAGTCTGGGATTTTTTCCCCCTTGGTCTATTGTCATCCTGTGTTCTGGTTCATCTTCAGACTGTGGGAGGGGAGCCAGTGAATACCGTAAAGAGCCCAACTTATTGATACACAATTTCAAAGGATGTCTGCTATCATGTACATATTTAAATTTTATTATGCATATAACATACGTCTCCACAGACCACCATTTGATCTAGTAAATGTGGCTCTCATTTCACTCCGTTATGGCCCTAGAGTTGACGGTTGTTTTATGGGCCACGCATTAAGGCACCGTGACAAGATACGGTAATGGCGCCACTCTGTGTTCATCAGAGGTAGTGTCCTTTAAACCGCAAGTCAACCTTTCCCCATTTTATGACCCTCGAAGTCACTGTAGGCCTACAATTGTCCGTATTATCATTTAAAATATATATAAATAGATGTAGATGTAGACTTTGGGCAACCAGCATTTGAGTTAAACAAAGTAAATCCAGCTCAAAATGTTTCATTCTTCAGATTCAGTGCAGATTAAAAATGACCAGTTATACACTTAGTGAAGAGGACCCTTGTTTGGTATTGAGCTACTCAGTAAGCGCAAACACCAGAATAAACTGATACATGCATTACTCAAAAGCAACAACTTTTATGATCTTTTTACTTAATTGTTTCACAAGGTGCATTCCCTCCCTAATCTAGTACAGTGTTGTCAAACTGAAACAGCTGTGTTGCTCTGTACCAGTTCAACACTCGCCCTCCTTAAAGATGCAAAGGCAGCAGGATAGAGCAGAATAGCCAGGAGTCCTGGTCAGAGGCTGGAGGCCGTAGCCTGGGGATGGAAGTGGTTTAGCTCTGGCCTCCCAGGGTGTGCTTGTCAAACAGGTACTCTGCCATCTTGTTGTTGACAGCATCCATCTTGGTGAGGTTGGTGATGTGGTCTCCCAGCTTTTTAATGGCCTCCACCTGCTCGTTCAGGTAATGGGTCTCCAGGAAGTCACACAGCTAAAGAGGGAAAACACAGGTCAGACAAGAGAATGACTACAGACTATTGTAGATACAGTAACACACAAGAGCCTGGGGGTAATGGCAAAAGGGCAGCTAACTCAATGAGGTGTTGGCAGCTGTCCAGCTCCTGCATGAGCTGCATTGTGTGTATAGTGTGCATCCATGCATCTGTGGACTATTGTGTTTGTGTGAAGCAGCAGGTCACACAATCCTGTGTCATTAGTCATCAGAGCTACAACAACCTGATCATCTCCTGAGACAGTACCTGTCTTCTATGTGATACATACATGTGATGTGCGGTTCCTCATAACTTACATGGGGGTCAACCTTGTCAGAGGCAATCTTGTGCAGGTCCAGCAGGGCCTGGTTCACATTCTTCTCCAGCTGCAGAGCACACTGCATGGCCTCCAGCCCATTGCCCCACTCATCACGATCTGGCATAATCATACACTACTGTGTAGAGCAAGACAATTGTCCCCTTGGTAGCCAATTGCAGTCTCATTACCATTGAAGTGTATGTATAAGAGGAAAACATCAACATGTTGATCATCAGGTCGATGGCAGTTTCGCAGCCGCTGTGGTAGTTCTGGCAGATCTGAGACTGCATCTTGGCAGATGTTTTATTTTTTATATCAAACTGAACGGAACAAAAAATAGAGTTTCTTAGACCATTTTACTATTACAGTTCGGGTACGTGTTAAGTTATGAATCCAGAATGTTCTATAATGCGGGACGAAGGCAGAGGAGTTCCGTTCAATCACTGTTGAAGCAAGAACTTCTAGATGCGTCTACCCACAGATGTGAATAGTGACGGGTCGTTCGCAAACGAGTCGGCTCTTGTAGGTAAACGTTGGGAGCCGGCTCTATTTAAAAAAAAAAAACAATAAAATAAAGATACGAATAATCAAAAGATTTAAATGAATAACTAATTCAAAGAATGAAAAAATATATACAATAATATAGGCCTAAATGCTCAAGCGCACACACATTCGTTCTGACTGTCTGCTCAGACTAACAGCCTCATCTGTTGTTCCTGTCCATCAGACACGCAGTGTCAACCAATGAACCAAAGATACGTGAGGGAGGACAGAGCCAACTCACTCACTGTCACACACTTAGCAGCCGAGGACAGAGAGGAAGGACAGCTGTGAAAACAACAGCTGGAAAATGAGTCGGAAGCATTAAAAAAGTTATACAGTAAATGCAAATGTTTAACGGCATTCTTTTTAATAACAAACCAATGCATTTTTAACTACATTGTGGTTAAGGTAGAGTATGATTTCATCTAATAATTGAATTAGAATTGTTTTAACACCAATCATAGTCAAACTATCACAAAACTGTTTGACTTGAAAAAATACAAAACATATATTTTTTAAAGAGCCGTTTGGGAGCCAAAAGAGCCGGAATGCCCATCACTAGTTGTGAAATGTAAGGAGTCTTGTTCGCTGCATTTATAGTTCCAAACGGAATGCGTCAGTGAAATCCACCCTCAGGAAATAGGCGGATCATTTGATGATCTCGCTCATACACATTGACCTGAAGAAATCAATGTTTGTTACAAAGTAACATTTTATTGGCAACATCTAAAACAGTATCAACCAAAAGCAGTGCTACAGTTTAAATACAGCTGTTATTGTTGCAAAATGTGTGTATTATATCCTTAGAAGAAAATAGTGCTAATTTGACAATTATTTCTGATAACAGGCTAATTGAGAAATAGCCTAGGTCTACATTTTATTTAGGCTATTAAAGGAATTGAACTTTACTCCTCTATGGTTGTGACGCAGTTCTGTAAACTGCAATAGCACATGTAGCTTAATTATTTACCTTTTTCAGAAGGCAGTCAAAAGAAAAACTGTTGGGTTTATCACACTTTTTCATATAAACTCAATTTGCAGTATGAGGTATGGGAATACAGTACGTGGACAGAGACAGATATGATGGCTTTTGTTGCATTTTATTTCACAATACACCTTTCGGTTTGAAATGACATATTGTAGTTGACAAGTGGCCTATCAAAGTTGCTCACATTAGCCTAAAAATAAAGCCTCCACAAAATCAGCAGCTACATACATCTAACCATACATAGGTTATTAAGCTAAAACTGTGAAGTGGAAAACTTTTTACAGCTAATGAAAGTCAAAGACTACAGTAATAAAGTAACCTTCCTAACAACTTCAGTTCACATGACCTGATCTTCCACAACTGTTGACAGGGTGCTTTCAGGGTGCTGGGATATTGCTCAATACATACATGTAGTTGAAACATCATTGGTATTCATAAGAACTAGGTCTTCTGGGGCAGTATGTATGAAGCGTCTCAGACTAAGATTGCTGAGTTAGGATCAGTTTTGCCTTTTAGATCTTAATGAATAATATCCCTTTCATACAAAGACAGATTCCCTCTAATTGACCATGCCTGCTTCTTTTTGCCAGATTTTTTGTGAAAGGGGTAGGTGGTAAAAAAACGAAGAAGAACAAAACCCACCTAAAGACCTAGTCATTATAACTGCATTTATACAGACCCTGTAACCAAATGACAGGTATCAGGTCTGTGTGAATGGTTCTCTGATTATTTGTAGTTAAATTCATTAACATGTCCATTGTTTAACACATCCCTAATTTGATGCAAACAGCCCCCATGGTTTAACAACACCCCCATGCTCCCACCCCTCCCAATTTGCCAGTTACCCACTGACATGTATAAAAAGTGTATAACTGCAAGAATGTGGTAAATAAGGGGCTGTTTGAAATGGTGTCATATAAACATTGCCTTAGATTTTTTTTTACAGGTAATGGACCCAAGAGTACGTGGACAGGGAGGACCTGATCCTAGATCATCACTCCTACTCTGACAACAGGCTTGCTAAATTGTATACGGCCCCTGGTCTGTACTGGCCTAATATGTAAGGTAGCACCTCTACTCCAATTGTTTGAGAACAGAACTGCCTTTTCCCTAACATGTAACCCAAAACAGGCTCTATCTATCTGGCGCTACTATCTAGGTTTATTGTTTGTTGAAAAATTATAAAGTTGCTTCAAATGGGGGTAAGGGTCTTTGAACATAGATAATCCTTTAAATGTGTGCTCTCCGTTTGACCAACTCTTCTAGGCTGAACCTCCCTTCATAGCGTAATGTTTTCATTATTAGTGCAAACAAAGTTTTGGAGACAATGAGTCGAAGCCTGTTCAGACTGTTGGGAGTGACAGTAGACTTATGCTTAAACCGGTGCTACAAAAAGGGCTGTGACATACTTGGCATTCCTTTTTTGTTGTTGTGAAAAGTCAAGCATATAGGCCTAGTTATAAATCCATACACTGACAGTAGGCCTAGTCTGTGGGCCAGGAGAGATAGTAATCCATGATTCAGATCAGGAGGATTGAGATTTTGAGTCAGTTTCATAGTATCACAAAAGGACAAATGTCTCTGTCATTTCTGTCATCTCAACTGTTGTTAGTCAGCAGCAACCCTTATGAACTGTTGTTAGTCAGCTGCAACCCTTATGAACTGTTGTTAGTCAGCAGCAACCCTTATGAACTGTTGTTAGTCAGCAGCAACTCTTATGAACTGTTGTTAGTCAGCAGCAACCCTTATGAACTGTTGTTTAGTGCAGCAGCAACCCTTATGAAGTGTTGTTAGTCAGCAGCAACCCTTAGAAACTGTGTTAGTCAGCTGCAACCTTCATGAACTGTTGTTAGTCAGTAGCAACCCTCTTATGAACTGTTGTTAGTCCAGCAGCAAACCTTAATAACTGTTGTTAGTCAGCATGCGAAACCCTTATCGAACTGTTGTTAGTCAGCAGCAACCCTTATGAACTGTTGTTAGTCAGCAGCAACCTTATGAACTGTTGTTAGTTCAGCAGCAACCCTTATGAACTGTTGTTAGTCAGCCAGCAGCAACCCTTATGGAACTGTTGTTAGTCAGCAGCAACCCCTTATGAACTGTTGTTAGTCAGCAGCAACCCTTATTGAACTTTGTTAGTCAGCAGCAACCCTTATGAACTGTTGTTAGTTCAGCAGCAACCCTTTATGAACTGTTGTTAGTCCAGCAGCAACCCTTATGAACTGTTGTTTAGGCAACCCAGCAACCCTTATGAACTGTTTTAGTCAGCAGCAACCCTTATGAAAACTGTTGTTAGTCAGCCGCAACCCTTATGAACTGTTGTTAGTCAGCAGCAACCCTTATGAACTGTGTTAGTCAGCAGCAACCCTTATGAACTGTTGTTAGTCAGCAGCAACCCTTATGAACTGTTGTTAGTCAGCAGCAACCCTTATGAACTGTTGTTAGTCAGCAGCAACCCTCACTCATTCTAAGTCACCTTTGTTTTAGCAGAAGACCAAACATAGTATTAAAACCCCCGTGACCTGTGTTTAGTTGTTAAAGTCATGACCGGGTCCATCATGTGACCAGCCACACAAAGTAATAAACAGTAAGTAATACTGTAAATGATTAACCATTACATAACTCTTTCTGTTGAAGTTCTGAAGGGTGAGACAGCGTTTTTAGTCTGTACTTTTCCCCCTTCTCTTCCTATTGCTCCCTCCATCCCACTATTATTCCCAGGGGCGCAACTTTGGTTTTAGAAGTGGTGGGGACATATACAGTTGAAGTCAGAAGTTTACATACACTTAGGTTGGAGTCATTAAAACTCGTTTTTCAACCACTCCACAAATTTCTTGTTAACAAACTATAGTTTTGGCAAGTCGGTTAGGACATGTACTTTGTGCATGACACAAGTAATTTTTCCAACAATTGTTTACAGACAGATTTTTTCACTTATAATTCACTGTATCACAATTCCAGTGGGTCAAAAGTTTACACACACTAAGTAGACTGTGCCTTTAAACAGCTATGAAAATTCCAGAAAATGATGTCATGGCTTTAGAAGCTTCTGGTAGGCTAATTGACATTATTTGAGTCAATTGGAGGTGTGCCTGTGGATGTATTTCAAGGCCTACCTTCAAACTCAGTGCTTCTTTGCTTGACATCATAGTACGCAAGTATAAACACCATGGGACCACGCAGCCGTCATACCGCTCAGGAAGGAGACGCATTCTGTCTCCTATAGATTAACGTACTTTGGTGCAAAAAGTGCAAACCAATCCCAGAACAACAGCAAAGGACCTTGTGAAGATGCTGGAGGAGACAGGTACAAAATTATCTATATCCACAGTAAAACGAGTCCTATATCGACGTAACCCGAAAGGCCGCTCAGCAAGGAAGAAGCCACTGCTCCAAAACCGCCATAAAAAAGCCAGACTACGGTTTGCAACTGCACATTGGGACAAAGCTCATACTTTTTGGGGAAATGTCCTCTGGTCTGATGAAACAAAAATAGAACTGTTTGGCCATAATGACCCTCGTTATGTTTGGAGGAAAAGGGGGGAAGCTTGCAAGCCGAAGAACCACATCCCAACCATGCAGCACGGGGGTGGCAGCATCATGTTGTGGAGGTGCATTGCTGCAGGAGGGACTGGTGCACTTTACAAAATAGATGGCATCATGAGGGAGGACAATTATGTGGATATATTGAAGCAACATCTCAAGACATCAGTCAGCAAGTTAAAGCTTGGTCGCAAATGGGTTTTCCAAATGGACAATGATCCCAAGCATACTTCCAAAGTTGTGGCAAAATGGCTTAAGGACAACAAAGTCAAGATATTGAAGTGGCCATCACAAAGCCCTGACCTCAATCCCATAGAAAATGTGTGAGCAGAACTGAAAAAGCCTGTGTGAGCAAGGAGGCCTACAAACCTGACTCAGTTACACCAGTTCAGTCAGGAGGAATGGGCCAAAATTCACCCAATTTATTGTGGGAAGCTTGTGGAAGAAGTACGACCAAACATTGTTTGCACCGCAAAGCTTTAAACAATTTAAAGGCAATGCTACCAAATACTAATTGAGTGTATGTAAACTTCTGACCAATGGGAATGTGATGAAAGAATTAAAGCTGTAATAAATCATTTCTCTCTATTAATATTCTGACATTTCACATTCTTAAAATAAAGTGGGGATCCTAACTGACCTAAAACAGGGAATTTTTACTAGGATTAAATGTCAGGAATTGTGAAAAACTGAGTTTAAATGTATTTGGCTAAGGTGTATGTAAACTTCCGACTTCAACTGTTCTCCCCTTGATATTACATAATTTATGCAGCAGTATAACAAGACATTTTTGGACTTGTTGTGATGTGCTCACTTGAACAGGAAGGTGGCGCAGCGGTCCCTTGTTAGAAATATTGTCATCAAACTTTGTCATCAAAGTCTGGTTTTCTCTGGATTTATGGTGCTTTCAAGACAACTGAGAATCGGGGGAAAAAATGTTGAATCATGATGACTTCATGATCTTCAGGTCATAGTCTAGAAAGAGGCCAGAGTTCCCGATTTGCAATTCCGAGTTGGATGAAAGTTCAAAACGTATACCAGTCGTTAGCTCGTTTTTCCCCGGAGTTCCCAGTTGTCTTGACTCACTCAGTTCAGATTTTGCAGTTCCGAGTGTTACAGTTGTTTGTCGACTTTGTATCATGATGATGACTGCTAGTTAAGAGTCATTTGGATAAGCTTTGATGGATTCCGCGACGATGAGTCAGTCCAAGCAAGTGCTGACTTGAGATTATAAGGAAATGATTTGACGTCATTTTATCTGTGGCCAATGACCTTGAGCCTTCTTGGATGGGCACTTCTAATGTAACTCTATGGCAGCACCCAAGGGGCTGGAATTTTCGAGCTCTACCTTTAGACTTGGCGGTGACGTAGTGTCCCCATAAGTGACAGAACACTGAGCCAATCATGGTGCATGCTCCGTATTTTCTGCTGGCATGTCCCACCACAGAAAGCAATTTCACAGAAATTGAAACATTTAATTTCAAGACTATGTACTAGGTATATGTATATGTGGTGACGGGGACACAAATAGAATAATGGGTTTTGACATTTAAATGTTATATGAGGGGTTTGGTGGTGACTTTCTGAATTGTTAGAGTTAGACCAACAGTTTAAAGTAATACAGAAAATATTGGTATTTGAGTTGTGATTGCGGTATATTGACCAAATTATCACTAAAGTTGTTGATGTATTTTCCCTCCAAATTTAAACAGAAACAATCATTTAAGAGCTGTTTGTTTAAAAATGCCTGAGTAAGTTACATAGTATAGTATATGTTCCTGCTGTTTACTCTTTCCCTTTTTCCTTTTCTTCAAATCTGGTATCAGCCGGTCTTCACCCTCTCACCACCGCCAGTCACGAGACCCCGCCTCCTTCCACCATTGTCACTGTGATAACAGAATAGAATGGCCATGAAACCAAATATGTTGGATAATGAATGTAGTTCACTCAGGCCATTTTTTTATTTTTTTTATTGAACCTTTATTTAACTAGGCAAGTCAGTTAAGAACAAATTCTTATTTACAATGACGGACTGCCCCGGCCAAACCCGGACGACACTGGGCCAATTGTGCGCCGGCCTATGGGACTCCCAATCACGGCCGGTTGTGATACAGCCTGTCCCATAGATACCATTGCGTTGACTACAATTGAAACAGAAAACATTAGGGAGTGGGATGTTTCACTTCCTCTTCTCTCTGCTTGAGACTCCAGAATGCTGAGTCACAATGACAAGCCAGAAATACAGCCAGTGCATAGCCTGAGTCGGTCCACATAGAACAAAGAGGTTAGGACAGGAATACGAGTGGGAAGGAGGGAGAGAAATGGGAACATGTCCCCCACACATTCTGAAATTGCATTTTTGGCTGTTTAGTGTTAATCCAAAAGAAGATATACATTTTTATTTTATTTTTTATAAAAAAATGTTTAAAGGGGTGAATCAGCTTAATATTTCGGAAAGAATGTTGCTTCCAATGTAATTGTCTGCATCATTTCCAATCCCCCATATTTTTTTGGTAAATATATATATCCATACACGCATATATACATACACATACCTATATAGACATACATACTTTTTAAAGAATATACCTTTATTATTATTCCCCGCAAACCCTACCACCGATCCCCCAATTGGAGTAAACTAATAAACACTTCTGCTTTTACCTTCAACTTATACATCTTATACACATTTTACAGACACAGCCTACTTTACAATAGTTCTCTCTTGTTTGTTCTTAGTCCTTCCTCTATTTCTGTTGTCCATCCAGTTTGATTTATATTTGTAACTATGCTATTTCACAAAAGTTCCGAACCTATATACATTTTACAGATCCCGTATGTTTTACATTGTTTATCTTGTGATTAGTCCCACCCTTCAGCTCCATTCAACCCCTCCCATCTATCTCTCAACATCATCCATTTCGGATTTCTATTTGCCATATATTTTTCAACTGTGCTGTGATACTTCACAAAAGAATTGAACCTTCCTATTCTCATAGCTTCTACAGATTGTAAATTAAAAATAAACATTTTTGCAAAAATAATTATATTATTGATTGACTATGGCTTTTCAAATCACTCAGTGTTGCTATCTGTAGCGTTAGTTCTAGGCAAATGTTGCAATTCTTCAGCCATTCCTGGACCTGTGACCAAAAACGAGCTACATATGGACAATACCAAAATAAATATCTAATGACTCTGCCTCCTCACAGCAGAATCTGCAGAGCTGGGAAGATTGTATCCCCCATATATATAACATTCTATTAGTTGCAAGAATTTTGTATAGTTATTTAAATGGAAAAATTCGAAGTATTGAATCAGGCGTTGTTTTGCGTATCAATTCATAAACCATGTGCCATGGAATGGGTACATCGAAAATCTCAACTATTTTGCAATTTATATAGATATACATTTTAGCTGAATACGTTTAATCAGTTTCACAATTCCTGACAAGAGTAAAAATTGTCTTAGTTCAGTTAGGATCACCACTTTATTTTAAGGTGAAATGTCAGAATAGAATGATTTCAGGTTATTCCCAGTGGGCCAGAAGTTCAGAATTTTATAGCATTGCCTTTAAATTGTTTAACTTGGGTCAAACGTTTCAGGTAGCCTTCTACAGGCTTCCCACAATAAGTTGGAGTAAGGCTGTCATATTTTCCCAGGTATCCCTCTACAGTCCAAGTGCCTTATTCATAGGCATATGGCTCAAAACATGGAAGAATGTGAAAAGGCTACTCAAATATGAATTTAAATGAGCAGTAGCGTGTCATTTAAATATACTGATAGCAAATATTGTCCTTCAACCAGCAACCCGTGGGTCATAACAGCTTGCTAGTTTACTTGCGCACATTTCACAGAACTACCTGACTTTTAAATTCCTATGGTTAAAGGCTACAGCAACTGTAGTGAAGTTGGTTACCCATTTCACAGTTAATGACCCAGCTGTTATGGAACAGAATATACATTGCACCATTACATTTTATGTAAAAGCCCATAAAGCTCATGTCAAACTTCTAATTAACCCTCAGTCGCTGTAGTAAGCCTAAAATTGTCAGTATTTATCATTTCTATGGAGAAATTAATGCACAGATGGTAGACTTTGGGCTCGTGACAATTGGACAAACATATATAAACGCAACATGTATCAGTCCCCATGTGTCATTCATACACAGTAACAAACAGTGAATCCAGCTCAAAAAAGGTTTTATTCTTCAGCTTGAAAAATGAGAAGTCACACCTAGTGAAGAGGATCCTTGTGTTTTAGGTATTGAAATGCTCAGTAAGACAACGCAACAGAATAGGACAAAATCAGAAACTCAATCATTTTACAATATACCTCCCCTCCAATAACAAATTTGTCAACATTACAGCTGTTATGCTCTCCCCTCCTTATAAATGCAAAGGCAGCAGAATAGAGCAGAAAGACCAGGAGTCCTGGACTGAGGCTGGAGGCCGTAGCCTGGGGATGGAAGTAGTTTAGCTCTGGCCTCCCAGGGTGTGCTTGTCAAACAGGTACTCTGCCATCTTGTTTTTGACAGCATCCATCTTGGTGAGGTTGGTGATGTGGTCTCCCAGCTTCTTAATGACCTCCACCTGCTCATTCAGGTAATGGGTCTCCAGGAAGTCACACAGCTAAAGAGGGAAAACACAGGTCAGACAAGAGAATGACTAGACTATTGTAGATACAGTAACACAAGAGTCTGGTGGTAATGGCATAAGGGCAGACAGACAACTCAATGAGGTGTTTGCAGATGTCTAACTCCTGCATTAGCTGCATTGTGTGTAGTGTTCATCTGTGGACTATTGTGTGCTTGTGAAGCAGGTCACAATCCTTTGTCATTAGAGCTACAACAACCCAATCAGCTTCTGAGACAGTACCTGTCTTCTATGTGATACATACATGTGATGTGCGGTTCCTCAACTTACATGGGGGTCAACCTTGTCAGAGGCAATCTTGTGCAAGTCCAGTAGGGCCTGGTTCACATTCTTCTCCAGCTGCAGAGCACACTGCATGGCCTCCAGCCCATTGCCCCACTCATCACGATCTGGCTTCTACAGACAGGCCAGAATGAAACAGGAGGGTTAGGGACAACTAGCAGATGTTTCTATGCATACCTACTAACAGTCACAGTTAGCCAGTATATCTGGCACATTAAGGGATCAAACAAACTGGAAACAATGAAACAAAAAGTAAAGATAGGGTCAATTTAACCACATATGCTTTAGTTTTATTAGCACATAGGGTGTGGCTCAGTCGGTAGAGCATGACGTTCGCAATGCCAATGGTTCCACTTCCTGCTGGGGCCAACTATACATAAAATGTATGCACATGGCCAAGTCAATATTGCCATGCAGCACAGAAAATGTGGTTTTAATTTATAATGTGGGCTTCGCCATCCCAGAAATATACATTTTAAAATAATAAAAATGACCCCCCCCCCCCCACTTAAACTTCCTTCGGAATAAAGAACGCTTAGGGCGTCCATCCAATGATTTCAAATCCCTGTACTCATAAGCCTACAGTTAGCAGTATGGCCACATCTTCAGCCGCCTTGCTCTAATACCAGGGCAGTCACTTACGGCACACCTCAAATGAAATCACTTAGCTTACCATTAATGACTACTCATTCAAAATAACTGTTTACGTCAGTATGTGTTAAGAGAACAAAAGAACATCTAGAACCTAAAGGGTTCTTCATTCGCCCTCTAGATGGACCATTTGTCCATGAAGAACCTCTTCAACTGAGAACTCTAGTCTATGTAGAATAAACCTTTTTTCTATTAGTCTACAATCTAAATGTGTTTTCCTATTGCTCAGGGCTCACCTTGATGTCCTGGAGTAGAACGCGTCCACCTCTCTTGTTCTGGAAAGAGAGTAGCTTGTCGGCGTGCTCGCGCTCCTCGTCGCTGTTCTCCTTGAAGAAATGCGCGAAGCCAGACAGAGCCACATCGTCACGGGAGAAATAGAAAGCCTGGGTGGATAAACAATACAGTGTGGTTAGAGAGAAAAAAACATCCCAAACATGACACATTCTGTTGTGGCAACTAAACTTGATAGACATGAATCAGTCTAGTCCGTAGTCTACTTGGTAACCTGCCAATTAACCTGTCGAGGAGTTGTTACGCGCTCTGTCCAAGGTAGGATAGATTCCCGGCTTCATTTGAAAGCTATATCTACCTGGAGGCTCTTAATAGCCAAGCAAAGTAAGACTCAATTATATACTTAACGGAGTTGAGATTCTTGGCTATTAATTTTCTAGGCCTACAGAAAATTCAGGTGAAAAAAAGCCATTTAAGCCCAGGCATTACAATATACATGTAGATCAACAAAACGGTAATCTTGGTAGACTCCTTACCATTGACGTGTAGGTGTAGGAGGCAAACATCTCCAAGTTGATCATCCGGTTGATGGCAGTTTCGCAATCGTGGTGATAGTTCTGGCGGATCTGAGACTCCATCTTGGCAGATTTTCTTTTATAGCTAAATGAATGTTACAAAAATAGAGTTTCTTAAACTATTTTGCTATTACAGTTCAAGTAAGTGTTATGTTATCCAATCCGGAATGTTCTATAATGCGGGARGAAGGCAGAGGAGTTCCGTTCAATCACTGTTGAAGCAAGAACTTCTTCATGCGTCTTCTCAGACTTGTGAACTGGAAGGTGCCTTGTTCGCTCTATTTATTGTTCCAAACGGAATGCGTCAGTGAAATCCACCCTCACAGAGCGTAGCCAATCACCTTTAGAATTTCAACAGAAACTAGGCGGTCATTTGATGACGATCCCACTCATACACATGACCTAAAGCGAAGATGATTTATTATATTGACAAGAGAGCCGAGTGACCAATCTAACAATGGAAATACATTTGCGCAACGATTGAAGACAGGCAAGATCAGGTGGGACCATTCTAGCCAATGAAAGTGCAGGTACGCGTGTGAACAACACACAGAACTAAACGTCGTTTTGCTCAAAGTTGCCGGAATGCCACGTGCATCCACATATATTAGTACATTTGTAAAGCTTAAACAATACGAAACTTCGATCAAAATCCTCAAGTAATTTGACACTCTTGTTATATACCTCCACACAAAAACGGGCTTATCTCACGCGGACAGATTTTGGGCGGAGTAAATGCTCTCGCCTCGACCTCTTCATCTTAATCTGTTTTAAAAAATGTACCTTGTTCTARGACATGCTTGGCATTCCTTTTTAAAGGATACGTTTGGGTGAGCATATAACGCGAACGTCTAGCATTCCAAAGGTTGCTTCAGTTCACAGACAACTTTAGCATTTTTGCTAATTAGCAACTTTGCAACTATTTACAACTTTTTAGTTACTTTGCCACTACTTAGCGTGTTAGCTAAACCTTCCCCTAACCGTAACCCTTTAACCTAACTCCTGACCTTAACCTTAGACCTAACCTTAACTCTTAACCCCTAGCCTAGCTAACTTTAGCCACCTAGCTAATATATTTCAAATTGCCACCCTTTGCCTTGATGACAGCTTTGCACACTCTTGGCATTCTCTCAACCAGCTTCACCTGGAATGCTTTTGCAACAGTCTTGAAGGAGTTCTCACATATGCTGAGCACTTATTGGCTGCTTTTCCTTCACTCTGCGGTCCGACTCATCCCAAACCATCTCAATTTTGTTGAGATCGGGGGATTGTAGAAGCCAGHTCATCTGATGCAGCACTCCATCACTCTCCTTCTTGGTAAAATAGCCCTTACACAGCCTGGAGGTGTGTTGGGTCATTGTCCTTTTMAAAAACAAATGATAGTCCCAGTAAGCCCAAACCAGATGGGATGGTGTATCGCTGCATAATGCTGTGGTAGCCGATCTGGTTAAGTGTTACCAGCACCCCCACAACATAACACCTCCTCCTCCATGCTTTACGGTGGGAAATACACATGCAGAGATCATCCGTTCACTCACAAAGATACGGCTGTTGGAACCAAAAATCTCCAATTTGGACTCCAGACCAAAGGACAAATTTCCACCGGTCCAATGTCCATTGCTCATGATTCTTGGCCCAAGCAAGTCTCTTATTATTATTGGTGTCTTTTAGTAGTGGTTTCTTTGCAACAATTCAACCATGAAGGCCTGATTCACACAGTCTCATCTGAACAGTTAATGTTGAGATGTGTCTGTTACTTGAACTCTGAAGCATTTACTTGGGCTGCAATTTTTGAGGCTGGTAACTCTAATGAACTCATCCTCTGCAGCAGAGGTAACTCTGGGTCTTCCATTCCTGTGGTGGTCCTCATGAGAGCCAGTTTCATCATAGCGCATGATGGTTTCTGTGACTACACTTGAAGAAACTCAAAGTTCTTGAAATTTTCCGGATTGACTGACCTTCATGTCTTAAAGTAATGATGGACTGTCATTTCTCTTTACTTATTTGAGCTGTTCTTACCATAATATGGACCTAGTGTTTTACCAAATAGGGCTATCTTCTGTATACCCCCCCTACCTCGTCACAACACAACTGATTGGTCAAAACTAATTAAGAAGGAAGGAAATTCCACAAATTAACTTTTAAGAAGACACACCTGTTAATTGAAATGCATTCCAGGTGACTACCTCATGAAGCTGGTTGAGAGAAAGCCAAGAGTGTGCAAAGCTGTCATCAAGGCAAAGGGTAGCTATTTGAAGAATCTCAAGTATAAAATATGCTTTTTTGGTTACTACATGATTCCATATGTGTTATTTCATAGTTTTGATGTCTTCACTATTATTCTACAATGTAGAAAATAGTAAAATTAAAGAAAAACCCTTGAATGAGTCTTAAACTTTTGACCGGTAGTGTATACATATTTTTTGTCTAATAAACACTACAAACAGGCTACCCGACCGCTCGGAGGCTTCCGCATGGTCCTAAAGCACACTGTTGCCTCGTTTTGTATCACATTCCAATGATAAAACTGGTGGGATGGACAAAAATGCATGTCCCCCTGTCCCCAGTGAAATTTGCACACCTGCTTATTCCTGTCATAACCTCCTGTTGGTTCTACTACAGTATGGACTGACTCAGGCTCTGCCCTGGCTGTATTTCTGCCTTGTCATTGTGACTCAGCATTCTGGAGTCTCAAGCAGAGACGGAAGAGGAAGCGAGACAGCCCACTCCTTCATTTTTTCCCTCAATGGAAGTCAACTAACTAAGCAGACCACTATCGCATTGTTGTCTGCTTAAGGAGCCACCTCCTTAAGCAGACAGTGGTAAACGGCCTGAGTGAACTATCTTCACTATCTTGGGCAAAGACCGGCTGATACCAGATTTGAAGAAAAGGAAAAACGGAAGGAGAGAACAGCAGGAACATATACTATACTATGCAACTTACATATACTGTGTAACTTACTAAGGCATTTGTAAACAAATAGCTGTTTCGGGTGAATTGAAGGGAAAATACAACAACTTTCCTGAAAATGTTGTCAATTTAGTCAATCAGAACTCAAATACCAATATTTTTCTATATTACTTTAAACTGTTGGTATAACTATAACAGTTCAGAATGTCACCACCAATGTCAAAACCCATTATTCTATTTGTTCCCTTCACCATGTTTGGGTAGTACATGGTCTTGAAATTACTAATTTCTTTATATATATTAGTATTTTCTCTCTCTTTATTGAGATATCAAGTTATAAATGAGAAGGGGGTGACAGAAAGGTAGAGGAATACAGATATGAAGGCGTAGGCAGGGTTTGAATCCATGCCGCAAAGGTCCACGTGTGGTCCAGAGTCAGCAGCATTACCACTAGACCAGACTATGGCACAAAATTAATAAGGTCTAATACTCAATTAACTTAAAAGGAGTCGAGGCACTCAAAATCAAGAAACTGCTGACTTGATTACACTTTAATTGCACTATCAATTCATTAAAAAGTATACATACATGGTTGTAAAGGAAATCATGTTCAGTCCTAATAAGCTGAAGATTCTATAATGAATGAAATTTAACAAGTATTGTGTTAGTCTACCTGAAAGAGAGGCTGATTACTTTGTTGTCGTGAAAGTGAACTGGGATAGAAATACATGATCAATCCAATTAAAGTGAGTGTCGTGATGCCAACTTTGGACCAACTACATTAAGTGTAAAGGCTTGGATAGGCCTATGGCTCAGAATATGGAATAGAATGTGAATGGTGGGCTACTCACTCAAGTATTAATTCAAATATATAGTAGATTATAGGTTGTGGGCGGAAGCCGGAAAAACGTGAAGTTGATCGATCCCCATCGAGGGAGGAGCAGATTTTTTGTATACGACAGTTAAACATTCTTATAATAACTATAACTTATCTTGCACATTGTCTCATAAAAGTATAGTTTAACACGGCTTCTATCTAGGATGTAAACACAGCCTCAATTGAGGTCTGAAAAGTCAAACTGCTTGCTGTATGTGTTTGATGAACTCCCAAAGAGTGAAATAAGATAAACATCTGTTTTTGAGTGCACTTGAAAAATCAAATTTATTTATATAGCCCTTCTTACATCAGCTGATATCTCAAAGTGCTGTACAGAAACCCAGCCTAAAACCCCAAACAGCAAGCAATGCAGGTGTAAAAGCACGGTGGCTAGGAAAAACTCCCTAGAAAGGTCAAAACCTAGGAAGAAACCTAGAGCGGAACCAGGCTATGAGGGGTGGCCAGTCCTCTTCTGGCTGTGCCGGGTGGAGATTATAACAGAACATGGCCAAGATGTTCAGAATGTCATAAATGACCAGCATGGTCAAACAATAATAATCACAGTAGTTGTCGAGGGTGCAGCAAGTCAGCACCTCAGGCGTAAATGTCAGTTGGCTTTTCATAGCCGATCATGAAGAGTATCTCTACCGCTCCTGCGGTCTCTAGAGAGTTGAAAACAGCAGGTCTGGGACAGGCAGCACGTCCGGTGAACAGGTCAGGGTTCCATAGCCGCAGGCAGAACAGTTGAAACTGGAGCAGCAGCATGGCCAGGTGGACTGGGAACAGCAAGGAGTCATCATGCCAGGTAGTCCTGAGGCATGGTCCTAGGGCTCAGGTCCTCCGAAAGAGAGAAAGAAAGAGAGAGCATGCTTAAATTCACACAGGACACCGGATAAGACAGGAGAAGTACTCCAGATATAACAAACTGACCCTAGCCCCCCGACACATAAACTACTGCAGCATAAATACTGGAGGCTGAGACAGGAGGGGTCAGGAGACACTGTGGCCCCATCCGATGATACCCCCGGACAGGGCAAAACAGGAAGGATATAACCCCACCCACTTTGCCAAAGCACAGCCCCCACACCACTAGAGGAATATCTTCAACCACCAACTTACCATCCTGAGACAAGACCGAGTATAGCCCACAAAGATCTCTGCCACGGCACAACCCAAGGGGGGGCGCCAACCCAGACAGGAAGATCACGTCAGTGACTCAACCCACTCAAGTGAAAGAGCACCAGTAAGCCAGTGACTCAGCCCCTGTAATAGGGTTAGAGGCAGAGAATCCCAGTGGAGAGAGGGGAACCGGCCAGGCAGAGACAGCAAGGGCGGTTCGTTGCTCCAGAGCCTTTCCGTTCACCTTCACACTCCTGGGCCAGACTACACTCAATCATATGACCCACTGAAGAGATGAGTCTTCAGTAAAGACTTAAAAGTTGAGACCGAGTCTGCGTCTCTCACATGGGTAGGCAGACCATTCCATAAAAATTGAGATCTATAGGAGAATGCCCTGCCTCCAGCTGTTTGCTTAGAAATTCTAGGGACAATTAGGAGGCCTGCGTCTTGTGACCGTGTACGTGTAGGTATGTACGGCAGGACCAAATCGGAAAGATAGGTAGGAGCAAGCCCATGTAATGCTTTGTAGGTTAGCAGTAAAACCTTGAAATCAGCCCTTGCCTTAACAGGAAGCCAGTGTAGGGAGGCTAGCATTGGAGTAATATGATCAATTTTTTTGGTTCTAGTCATGATTCTAGCAGCCGTATTTAGCACTAACTGAAGTTTATTTAGTGCTTTATCCGGGTAGCCGGAAAGTAGAGCATTGCAGTAGTCTAACCTAGAAGTAACAAAAGCATGAATTAATTTTTCTGCATAATTTTTGGACAGAAAGTTTCTGATTTTGCAATGTTACGTAGATGGAAAAAATCTGTCCTTGAAACAGTCTTGATATGTTCGTCAAAAGAGAGATCAGGGTCCAGAGTAACACCAAGGTCCTTCACAGTTCTATTTGAGACAACTTTACAACCATCAAGATTAATTGTCAGATTCAACAGAAGATCTCTTTGTTTCTTGGGACCTAGAACAAGCATCTCTGTTTTGTCCGAGTTTAAAAGTAGAACGTTTTCTGTGTCTGAAACACAGGCTTCTAGCGAGGGCAATTTTGGGGCTTCATGCCATGTTTCATTGAAATGTACAGCTGTGTGTCATCCGCATAGCAGTGAAAGTTAACATTATGTTTTCGAATGACATCCCCAAGAGGTAAAATATATAGTGAAAACAATAGTGGTCCTAAAACGGAACCTTGAGCAACACCGAAATGTACAGTTGATTTGTCAGAGGACATACCATTCACAGAGACAAACTGATATCTTTCCGACAGATAAGATCTAAACCAGGCCAGAACTTGTCTGTGTAGACCAATTTGGGTTTCCAATCTCTCCAAAAGAATGTGGTGATCGATGGTATCAAAGGCAGCATTAAGGACTAGGAGCACGAGGACAGATGCAGAGCCTCCGTCTGACGCCATTCAAAGGTAATTTACCACCTACACAAGTGCAGTCTCAGTGCTATGATGGGGTCTAAAACCAGACTGAAGCATTTCGTATACATTGTTTGTCTTCAGGAAGGCAGTGAGTTGCTGCGCAACAGCTTTTTCAAAAAATATTGAGAGGAATGGAAGATTCGATATAGGCCGATAGTTTTTTATATTTTCTGGGTCAAGGTTTGGCTTTTTCAAGAGAGGCTTTATTACTGCCACTTTTAGTGAGTTTGGTACACATCCGGTGGATAGAGAGCCGTTTATTATGTTCAACATAGGAYGGCCAAGCACAGGAAGCAGCTCTTTCAGTAGTTTAGTTGGAATAGGGTCCAGTATGCAGCTTGAAGGTTTAGAMMCCATGATTATTTTCATCATTGTGTCAAYAGATATAGTACTAAAACACTTGAGTGTCTCTCTTGATCCTAGGTCCTGGCAGAGTTGTGCAGACTCAGGACAGCTGAGCTTTGGAGGAATACGCAGCTTTAAAGAGGAGTCCGTAATTTGCTTTCTAATGATCATGATCTTTTCCTCAAAGAAGTTCATGAATTTATTACTGCTGAAGTGAAAGCCATCCTCACTTGGGGAATGCTGCTTTTTAGTTAGCTTTGCGACAGTATCAAAAAATTAAGTTGGAAAAATAGGATGATCGAGCAGCAGTGAGGGCTCTTCGATACTGCACGCTACTGTCTTTCCAAGCTAGTCGGGAAACTTCCAGTTTGGTGTGGCTCCATTTCCGTTCCAATTTTCTGGAAGCTTGCTTCAGAGCTCGGGTATTTTCTGTATACCAGGGAGCTAGTTTCTTATGACAAATGTTTTTAGTTTTTAGGGGTGCAACTGCATCTAGGGTATTGCGCAAGGTTAAATTGAGTTCCTCAGTTAGGTGGTTAACTGATTTTTGTCCTCTGACGTCCTTGGGTAGGCAGAYGGAGTCTGGAAGGGCATCAAGGAATCTTTGTGTTGTCTGAGAATTTATAGCACGACTTTTGATGCTCCTTGGTTGGGTCTGAGCAGATTATTTGTTGCGATTGCAAACGTAATAAAATGGTGGTCCGATAGTCCAGGACTATGAGGAAAAACATTAAGATCTACAACATTTATTCCATGGCACAAAACTAGATCCAGAGTATGACTGTGGCAGTGAGTAGGTCCAGAGACATGTTGGACAAAACCCACTGAGTCGATGATGGCTCCGAAAGCCTTTTGGAGTGGGTCTGTGGACTTTTCCATGTGAATATTAAAATCACCCAAAATTTGAATATTATCTGCTATGACTACAAGGTCTGATAGGAATTCAGGGAACTCAGTGAGGAAGGCTGTATATCGCACCAGGATGCCTGTAAACAGTGGCTATAAAAAGTGATTGAGTAGGCTGCATAGATTACATGACTAGAAGCTCAAAAGACGAAAATGTAATTTACAAATTGTCCCATGAAGAGGTAACTCCGTTGACCATTTAGCCATTTTTTAAAAAGCTAGCCAATGTTAGTTTGACTAGCCTAGCCTGCTACTGTAAATGTCAATTTGCCTGCTCATGAGCCTAGTGTTCCATTAGCTTTCTGTCAGTGACATTTTTTTAAATCATGTTTTGGCCTGATTATATGTCTCTTTTCAACTAGCTAACTGCAGGTTTAAAGAAACATTCAATCATATACGTTTGGTTAGAAAGCCAAATAAAAGCGTATAGCTAGAAAGATGTGTGTGTCATGTATGCTAGAATGTAGGTTTAAAAACTAAGATGCATATGCAAATTAGCCAACACAGCATATCCTACACATATACAGTAGCATACCTTGCAATACAATGTCCTCTAAAAAACAGCTGGGAAAAATGTATATAATTTGGTCTGCAATAAGAGAACCAGAGTTTGATTTATAAACCAGAGGACAACAGAATTCTATTCACTACATGTTACAATAGTAAAACAATCTCTTTGTCACCTCGTCACACTGATTCTGTATTAAATGTAGTCTTTGAGATGGTCTAGAGAGCATGTGTATCCGTGGTTGGTGCTCTTCAACTCTAAAATGCACTATATCCCTCAAACTCAACTCTGAACCTAGAAGCCTGTTCCACTGTTTTTTTTAAATTGTTCCCCTCTAATCAGGGACTGATTTAGACCTGGACACCAGGTGTGTGCAATTTTTTTTACGAGTTGAATACTCCTGCACTAAAACGTATAAGGCAACAAAGAAAAGGTAACAGACAAATACACAAACACTAGAGAAAACTCAGAAATATATTTTTATTTGCTATCTATCTGCATTTTCTCTGGTATTTCTAAAACCACCTGCAACTGGACACGGACATGTGTAAGATAACTGGTTTCCAGAATTGGGAACGAAGACAGTACTGCCAATACCAGGTTAGTTGTAGAATCTACTGCAGTGTTTTGATTTGGCAAACCTGTAATGTCCAGAAATGCTGGATAACAACAATCTTTTGTTATATCATATCTAGTGTAGCTACAAGCTATGGATTATTTTGCCATGGGGCAGAGAGAAAAATGTTTTAGAGCTCAGGGATTCTTAAAAGATGGGACTGTCAACTTTTGTTCTACAAACATTTGTCTTAATAATAACAAAATGTGAAGTTTATATTTTGACAGACCAAAGTATCAGCTATTAACACAATGTAAAGGAACAACCTCCTATTTTTTCATTAAATGCAACTAAGTGGATTTATGTCAACTCCGTCAGACACCATAAAAGGCATTTCATTTGTACAATTATAGTCAAACAAGTGTTTAAAGGCCTTGATTGTTTAATGCTAACATTTAGATTATTCATAAATGTGTAATACAAATCTCCAAACATATTTTTGTTTTGTTTTATAGCTATATTAAATGCTCCAGGGCTAATTTAGTTAGAAATCTGGCATGGTTTTCTAGATTTTGAACATAAAAGAACAATTATGAAGCTAACATTATCCCTTAGGTCTAGCACAGCAAATATAGAAGGTTGTGTGTTCACAGACCCCTATGGGCAAGAGTAAGTGTGGAAAGATCTAATTCCTAGTAAAAGCATTGCATGAGTCTATCATTGTATTTGCAGGTCCGAGAAAAATGTGCCTTTATAAACAATTCATGCAACTCTACGTAATTTTACATATTAGCAGAATATTTTTGTATACTACTCAAATTACTCAAATTACAGGCTAAGAATGGACATGGAGATAGCCCTATGTGTTCATCTTATCCAGTGATGACCTGTCATTCAGGGCAGCTTTGTTTTTCATCTTGTTTGAGCCTCACCTGTTTTGCATGTTATTCTGGCATTAATACGTGTCACATATCAGTTTGCAAACAATGTACAAAAAAGAAAAAGCATTGAGTTAATAAAGCCACATACAAACATTGTCTCTTTTCTTGCTTTCTTCAGTAAGGCAGCTCCAAAATGCAGGTGTTTCCGCCTAGCTCAGTGCTTTCTGTGGTGGTGGGGCAGCCAGAAGATACAGAGCATAGGGGTTGGTAATGTTCTCTACTTGCGCCATGATTGGCTCAGTGTTCTGTCACTCATGGGGACACTACGTCACAGAAAAATGTATGGGGAGAGCTCGGAAATTCAAGCCCCTTGGGTGCTGCCATATAGTTACATTAGAAGTGCCCATCTAAGAAGGCTCAAGGTCATTGACCGCAGATAAAATGACCTCAAATCACGTTATATCTACCGTAGCTTTGATTGGAATGATCATGTCAACATCAAACTTTCAAAATCTTAGTTAGCAAGCTAGCAGTCATCATCATGAATTAAGTTGACAATCTACTGGCAAATCCTTTTCAATCCTTGTCATATGAAGAAAATCCTGAAGATAAATTATAGATAAAACGTATCGGTGCTAATCGGCCATTGGACATAAACATTGCACAACAAATTGGTTATCGCAAATTCAACAATGAGTGGTTTGGAAGGAATCAGTGGCTAACTGCAAACATTACAAAGCAATCACTAGCCTACTATTCAGTGGAGTTGGTGTGTGGTCCAAGTCTGGGGTTAAGGTCCTCTTTTCCAAGCCTAAAAGGATAAACATTCAACATTGGCCATGCCATTGGCRGAGTTCAAAACAACTGGAAACTTGGAACTGGGAAATCTCAGACTTCAGTGAGTTCAAGACAACTGGGAACTCAGAAAGCTCAGACTGGGAAAATACGTTTTGAACGGTCATCCAACTTGGAATTCCAAGTCGGGAACTCAGGCATCTTTCTAGAGCTCCGACCTGAAGATCACTGACTTCATGATTCGACCTTGTTTTTTTTGTAGAGTTTCCAGTTGTCTTGAAAGCACCATAAATCCAGAGAATGCCAGACTTTGATGACAAGATTTGCCCACGAGGGGGGCCGTAAGCTGTTAGTAGCCCATGTCCCTTACTCTAATAATTGGGTCATTTTCCCCCTCATAACTTAGCCTACTGTTCTCACTTGGTGGTGCACATGTAGCCTATAGCCTGTTTTAGAGAAATGTCATCAACAAATATTGTAAGAGCTTTCATTGTCTGCTTATATGCCCCCTTTGTTTATCCTACGGTTCTGACTTGGTGCACAGGGAGAATACTGTAAGAACGGCCCATGTTCTGAATTCTGCCGCTGTACATTTCAAAAGTGCTGACCAAATAGTTATATTGACTACGTTCATCCTACTTTGCATATTAATGTCTTAATCGAAATTACACATTGCCTCTTATCGCTTTCGTTGTCCCCTTATGCCATCATTTGTGCTTCTCATTGTCAGTAGAAACAACTGATATGGCAAGTTAGCCATACCAGCTATCTGTTTTTAATAAAGGCAGTAATTGAGGCTGAATTAACTGTATTGCTGCCAGGTGTAGCAATGGTAAGGTGTTGAGACTGCTATTGGAACAGCTTTATTTAGGCCCTAACAGTTTGGGCACCGTTATAGTGCAATTAACGTATTGTTTAGAGTTTGCCCCACCAGTGATCTTATCATATTTCTCGAATGCCAAATCAGTGTGTCTTGTTTGCAACGGAACTGTCCCTGTTAGGAATCTGAACATGGTACTTCCTTTCAAAAGTCCGGCCTACCTTTCCACCCCAGACAGTAGGCCTACCGACGCAGAACAATGTAAGATTTAACAGACGGCTATTCTTCTTTAACAACAGGTCACAAGGGTTTCCCTAAAAGCTGTCTGGGTTTAAACATCTGTTGTACAGAAAGTGAATAGCTTAATCAATGGAAAGTGACAGAATTAGATTACTTCTCAAGCAAATATTTTTTTTTTGCCTCCTCCACTGTAAGAGATTGTAGCTCAGACTCTGAATGTCAAAGAAACTAAACAATGATATTCCCATATGGATCGAAGTCATGTTTTTCCAGGGTATTTTCAGCTTGTTTTTTGCATAAATCATAACGGACCAAAGTGCTGTTATAGATCACTGTATGTAATCGGATCTGTTTAATTTTATTCCAAATCTTAAGATAACAATGGGTAGGCACTTGATTTTTGCCAGTTTTCCAATAAAAGGTAGGCCTATGGCATACCCTCTCATACACCCTCAATTCCAGTACTGGTTTTAACAGCCATTCACTGACATGGAGGAGGCTATTTAAAGAGTGCATGGTGGGTGGAGGAATTGAACCACAAATCTATGGATATAGCAGCCTATAGCCTAATTCTGTCTGTCAAACAGGTAGAGCTACCTCTTATTTCTTAAATAGAAAATAAGAAATAGGCTCCAACACAAAGCCCTCTTGTTGTTAGTAAAGTCTAATTAAAATGAAGACGGTTTAAATGAATTATTCCTTCTCCAATTTGCCTATTTTCAGCACCATCAGCTGTCCATTTCCAATTGATTGTGTCACGACTGCTGCTTCAAGTTTCAGCACCACAATGTAAGTAACTTAAATCTGGCTTATTGTGATGTCAATAAGTTGGATAAATACATAATGGGCAAGAAACATATTTATTTTCTTCAAATCAATTATAGTAGTAGCAAGCTATCAAAGTTGACCTTCGGTCTTCATCTTCACGCTCTCCTTCTCAAACTTTACAGAACATAGGCTATAGGCTAGTCCACGTGCAAGATATTGCATTTTTTGGACTAGGCCTAATCAGTAATAATTTTCTGAGGAATTCTTTGACTCTCCTCCTGAACTGCCACTGTAGGCCTACACAGCACAGCATTGGTTAGCCTGCACAAAAAAACGGTTTTGATCAGCAAGGGCAGAGCAGGACTCAGGGTTGGAATATCCATTGCAGTGTGTAATGCAGTCTAGTTTTATTTACGCAATCCCAGCAGCTATCTTAGAAATATAACTTTGCTCTGTGCTTCTCTGAGCATGCACTTCGTAGCCTATAGCCTATAGGCTATGAATCAATTGATTGAGACCACGCTAAATAGCCTATAGGTACACTTCATATTGCATTTCCAGCAGAGAATCGGGTGGAATCAGGAATACATCGATATATAGCCTAATAAGCAACGAATTCTAAAACACTGAGAAATATTCAAATTTCTTCAATTACAAACTACATGACCCTCCCCTGGTCTAGATTTTAAAAATACTAATCCCTCCCCTTGACTGAAATTAAAAATGCATGACCCTCCCCCATTTTCCTCCAGGTACCCAGCCTGTACATTTTATCAATTTCTTAGCATTACAATTTTATCGTAAAAACTAAGAATGTTCTCAAGTTAAAGTTATAAACAGAAGTGATAGTAACACTGTAAAAGATTAACCATTACAGAACTCTTTCGTTTGAAGTTCTGAAGGGTGACACCCCTCTATTCCTATTTCTCTTCCTCCTTCCCACTCTTTCTCCTGTCATAACCTCCTGTTGGTTCTAATACAGTATGGAATGACTCAGGCTATGCCATGGCTGTATTTCTGCCTTGTCATTGTGACTCAGCATTCTGGAGACCCAAGCAGAGACGGAAGAGGAAGCAAGATGTTCACTCCCTCAATGGTTCTGTTTCAATGGAAGTCAAGGACTAAGCCGACAGCTATCGCATTGGTGTCTATGGAGAGCAACCCCCCCACCCCCCTTAAGCAGACAGTGGTTAATGGCTTGAGTGAATTACCTTCATTTACCCACCATCTTTGGCCTGAAGGCCATTCTTTTCCGCTATCACCGTGACAATGCTGGAAGGAAACTAGGTCTCATGACTGTGGAAACAGACTTGAGCGGTGGTGAGTGGGCGAAAACTAGGAGAGAACAGCAGTAACATATTATGTAACTTACTAAGGCATTTTTAAACAAATAGCTGTAATATGGTTGTTTCTGATGAACGTTGGAGGGAAAATACACCAACAACTTTCCTGATAATTTGGACAATATACCCCAATCACAATTCAAATAACAATATTTTTCAATATTACTTTAAACTGCTGGTCTAACTAACAGTTTAGAAAATCATCAACAAACCCCTTGGTTTTTCACACTCAGTAGTTTCCTGTGTGTATCAAGAATGATCCACCTCACATAGGGACATTCAGCCAATTTAACACAACTGTGGGAAGCATTGGAGTCAACATGGGCCAACATCCCTGTAGAACGCTTTCGACACCTTATAGATCGAATCCTTGCCCCAACGAATTGAGGCTGTTCTGAGGGAAAAAGGTGCGTTTGCAATTCAATATTAGGAAGGTGTTCTTAATGTTTTATACTCTCAGAGTATATATACAGTCCCATAAAAAGTATTTCCCCCTTTCTGGTTTTCTCTATTTTTGTTATCAGATCTTCAACCAAAACCTAATATTAGATAAAGGGAACATAGGTTTACAAATAACAAAAAAAAGATATACTTATTTTATTTATTTAATTAACCAAGTTACGCAACACCTAATTCCCCTGTGTGAAAAAGTAATTGCCCCTTTACACTCAATAACTGGTATTGCCACCTTTAGCCTGCAATGACTAAAAACAAATGCTCAATAACCATATGGGTCCATATTATCAGGCAGGTGTGTAATTTAGCAACAAGCATGATACCCTGTATTATGGGGTTGTATGGGGTTGCCCATCTACATTTACCCCAGTGTGCTAATCATTAGCTAGATCACTGGTTCTCAATCCTGGTCCTGGGGACCCAAAGGGGTGCACATTTTAGTTTTTTCCCAAGCACTACACAGCTGATTCAAATCATCAAAGCCTTTTGATGAGTTGATCATTTGAATCAGCTGTGTAGAGATAGGGCAAAAACAAAAATGTGCAACCCTTTGGGTTCCCAGGACCAGGATTGAAAAACCAGTGAGCTAGATCATAAACTCAAAACATTATCTTGTTGCCAGCAACATAGGCTATTGCTGACTTGACTGTCCCAAACTTTCCACTGGTACTCAGCCAAGGATGTATAAACACTGAATAATGTAGGCCTATCTATTACAACAGAATTCTGTTACTGCCTACCATGCTATGTTGTTGTCTTAGGTCTCTCTTTATGTAGTGTTGTGTTGTCTCTCTTGTCATGAAAGGCCTTTTGCCTTTTGGTAGGCCGTCATTGTGAATAAGACATTTTTCTTTACAGACGTGCCTAGTTAAATAAACATAAAAATAAATAAAGCACCTCTCTGCAGCTTTTGACATTATTGACCATAATCTGCTGGAAAAAGCGTACGTGTAATGGCTTTACATGCCCTGCTATATTGTGGATCTAGAGTTACCTGTCTACCAGAACACAGAGGGTGTTCTTTAATGGAATCTTCTCCAACTTAATCTAAGTAGAGTAAGACATTCCCCAGAGCAGCTGTCTAGGCCCCTTATTTTTTCTATCTTTACTAATGACTTGCCACTGGTGCTGAGTGAAGCCTGTGTGTCTATGTAAGCTGATGACTCAACACTATACACTATACATGAATTTCAAAAACTAAAGGCATTGTATTTGGGACATAAAATTAAAACACTAAACCCTATACCTCAACTAAATCTTGTAATGGATAATGTGGAAATGTAACAAGTTGAGAATAAACTTCTGTAATGGTAAAAACATATTGATACAACAGTAGCTAAAATGGGGATAGATCTGTCCATAATAAAGCACTGCTCTGCCTTCCTAACAACACTATTAACAAGGTAGGTTCTAAAGGCCCTTGTTTTGTCGCCCCTGGACTACTGTCCAGTCGTGTGGTCAGGTGCCACAAAAAAGGACTTATGAAAATTACAATTGGCCCAGAACTGGGCAGCACAGCTCACCCTTAAATGTACACAGAGAGCTAACATTAACATTATGAACATCAATCTCTCATGGCTCAGAGTAGAGGAGAGATTGACTTCATCACTACTTGTATTTGTGAGAAGTATTGACATGTTGAATGCACCGAGCTGTCAGTTTAAACTACTAGCACACAACTCAGACACCAGTGCATACCCCACAAGACATGCCACCAGGTCTCTTCACAGTCCCCAAGTCCAGAACAGACTATGGGAGGTGCACAGTCCTACAGAGAGCCATGACATGGCTACTATTCCACATCAAGTAACTCATGCAAGCAGTAAAATAAAATTTAAAAATAGATAAAAATACAACTTATGAGACAGCGGGGACTGTGAAGAGACACATATGCACTATAGACACACACACATGGATTTTGTGTTGTAGATATGTGGTAGTAGAGTAGTGGCCTGAGTGCAAACCCTTAATGTGTTGTGAAATCTGTTTAATGTAATTTTAGTCTTATTGTATAGAACTGCCTTTAATTTGTCAGACCCCATGAAGAGTAACTGCTGCCTTGACAGCAGCTAATAAGGATCCATAACAAATACAAATGTTGGTAAATTAAGGAATAAGCAAATGAATAAATGCGATCTAGTGGCCTTTGGGTACATCAGATTACAAATCTCTGGCCCTCTGTGGCCTTATGTAAAATATATTTTCAAATAGAATGGCAAAGCTGTGAAACTTTACCCTAAATTCAAACCAAGTCAGTGAATACCATACAACTGTGCTCAATTTACCATGTCAATACTTCTTGGTTGTAACTGTTGGTTGCAGTTGTGAAAAGAAAATAGTTGCATAGTTATTGAAAATGCCATTGCTGATTAGACAGTTCTCTTTAGGCTATTTTCCCCTTTAACCAAATGGTCTATCCACTAGAAACTCATTTAGAATATGGACACATTACAAAAAAATTCAGTTAAGTATTAAAGTTAAGCTTGACTGTTAATTACCAAAATTAAAGTGTTCAGTAATTTCAGTAAATTACCAGTAGCTTTGCAACCATATGACAGTTCCAATAAGCCCCTTATGGTGAACGAGAGGCTTGTAGAATCCTTACTATTTTAGTATTCAGTTCATAGTTTGCTGTAGGGGGACTATTGGGCATGAAACTGAAATAAACAAAATGATTAAAGATTAATTTCTCAGTAAGAGCCAAACTTCCATCACTAGAGAAATGCGCCATAACAGCTGGCTAACAGCTTTGATTGACCTCTAGGCCGTCTAAAACTTGTGATGCACAGAGTAAAGGTCTACATCAACTGTTGTCACCCATTTCACTCCTTTGGACCTAGAGTTGACAGGTTAGGCCCTTAATTGACATGGCACTATAACAAGATACTGTAGAGGACACGCTCTGTGGTAAGAGGTAATGTCCTTTATAAACCTCATGTTAAACTTCCCCTATTGTTAGGACCCTCAGGCACTAGTAGGTCTACAATTGTCAGTATTTACCACCAGGAAACAAAGATACTCATTAAGACAGAGCATAGAACCTGAATAGACTAATACAACATCCATTACAACAATTAGAAAATAAATTTGTGATATTTTTTATTGTTTTACAAGATGCCTTGCCTCAAATACAGTAGTGTTGTCAACAAAACACCTCAATGTTACAGCTGTGTTGCACTGCACCAGTTTAACACTCTCCCCTCCCTATAAAGAAAAAGCCAGTAGGATCTATCAGAAAAGCCAAGAGTCCTGGACTGAGGCTGGAGGCCGTAGCCTGGGGATGGGAGTGGTTTAGCTCTGGCCTCCCAGGGTGTGCTTGTCAAACAGGTACTCTGCCATCTTGTTVTTGACAGCATCCATCTTGGTGAGGTTGGTGATGTGGTCTCCCAGCTTCTTAATGGCCTCCACCTGCTCYTTCAGGTAATGGGTCTCCAGGAAGTCACACAGCTAAAGAGGGAAAACACAGGTCAGACATGAGAATGACTACAGACTATTGTAGATACAGTAACACAAGAGCCTGGTGGTAATGGCATAAGTGCAGATAATATGTTTCCAGCTTTTTTTTTTAACTAGGCAAGTCATTTAACACATTCTTATTTACAATGACATCCTAACGTGGAATAGTGGGTTAACTGCTTCGTTCAGGGGCAGAACATATTTTTACCTGGTCAGATAGGGGATTCAAGCCAGCAACCTTTGTTACTGGCCCAACGCTCTAACCACTAGGCAACCTGCCACCCTTTATGCAAAATTATGCATTAGCTGCATTGTGTGTATAGTGTGCATCTGTGGACTATTGTGTGCGTGTGAAGAAGCAGGTCACACAATCCTGTGTCATTAATCAGAGCTACAACAACCTGATCATCTCCTGAGACAGTACCTGTCTTCTATGTGATACATACATGTGATGTGCGGTTCCTCAACTTACATGGGGGTCAACCTTGCCAGAGGCAATCTTGTGCAGGTCCAGCAGGGCCTGGTTCACATTCTTCTCCAGCTGCAGAGCACACTGCATGGCCTCCAGCCCATTGCCCCACTCATCACGTTCTGGCTTCTACACAGGACAGAATGAACACAGAAGTGTAAGGGACTACTAGCAGACATTAAGGTTAGGATAAAGTGAACAGTTAAACCCCTCACACTCAGTTCAGTGGTTAGAGGCAGTATGTTCAGGACTACTCCAGGTTCTCTAGATCAACTCTGTAGACACTCTCCTCCATGAAGTAAAGACATGTCTACAATCTAAAATGGTGTTTTCGATGCTGAGGGGCTCACCTTGATGTCCTGGAGTAAAATGCGTCCACCTCTCTTGTTCTGGAAAGAAAGTAGCTTGTCGGCGTGCTCGCGCTCCTCGTCGCTGTTCTCCTTGAAGAAATGCGCGAAGCCAGACAGAGCCACATCGTCACGGGAGAAATAGAAAGCCTGGGNACATTCTTCTCCAGCTGCAGAGCACACTGCATGGCCTCCAGCCCATTGCCCCACTCATCACGATCTGGCTTCTACACAGGACAGAATGAACACAGAAGTGTTAGGGACTACTAGCAGACATTAAGGTTAGGATAAATTGAACAGAGTTACACTCCTCACTCAGTTCAGTGGTTAGAGGCAGTATGTTCAGGACTACTCCAGGTTCTCTAGATCAACTCTGTAGACACTCATCCATGAAGTAAAGACATTTCTATCAGTCTACAATCTAAATGGGTTTTTCGATGCTCAGGCGCTCACCTTGATGTCCTGGAGTAGAACGCGTCCACCTCTCTTGTTCTGGAAAGAGAGTAGCTTGTCGGCGTGCTCGCGCTCCTCGTCGCTGTTCTCCTTGAAGAAATGCGCGAAGCCAGACAGAGCCACATCGTCACGGGAGAAATAGAAAGCCTGGGCGGATAAACAAGACAGTGTGGTTAAAAGAAAAAAATTACAACCTGAACGTGCCTCTGCATTCGGTCCTTGTTGTTGCAACTAAGGTTGATGACAAAGGCTAGTCCATAGTCTACTTGGTAACATGCCAAATAACGAGGAGTTGTTATGCGCTCTGTCCAAGGTAGGATAGATTCCCAACGTCATTTGAATGCTATATATACCTGAAGGCTGTTAATAGCCAAGCCAACAAACTCAAATATGTACTTCACGGAGTTAAGTTTATCGGCTATTAATTGTTTAGGACTACAGAAAAGGTGAAAAAAAGGCATTTAAGCCCAGGCATAATAATAAACAGGTAGATCAACAAAACGGTAATCTTGGTAGACTCCTTACCATTGAAGTGTAGGTGTAGGAGGCAAACATCTCCATGTTGATCATCCGGTTGATGGCAGCTTCGCAATCGTGGTGATAGTTRTGGCGGATCTGAGACTCCATCTTCGCAGATTTTCTTTTATATCTAAATGAAAGTACAAAAATASAGTTTCTTCAACTATTATAGTTAGAGTAAGTGTTATGTTATCAATCCGGAATGTTCTATAATACAGGACGAAGGCAGAGGAGTTCCGTTCAATCACTGTTGAAGCAAGAACTTCTTCATGCGTCTTCCCAGACTTGTGAATTGGAAGGAGCTTTGTTCGCTCTATTTATTGTTCCAAACGGAACACGTCAGTGAAATCCACCCTCACAGAGCGTAGCCAATCACCATTAGAATTTCAACAGGAACTAGGCGGATCATTTGATGACGAGCCCACTCCTCAGGAGCGAATGAAACATTGTGTGTTCTCATGWATTCTTGATAATCATATAGTTGGCCATCATTATTCAATAATTGTTTCATCCAAATAATGTTGTTGTCAAACCAGTCTTGGAAAAATAAAGACTTGTTTTTGTGTTTTAAGTCTTTCTTATTCCAGATTGTATACTTATGTTCTTATGTCAGAAGATTTTGGAGTGTTAGAWGATTTTATCTTGAAAGAGAAGACTATTAATGTTAATCTGAGAGACTTTGATATTATGTTTTATGATATGGACCCTGATTTAACATTCATTGTTAATTTGTTTATCTTTCATGGAAGATTCTTTATCCATAAAATGAAGTGGGCAGAGAACAAACCCCTCTTCACATTATTTAAGATAGAATTTCAAATATTATTTTGAAATGATCAGTAAATGTAAAAACAAAAAAGCAATATGAGTCTCTTTATGGTGCATATCTCCCTCACTAACTTTAAACATCAGCTGTCAGAGCAGGTCACAGATCATTGCACCTGTACATAGKCCATCTGTAGGTAGCCCATCCAACTACCTCATCCCCATATTGTTACTTATTTTTTTGCTCCTTTGCACCCCAGTATCTCTACTTGCACACTCATCTTCTGCACATCTATCACTCCAATGTTTAATTGCTAAATTGTAATCACTTCGCCACTACGGCCAATTTATTGCCCTACCTCCCTAATCATACCTCATTTGCACATACTGTATATAGATTTTTTTCTATTGTGTTATTGACTGTATGTTGTGTTTATTCCATGTGTAACTCTGTGTTATTGTTTGTGTCACACTGCTTTGCTTTATCTTGGCCAGGTCGCAGTTGTATACGAGAACTTGTTCTCAACTGGCCTACCTGGTTAAATAAAGGTTACATTTGAGTATACTGTAAAAGCTCGGTAAACTTTTAGTTGAGCTTACTAGCGCTTCGACTGTCTACCGGAAGCTGATGCTGTTGCTATGCAACCTCTTGCTAGCTTGTTAGAATAACTAATTACTAGCTAGACATCATACGATTTCGGATGTGTTTTTAAATTCAATCTGGAGTGCCAGAGTACGCTCTGGGTGTTCATAAATTCAGAGCGTTGTCAGATTGTCCTTTCGTAAATTCAAAGCGTTTCGCTCTCGGAGCGTTCAGAGCCCACACTGGCCGCTCTGGCCGAGGAGTAAGGTTGATCCGAGCATTTTGACRTCACAACGGCAGTCAAGCACCCAAGCTAACTGGCTAACTTTGGRTAGCTTGCTAGCTACTTCCAGTGTCCATTGAGAACGCACAATGACTATACCARTTAGCTTATCCTGATGTATCAATAGCCAACTAACTTTACGTTAGGTATCTAGCTAACATACCGGTACATACTGCTGTAATGATATGCTATGCGGTTCGTAAGGACAGCGTAGCTAAAAAATTGTCAGCCAACATCAGACATAACGTGTAAAGTAACTTATTTGAAAAGTCATTACATCGCTCAACATTTTCTTAACCTTTGTCATAATTAGTTAAAACAATGAAATGTATCCGCTCTTGTAATAAACAAAGTAACATTTTTTAAACAGATTAAGATGAGGTCGAGYCGYGAGCATTTACTCCACCCGTGAGATTAGCCCYTTTTTGTGTGGATGTATATAACAGTGTCAAATTACTTGCGGATTTTGATCGAATAGAAGTTTCGTAATGTTTAAGCTTTAACAAATGTACTAATATATGTGGATGCACTGAAGGGTGACACAGCGTTTTAAGTCTGTATTCTTTCCCCTTCCCCCTCTATTTCTCTCCCTCCTTCCCACTCCTTCTCCTGTCATAACCTCCTGTTGGTTCTACTACAGTATGGAATGACTCAGGCTCTGCCCTGGCTGTATTTCTGCCGTGTCATTGTGACTCAGCATTCTGCAGTCTCAAGCAGAGACGGAAGAGGAAGCGAGAAGTTCCACTCCCTCAATGGTTCTGTTTCAATGGAAGTCAAGGACTAAGCAGCAGACAGCTATCGCATTGTGGTTCTATAGAGAAACACCCCCCCCCCTCCCCACCCCCTCAAGCAGACATGGTAAATGGCATGAGTGAATACCTTCATTTATTCACCATCTTTGGCCTGAAGGCCATTCTTTTCCGCTCATCACCGTGACAACTCATAGTTTCCCGTGGGACTCTCTCTCGTGT
>NC_036860.1:13659850-13666179 GCF_002910315.2 Salvelinus sp. IW2-2015
CTCCAGCTGCAGAGCACACTGCATGGCCTCCAGCCCATTGCCCCACTCATCACGTTCTGGCTCTCTAACAGGACAGAATGAACACAGAAGTGTAGGGACTACTAGCAGACATTAAGGTTAGGATAAAGTGAACAGTAACCCCTCACATCAGTTCAGTGGTAGAGGCAGTATGTTCAGGACTACTCCAGGTTCTCTAGATCAACTCTGGAACACTCTCCTCCATGAAGTAAAGATCTATAGTCTACAATCTAAATGGGTTTTTCGATGCTAGGGGCTCACCTTGATGTCCTGGAGTAGAAATGCTGTCACCTCTCTTGTTCTGGAAAGAAAGTAGCTTGTCCGGGCGTCGGCGTGCTCGCGCTCCTCGTCGCTGTTCTCCTTGAAGAAATGCGCGAAGCCAGACAGAGCCACATCGTCACGGGAGAAATAGAAAGCCTGGGTGGATAGACAAGACAGTGTGGTTAGAGAGAAAAAAACAACCCAAACGTGACAGCATTCTATTGTGGCAACTAAACTTGATGACAAAAAGCATTAATCAGTCTCGTCCTAGTCCGTAGTCTATTTGGTAACCTGACAATTAACCTGTCAATGAGTTGTTACGCGCTCTGTCCAAGGTAGGATAGATTCCCGGCTTCATTTGAATGTTATATCTACCTGAAAACTCAAAATAACAAAGTAAAACTCAAATATGAACTTCAGGGAGTTACATTTCTTGGATCTTTAATTGTCTAGGCCCGTAGAAAAGTCAGGTGAAAAATGGCATTTAGGCTCAGGAATAATAATACACAGGTAGATCAACAAAATGGTCATCTTGGTAGACTCATTACCATTGAAGTGTAGGTGTAGGAGGCGAACATCTCCATGTTGATCATCCGGTTGATTGCAGCTTCACAATCGTGGTGATAGTTCTGGCGGATCTGAGACTCCATTTTGGCAGATTATCTTTTATATCAAAATGAAATGTAAAAAATTAAACTTCCTTCGACTATTTTGCTATTACAGTTAGAGTAAGTTTTACGTTATAAATCCAGAATGTTCTATAATGCGAGACGAAGGCAGAGGAGTTCCGTTCAATCACTGTTGAAGCAAGAACTTCTTCATGCGTCTTCCCAGACTTGTGAACTGGAAGGAGCCTTGTTCGCTCTATTTATTGTTCCAAACGGAACGTGTCAGTGAAATCCACCCTCACAGAGCGTAGCCAATCACCATTAGAATTACAACAGGAACTAGGCGGATCATTTGACGACGTGCCCACTCATACACATGACCTAAAGCAAAGATTATTTATTATATTGACAAGAGAGCCGAGTGATAACTCTAACAATGGAAATACATGTGCTCAATGATTGAAGACAGGCAAGACTATAACCAATGAGTGGGCAGGTACGCGTGTAAACATGCACAACTAAACGTCGTTTTTCTCAAAGTTGCCGGAATGCCACGTGCATCCACATATATATGTGTTGGCGTTTGTAAAAGCTTAAACATTACGAAACTTCTATTCGATCAAAATCCTTAAGTAATTTGACACTGTTATATACCTCCACACATAAACGGCCTTATCTCACGCGGACCGATTTTGTGCGGAGTAAATGCTCTCGCCTTGACCTCATCTCGATGTTGTTTATTTTTTATTTTTTAACTTTATTACAAAGTAACATTTTATTGGAAACAACTAAAGGAGTAGTATCAGCCAAAAGCAATGCTACAGTGCAGGTCTAATTACAGCGGTTATTGTTGAATAATGTGTGTGTGTTATATCCTTAGAAGAAAATAGGAAAAATTTGAACACTCATTCTAATATTAGGCTAATTGAGAAATAGTCTACGACTACATTTGATTTAGGATATAAAAGCAGTTCTGTAAACTTCTGTTTCATTCTCTAAGAGCACATGTTTCAATAGCATATGTAGCTTAATTATTGACCTTTTCCAGAATGCAGTCAAAAGAAAAACTGTAGGGTTATCACYCTTTTTCATATAAACTCAATGTTCAATATGAGGTATGGGAATACAGTAGTGGACAGAGAAAGAAAGGCTGGCTTATGTAGAAATGGTATTTGATGATACACCTTTCAGTTTCAAATGACAAATGGTATATCAAAGTTGATTACATTAGCCTAGAAATAACTACACAAAACCATCTAACCATACATAGGTTATTAAGCTAAAACTGTGAAGTGGAAACTTTTTACAGCTAATGAAAATCAAAGACTACAGTAATAAAGTAACCTTCCTAACAACTTCAGTTCACATGACCTGATCTTCCACAACTGTTGACAGGGTGCTGTCATAATAGTGTGTATAGGTGGCATGGAAGTCAGACGCAGGAGAGTTAGACGGAGTGTAAATGTAGACTTTTACTAAATGTCCACTCGATATGCTCCAAGCACGAAAATATACATATATCAAATAAACATGGGTACGAGGTCCCGTCGCACACCTATACAACAAGAAAACAATACTTGACATAAAACAATCTCTGACAAACACATGAGGGGAAACAGAGGGTTAAATACACAATAGGTAATGAATGGGATTGAAAACAGGTGTGTGGGAAGACAAGACAAAACCAATGGAAAATGAAAAATGGATCGATGATGGCTAGAAGGCCGCCCTGTGACGTCGCCCCGCTCGAACAGCCGCACCGAACAAGTAGCAACTCCAACAACGACTTCGCAGAAGTCGTACAGGTGCCTATCAGCCCGCGTGCTGGGTTATTGCGTCAATACACCCATTGTAGTTCGCCAACCATCATTGGTAATTCCATAAGAAAGGAGGAGCCCGTGGCTCTTCCGAATACCTGCGATACTAAACCACTAACCGATACCCTATGATGTTAAGTGGACCGCTCTATAGGTTTTACGGATTGCGTTATTTGTCATGAGTGAGGATAGATGTGAGTAGCGCAAAAGGCCGGGGCTCAGACGTAAAAGGAGCAAAGAACGATAGGTTAGTACAAGCTAAGGGTGTGCACATTCGATTTCCGTGCGTTGTTTCTGATAATGGATGCACGTACTTACTAACTTAGCACACAAGACCGTCCCAGGTATACTAGTTCAGTTCGAGGAGACCTACCTCCAATGATAGTTGGCACACCTACCCATGGCATGTAGGTTGGCGAGGCCACGATAACGCCAGCCCACCCTGAAAGCCCACCTGTACCCAACTACTCTGAGACCGTGAAGAAGATCGGTTGCCACTCCTTAAGTGGCGTCCCGGGGACAAGTAGTAGTGCTAAGCGCCCGAAAGTCACGGGTCGACGACGAATGCGTTCACCAGGCGCTTCTAGCCACCGTCTCTCTTTTACAATTTATCCATTATGGCGGTATTGATGCTACTTGATTCTGTACAGCAAAGGCGGACCACAATCAACATAATGATTCAATCGCCAAGTCTCATAAGTAGCGCTAAACTGATGTATGATTGTCCTGATAACCTCTGTTTCCCCTTCATCCCTTAGTGTTATAATGTCGCAGTGAACCGGAATGTTAAGTTCCATGATGCTAGAAGTATGTGTGTTCTATGTCGCTGATGTGAGTATGAGGGTGTAGCGCGACGCGACACCATCTCGATATATATGTCTCGCAGGGTGGGTTATGCCTATGTGATATAAGAATCAATGCGAGCTGTCTTATATGTTTGCGGGGTGCTTTCGATAGGGCTAGTACGTTCGACCAGTGGACAGTTTAGCTAAAAGGTCTACATGTTCTCACACTCCGTCTCTTAACATCTCCTGCGTATTGTGACCCGCTTCCCAATAGCGCACCTCTCACGGGCGCCACTAATTACGTACGGTATGACTGCCAGACCCTGCCGACCTCAGACAGTATGTCCGAAGATGCGAGGGCGACTCAACAATGATCCGCAGACGAATTTGGAGAAAATGTGTTAGGAAGCCGATATAGAGGGCTCCGTTAACGATAAGGCTGCCTAGTGGTACATTAATTAGATTATCCATTTAGCTGTAAAGAGTTTCCACGGGTAATCCACACACGGCGGCAAAGAAAGATATAGTTAGCCTGTGAAGGTAAAACCATGATGTATGTTAGGGACTCGCGTTGTCTAGCCTTGGTATGAGGTGATTTACGTGTAGACGCTAAGGTGCGTAACAGCTCACGTATGTTCGAGGTATACCGAGTTTGTTCATTTTGAAAGCGAAGCGAAGATGACATGAAGATCAATAAAGACAGGTCGAATATAACCATCCTAGGTCTCACATCGAATCCGACGCCTTTCTTTTCTCTGTCCACTTACGTGTTAAGGTCGAGGAGCCAATAACAATAGTTGAACATTCAGAGAGGATGTTGGTCGACTCTACCTGAGAGAGAAAAGCGTGATAAAGGCCCGGTACAGGTTTTTTCTTTTGACAGTGCATTTCTGACGAAAAGCGCTTCAATAATTAACTACATTATGCATATTGAAACATGGTGCTCTTAGAGAATGAAGACATGAGAGGTTACTCAAGGACACTGCTTTTATATCCTAAATTCAAATGTAGTCGCTCTAGAACATATTTCTCAGATTACGCCTGACAGTATTAGATAAAAATGAGGTTGCTTCAAAAGTTGTGTCCTATTTCTGCTTCTAAAGGGAATCATAAAACCACACCACACAATTGATTCAACAGGATACCAACCGCTATGTAATGGTAGACCTGCAACTGTAGCATTGCTTTTGGGCTGATCACTACTCCTTTAGTTGTTTCCAACCTAACCCCAATGTTACTTTGTAAAAATAACAGTTAAAAAATTAAAAAAGACTGATAACAAATCGAGATGCGATATCTGGCGGGGTCAACCCGCAGCGATGAGCATTTTACTCCGCACAAAAATCGTAGTCCGCGGTGAGATAAGCCCCGTTTATGTGTGTGCGTAGCGCTAGTATACACAGGTGTCAAATGTACTCGAAGGATTTTTTGGATCGAATAGAAGTTTCGTAATGTTTACAGCTGTTACAAACGCCCAAACACATATGCCGCGGCATATGTGAGCCCTGCACGTGGCAGTCCGGGCAACTTTGAGACAACAGGAGCGGGCAGTTTATGTCCGTGAGCACACTGCTTTACACGCGGACGTAACCAACCCTGCCGACGCGCACGTCACTCGGATGTATAAGTCGCCTGGCCGTCTTCAATCATTGTGTGAGCCGCGACGAGCTGTCATGATATAGTGCGCCAATTGAGTGTAGAGTACTCACTCAGCTCCATCCCGTCCGTCGGGAAAATATAATAAAAGTAATGTGCCCTATTGCTTGTAGGTCATGAGGCTCAAAAAGCAACAAGTCCGGCCACGTCCGGTATCAGAATGACAGCAGACGCCCAAGAGCCCACTCAGTGCGGGCACGTCGCTCATAGTTGAAAGTTCCTAATAGCTGAATATAGCAGACAGACAGGCTCCGTGTGAGGGTGGATGTTCAGATGCGTGTTACGACGTATCCAGGTTGAAGTGTGTGAAGCAAGACCTGATAACAATTAGGCAGAAAAATGAGAGTGCCAGAACCAAGGCTCCTTCCAGGCCTCAAACCCAAGCCACAAAAAGTCGTTTTGGGAGACGACACGCGCGCGACAATGAAGACCGACCTTCTTGCGTTGCAACAGTGACGTGAACGGAACTCCTCTGCTTCGTCTCGCATTATTTAGAACATTCGGATTGGCTATAACGTAAAACGTCTACTCTAACTGTAATAGCAGAAATAGTGCGAGGAAGTTTAACTTTTTTGACCAGTAGACATAAAGCATATTATAGACGTATAAAAGATAATCTGGCCTAGGACAATGTGGAAGAAGCACGAGTCCATCAGGACCTCCTCCGCCACATACTCCCCACGCAACCCAGCCGTTCTCAAGCTGGCAATTCCCAGCCGGGGCGCATGATCAGAACACCTGAGACAGACTCTGGTCGCCTGGCCCGCCCTACACGTACACGTTGCAGATGGAACGACATCCGCAGGGTCTGACACGGGCCAGATGTGCAGGGTACTGGCACGAGCACCTTTGGGTTGATCAGTACAACTGGCGGTGTATTGAGTTAGGTCGTCCTGGAGTTGCCTAAGTCGAGATGCCATTTGGAATCTCGAGTCGCGTGGTGAACTGTAGTTCCGTACGACCAAACCTCCTTCGGACAACGAGGATACCCTGAGGAAAATCACAGTGCATACATGTCACATCTCCCCTGGGCCAGCGGATCCATCCCAGCCTCCCTCATGTGCCCAGTACCGATGGATCTACAGTTCCTCTTACGTTTGAAGTTTTCATCGGCCCTAAACGTTCCTATACCACTGTTCAACTCGAAAGCCAACTCTGGGGAAGCGAGATCTGCTGGCTCTCCT
>NC_036860.1:13667923-13669141 GCF_002910315.2 Salvelinus sp. IW2-2015
AAATCTCTGGGCCTGTGTGGCCTTATGTAAAATATGTCAAATAGAATGACAAAGTTGTGAAACTTTAACCTAAATATAAATCAAGTTAGTGAGTACATACAAATGTACTCAGACATTTTACCATGTCAATAATTCTTGGTTGTAAATGTTGGTGGCAGTTGTGAAAAGAAAATAGTTGCCTAGTTATTGAAAATGACATTGCTGAGTAGACTTCTCATTAGGCCATTTTCCCCTTTAACCAAATGGTCTGTCCACTAGAAACTAATTTACTATATGGACACATTAAAAACATATATTTTTCAGTTAAAGTATTAAAGTTTAGTTTGACTGTTAATTACCAAAATGAAAGTGTTCAGTAAATTACCAGTAGCTTTGCAACCACATGCCCGCTCCAATAAGCCCCTGTTGAACTAGAGGCTTGTAGAATCCTTACTATTCAGTTCATAGTTTACTGTAGGGGAAATATTGGGCATTAAACTGAAACACAATGATTATAGATTAATTTCTCAGTAAGAGCCAAACTTCCATCACTAGAGAATTGCGCCATAACAGCTGGCTAACGGCTTTGACCTCTAGGCCGTCTAATAAACTTGTGATGCAGAGTAAAGGTCTACGTCAACTGTAGTCACCCATTTTACTTCTCTGGACCTAGAGTTGACAGTTGGGCACTTAATTGACATGGCACTATAACAAGATACGGTAGAGGACACGCTCTGTGGTCAGAGGTAATGTCCTTTACAAACCTCATGTTAAACTTCTCCTATTGTTATGACCCTCAGTCACTAGTAGGTCTACAACTGTCAGTGATCAGCACTGGGTATTGAGATGCTCAGTAAGACAGAGCAAACATGAATAGACTGATACAACATCCATTACTACAGGTCAACAATTAGAAAAGAAACTTATGATATTTTTTATTCTTTTACAACATGCCTTGCCTCCAAAATACAGTAGTGTTGTCAACAAAAAAACACCTCAATGATACAGCTGTGTTGCACTGCACCAGTTTAACACTCCCCTCCCTATAAATGCAAAGCCAGTAGGATCTATCAGAGAAGGCAGGAGTCCTGGACTGAGGCTGGAGGCCGTAGCCTGGGGATGGACGTGGTTTAGCTCTGGCCTCCCAGGGTGTGCTTGTCAAACAGGTACTCTCCTATCTTGTTGTTGACAGCATCCATCTTGGTGAGGTTGGTGATGTGGTCTCCCAGCTTCTTAATG
>NC_036860.1:13669241-13678274 GCF_002910315.2 Salvelinus sp. IW2-2015
ATGACTAATTTCTTTATATATATTAGTATTTTCTCTCTTTATTGAGATWTCAAGTTATAAATGAGAAGGGGGTGACAGAAAGGTAGAGGAATACAGATATGAAGGCGTAGGCAGGGTTTGAATCCATGCCGCAAAGGTCCATGTGTGGTCCAGAGTCAKCAGCATTACCACTAGACCAGACTATGGCACAAAATTAATAAGGTCTAATACTCAATGAACTTAAAAGGAGTCGAGGCACTCAAAGTCAAGAAACTGCTGACTTGATTACACAATTTAATTGCACTATCAATTAATTAAAAAGTATACATACATGGTTGTAAAGGAAATCATGTTCAGTCCTAATAAGCTGAAGATTCTATTATGAATAAACCAGCARGCTCTGGATCTTGTAGAGTAAGAGTTGAATACTCCTGCACTAGATTGTGTAAGGCAAAACCTGCAAAGAAAAGGCAACAGGCAAATGCACAAACACTAGAGAAAACTAAGAAATATATTTTTATTTGCTATCTACCTGCATTTTCTCTGGTATTTCTAGAACCACCTGCAACTGGACACCGACATGTATAAGATAACTGGTTTCCAGAATTGGGAACGAAGAGGGTACTGCCAATACCAGGTTAGTTGTATAATCTATTGCAGTGTTTTGATTAGCCAAACCTGTAATGTCCAGAAATGCTGGATAACAACAATCTTTGGTTATATCATATCTAGTGTAGCTACAGTCTATGGATATTTTTTGCCATGGGGCAGAGAGAAAAATGTTGCAGTTTAAKAGCTCAGGGATTCTTAAAAGATTTGCACAATCAACTTTTTTTCTAYAAATATTTGTCTTATTATTAACAAAATGTGAAGTTTATATTTTGACAGACCAAAGTATCAGCTATTAACACAATGTAAAGGAACAACCTCCTATTTTTTCATTAAATGCAACTAAGTGGATTTATGTCAACTCCGTCCAGACACCATAAAAGGCATTTCATTTGTACAATTATTGTCCAACAAGTGTTTAAAGGCCTTGATTGTTTAATGCTAACATTTAGATTATTCATAAATGTCTAATACAAATTTCCAAACGTATTTTTGTTTTGTTTTATAGCTATATTAAATGCTCCAGGGCTAATTTACTTAGCAATCTGGCATGGTTTTCTAGATTTTGAACATAAAAGAACAATTATGAAGCTAACATTATCCCTTCGGTCTAGCACAGCAAATACATTAATTGTTGAAGCATATGTTGCAGAACAGTGATTACAATATTTGTTCAGAATATTGACAACAAAATAAATACATCTTAAGGGGGTTAGTTCCTCTGTAGAGATTGGAGAACCTTCCAGAAGGACAACCATCTCTGCAGCACTTTACCAATCAGGCCTTTATGGTAGAGTGTCCAGGTGGAAGCCACTTCTCAGTAAAAGGCACATGACAGCCCACTTGGAGTTTGCCAAAAGGCACCTGAAGGACTCTTAGACCATGAGAAGCAAGACTATCTGGTCTGATGAAACCAAGATTGAACTCTTTGGCCTGAATGCCAAGCGTCACATCTGGAGGAAACCTGGCACCATCCCTACGGTGAAGCATGGTGGTAGCAGCATCATGCTGTGGGGATGTTTTTTAGCGGCAGGGACTGGGACACTAGTCAGGGTCGAGGGAAAGCTGAACGGAGCAGAATTACAGAGAGATCCTTGATGGAAACCTGCTCCAGAGCGCTCAAGACCTCAGATTGGGCGAAGGTTCACCTTCCAACAGGACAACGAACCTAAGCACACATCCAAGACAATGCAGGAGTGGCTTTGGGACAAGTATCTGAATGTCCTTGGGTGGCCCAGGCAAAGCCCGGACCCGAACCCGATTGAACATCTCTGGAGAGACCTGGAAATAGCTGTGCAGTGACGTTCCCCATCCAACCTGACAGAGCTTGAGAGGATCTGCAGAGAAGAATGAGAGAAACTCCCTGAATACAGGTGTGCAAAGCTTGTAGCGTTACACCCAAGAAGACTTGCGGCTGTAATCGCTGCCAAAGGTGCTTCAGCAAAGTATTGAGTAAAGGGTCTAAATAGCAGTGGTTGAAAAAGTACCCAATTGTTATACTTGAGTAAAAGTAAAGATACCGTAATAGAAAATGACTCAAGTTAAAGTGAAACTCACCCAGTAAAATCCTACTTGAGTAAAAGTCTAAAAGTATTTATTTTTAAATACACTTAACCCTTGTGTAGTCTTAACATTCTGTATACTCCCCTTGTCCGAAGGGTAAAAAATGACCCGCCTTCACTAAACCCCTCAAATAAAGCAGGTTAATTGAATTTTAAACCCCAAATCTATTTTGCATGAAGGAACAACCTATCATGCGTCACAAACTTTGTGAATATCTGGGGTTTCCCTCTTCACACAGCAGAAAGACTGCATATAATCAGTGGACACCGCTCGTTTTTATTACACCACAACTGACATAATTGTTTTCTTTACTAAAGTAGAAGTTTATTATTATTATTATTGCTAAAGGAACTGCGTAGGTGTAAATATAATATTTTTGCAAGAGATAATACTTGTATAGCCTAGAAAGTAGCAGAAATATGCAGAAAGTAGTTTTGAATGCATTTTATTGAAGGGAAAGAATAATAGTCTTGAACATTTTTGGTAATATAGTGATATATTCTTATATACTGTACAAAGAGGAATTCAACTACAAAATACTAGTCTTCTCCCATGTTTTTTTACCTTTGCCCCCACCCACAAGGTGTATAACAACAACAATAAATAAGAATAAAATAAGATAATAGATACAAAACAAAAAAGTAGGAACATAAATCAATCAACTCTAATTAGCACATGTAGGACAGTATGCAAGTGTGTGTTCATGGACTTTGTAGATGTATTTCTCACATGTGCAGCACATAGTATTTGTTTTACAGTCCTTCTTTGGGGGGCAGAATTGGCATCTCCTCCACTTGCCTGGCCCAGCTTTAGGTTCAGGTGGAACAGGACAAAATTCAGCCCACTAACAGCTTTCACAAGCACTGCAGAGGCTTCTTTAAATGTGTGGGGTTACAAGTGCCTTTTCCAGCTGCTCCAGGAACACCCTCCTCGTGTTCTGCTTATCAGGCATCTAAGTAGGGTTGATCTTGTTCCATATCACGAAGTCAAACTTTGATGAGAAGGCCTTTCTCTCTCTGTAGCGAGGAGTGCAGGGGGGAGCTCAGGCTTGTTCTTTATAACTGCTCTTCATGGTGCCCTTCCTCTTCAGGAGCTGGTTGCTGAGTTCATAAGAGGTGAAGAAATTGTCACACGTGACATTGTGCCCCCTCAGTCCATCTGTCACATCAAGCACAACCCCCATCCCCTGGTTCTTCTCTGGCCCTCCACCGGTCGGCTTCCCTGTGTAGACTTACATCTTCCAAGCGTAGCTGGATTGTGCGTCACAGGCCACCCATATCTTGATGCCATACTTTGCTGGCATGCTGGGAATATATTGCCGGAAAGGACAGCAACCTTTTGACAAAGGAGATTACTATCAGTAATTAGTATCAGTGTCACAGAAAACAGTCACATGATATTACAGTAGGAGTATGGAGGAAACTCCACCCACTTCTCCCAGACCTCTCTTATGGCCGCCAGTTTGTCTCTCACACGTCTCGCAGGTCTTTTCTCACGGTTATCAAATCGTAGCGTTCTTGAGAAAGTGTGAAAGACTTCAGTGGCATCGTGGCACGGAAAATCGCCCTTCCACTCCTGCATCCCAGAGACTACATGTAGCCTCATCCCGGGACCTATACACACCCGCTAAGATTAGCAGCCCTATTTAGTCACGCAGATCAATCTCATCCATCCTTTTCCAGTTGTCTCCATATTTACGGAAACCCTATAAATTTGTCATCTCCAGGATGATTTTTTCGTATGGCTGGTGTGAAGAACATGTAGAATGTTGAGGTGGTGTCCTGGGCATGGGTAACTGCATGTCTTGTAGGCCCTGTGGTTGTCCAACTGACATTTTGTGCTGCCATCCTGCCCTGGTTGTCATATGGTGACAAGGACCATGTTATTTTGCTGTTCTTTGACAAAAATGTCTCTCTTCAGCTTGGGGGATTTCTTCTTCATCTGAAGATGATGCATCATGCTCTGGGTTGTATTCTTCCCCATCTTCTTCTTCAGATACCTCATCCTCCTCAAAATCATTGTTCTCTTGTTCCTCCTGGACATTGAAAAAAACAGATCTACAACCTGCTGGGCACTGAAACGTGCACTCATGGCTTCAGCAAAGAGAGAACTGGGAGGACTGTCATCTGCAGCACCTTTACACCCTCTGACTCTGTTCCCCATTAGTAAACAATGCTTTCAAGAAACATTTATTTTGTCTGAAATTGTTTTTATTTTGTCTGTGAACTTGAGTCGTGTTTGGGGTCGTGGAGGGGAGATGCTGCACATGTACAAGAAAGTTTTAGTTCTGTCTGAGTTCAATCAGTAGCAGACATCACCTCAATTTCTCAATGTGTGTGTGTCTTTGTGGTTTATGTGGTGTGTAAATGATTTTAAAACTGCCATGTCAAAAATGACCCTAAGACAATCTTTGTACTCTGGTGGTGTACAGATTTCATGGAAATATGAACAAAGGCGATGTTTCACTTTTTCTAATGTTGGGGTCACTCTTGTAAAAGTCATCAAATTTCAAGTTGAAAAAAGATATTTTAGGGGGTTTTCTCTGCTGTTAAACAAAGTGGCGGGTCATTTTTTTACCCTTAAGACAACACAAGGGTCAAGTATCAAAAGTACATGTCATTGCTAAAATATACTTATGTATTCAAAGTAAAAGTATAAATAATTTCAAAATCCTTATATTAAGCAGACCAGATGGCACCATTTTATTTTTTTTATTTACGGATGCTGCAACCCTCAGACATACTGTAACGATCACRGAGGATAAGTGTGAGGAGTCAGGCGCAGAGAGCAAGGAAATGGGGAAAAAACCACTCTTTAATTTCCAACCAGAAGAACAACTGGTAATGTCAAAAACATTGGCGTAAAAATCCAACATGAATAAAGAGCACACTGGAAAACAAATCCAGACAGTGGAAAACCCCTCAACAAACGAAACAACCTCATACAATACAGAAAGAACAAGCCCGCACAAACAGAAACGGGCTAAACGAACTTAAATAGCACCACCCTAACAACCAAACAATAAACAGGTGAAATCAATTAGACAAAACCAAACGAAAAGGAAAAAGGGATCGGTGGCAGCTAGTAGACCGGCGACGACGACCGCCGAGCGCCACTCGAACAGGAAGGGAAGCCACCTTCGGTAATACTCYTTACACATACTTTACAAACGAAGCATGTATTTAGTGCGTCATCAGATCAGAGGAAGTAGGGATGGCCAGTGATGTTCTCTTGATAATTGTGTGAATTAGACCATTTTCCTGTCCTGCTAAGCATTCAAAATGTAACTTTTGGGTGTCAGGGAAAATATATAGAGTAAAAAGTACACAATTTTCTTTGGGAATGTAGTGAAGTAAAAGTATAAAGTTGTCAAAAATATAAATAGTAAAGTACAGATACCCCCCCAAAAATACTTAAGTCATACTTTCAAGTATTTTTACTTAAGTACTTTACATCACTGCTGATGACGTATGTAAATGTGATATTTCAGTTTAAATTTTGTTTATACATTTGCTAACATTTCTAAACCTGTTTTTGCTTTGTCATTATGGGACATTGTGTGTAGGTTGATGAGGGGAAAAAACAATGTAATACATTTTAGAATAAGGCTGTAACGCATTCTCTTCTGGAGAGCCTGAACCCATGGAGGTACGGGCCACACACCTCTCCGCGGCAGAGCGGCATCGCCAGACAGCTGGGGCTCTGTCCCTGTTGCAGCCAGGAGGGGCACCAGCTTCAGGGGTGTCTGGTGTGTTCCAACCCAGAGTTCACTAGGGCAGAGGGGATTGCCTCGTTATCTTCCGTCTCCCAGGGTAGGCATGAGTATTCRATCATCATCGTTTTCCACCAAACCCTTTCTGGTTCCCATTTTACTGGTTGGCTGTCCCTCAGGTGTTGTCTCTACAGCTCTAATYGACTCCAGGGCCCCAGGGAACTTCATTGACCAGGCCCTCGCTTCCTCCCTGACCATAACTTCACACGCGCTCTCCTTTCCTTTTCCAGTCCAAGCCCTGGAAAAACGACCATCGGTATCCAGCACAATCACGTACATTACAGCACCACTCACCCTCACCATGGGAACATGAACCAGGAAAACCTTCCCTTCCTGATCCTCACCGCACAAAGTCGTCATCACAAAGTCATCCTTGGCCCTCCGTAGCTCCAATGTCATAACCCCACCATATCCTGGTCGAGGATGAAAATCACTGCCTGGGTACCAGGATGCCGGAAGACGTTCTTTCCCGTAACATGTGGTTCCACACTGGTTGAGAGTCCTGAAAGTGCCCTCCAGCCCATCAATCGGTCTTCCCGTATCATTGGCCCTGTGTTTTGGGACGTAGATGTGGACATCCGCCAGGCTCTGGAGAGGGAACCCGCTCCTGCTACCTGCACTCCAGAACGCATCTAGGTCCCCACGGGGGTAAGAGATTGGCTGTTGACCTGGGCACACACATTCCTCGCCGCTGGACACCAAGGTATCACCCGCGCTCTCCAATCCCTCTCTGATAAGTACTGGTGGCCCACCTTGGCGCAGGACGTCGCCTGCTATGTCAACTCCTGCTACARATGTGCCCAAATCAAATCATGCCGGCACGCACCAGCAGGGAAACTACTTCCCCTTCTCCTGCCTCAGCGGCCTTGGTCCCATCTGTCCGTAGACTTTGTTACTGATCTCCCCCCGTCTGATGGTTTCACCACTGTTATGCTTGTTGTGAACAGATTCTCCAAATCCTGCTGTTTATCCCTCTCTCTGGTCTCCCTACCGCTCTCCAGYTCGCTGAGGCACTGTTCCAGCAGGTCTTCTGGCACTATGGCCTTTCGGAGGACATCATCTCCGACCGTGATCCCCAATTCAGARAGCAGGTATGGAAAGCCCTCATGGAGAAGCTGGGGGCCACGGCCAATCTCACATCCGGGTACGGGCCTCAGTCCAACGGGCAGGTGGAAAGGACCAACCAGGAGCTGGGGAGGTTCCTAGGGAGTCACTGCCAGGACCGACAGGGGGAGTTGGCCCGGTTCTTTCCCTAGGTGGAGTACAGCCAGAACTCACTTCGTCACTCCTACACCGGGCTGACTCCCTTCCAGTGCATRCTGGGAAATCAGCCGGCCCTGGCTCCGTGGACTCTGAGCCAGACCGAGGCCCCTGCAGTCGACAAGTGGTTCCGGCACGCAGTCCGACGTCAGAAGGATCAGGCAGACCGCCACCCCAGTGTGGCTCCTGTGTTCCAACCTGGTGATCGCATCTGGCTTTCCACAAGGAATTTGCCGGAAGCTGATCCCCCAGTTTGTTGGGCCCTTCACGGACCTCCGGAGGGTTAATGAGGTAACTTACCATTTTCAAATCCCCACCAACTACCGGATCTCACCCTTTTGTCATGTTTCCCTCCTCAGGTCGGTGGTTCCTGGTCCCCTGGCTGATGCGACCCCCGTGACACCCCTCAGCCTCCACTGAACATCTATGGGACCCCTACCTATGCCATCAGATCCCTATTGGACTCCCGACGTCAGCATCAGTACCCTGGTGGACTGGGAGGGGTGCGGCCCAGAGGAGGGCTATTAGGTTTCYGCGACCGACATCCTGGACCCCAACATTGTCCAGGATTTCCATCTACACCGTACGGACCGGCCCGCTCTTCGCCCTTGGGCCGTCCCCCTGGCCGGCATCGTCAGTATGTAAATGTTAAGTTTTTTTGTCTATGTTTTTTTGTAAAAAAATAAATACCTATATATATATATATATATATATATATATATAGGTATTTATTTTTTATATGGACAGGGAGGACCTGATCCTATATTAGCACTCCTATTCTGACAACAGACTTGAAACATTTAAACGACCCCTAGTCTGTCATGGCCTAGTATGCTAATCCAGTTGTTTGAGAACACAATCCTCTTTTTTCAAGTATGTAACCCTTAACCCATACCGGCACTATCAGTTTGTCATAGCTAATATCTAGGTTAATTGTTAMTTCAAAAATTATAGCTTCAAATGGGGGAAAGGGTCTTTGAACATAGATAGCCCTTAAAGTGTGTGCTCTGCTCTCTGTTACTTTGACCAAATGTTAGATTGAGCCTAATTTTATAGCCTTATGTTTTCATTATGAGTGCAAACAAAGTTTTGGAGACAATAAGACGAAGCCCTTTCAGAGTTTTGGGAGTGACAGTACTTACTGTATGCTTAAACCGGTGTTGCAAAAGGCCTGTGACCTACCTAGCATTCCTTTTCTTTGCGATAAGTGACATCACTTTTTGACTAAATTATGTGTCATGCTTTGTTTGTTGTTGTTGTTTTACACCAAAGCATATAGGCCTAGCTATAAATCCTTACCCTGACAGTAGGCCTAGTCTGTGGGCCAGGAGAGAGTCCATGGTTCAGATCAGGAGAATTGAGATTTTGAGTCATTTTCATAGCATCAAAAAAGGACAAATGTTCCTGTAATTGCTGTCATCTCAACTGTTGCTAGTCAGCAGCAACCCTTATGAACTGTTGTTAGTCAAGAGCAACCCTTATGAACTGTTGTTAAGTCAGCAAGCAACCCTTATTTTTAATTTTTTTCACCTTTATTTAACCAGGTAGGCTAGTTGAGAACAAGTTCTAATTTACAACTGCGACCTGGCCAAGATAAAGCATAGCAGTGTGAACAGGCAACAACACAGAGTTACAAATGGAGTAAACAAAACAAGTCAATAACACAGTAGGAAAATAACAAAATGAGTCTATATACATTGTGTGCAAAAGGCATGAGGTAGGCAAAAATATGAACTGTTTGTTTGAACTGTTGTTAGTCAGCTGCAACCCTTATGAACTGTTGTTAGTCAGCAGCAACCCTTATGAACTGTTGTTAGTCAGCAGCAACCTTATGAACTGTTGTTAGTCAG
>NC_036860.1:13680292-13718191 GCF_002910315.2 Salvelinus sp. IW2-2015
GTGGTGAGAGCACGTGGTGAGGAGACAGATTCTTCGCCACGCCACCTGTAGGAGCGACCTGTCAGGTAGGACACAATCCAACGTGGGCTGCGCGGAGATGCCCAACTCGGAGAGGGTGGAGAGGAGGATCTGATGGTTCACAGTATCGAAGGCAGCCGATAGGTCTAGAAGGATGAGAGAGAGGAGAGAGAGTTAGCTTAGCAGTGCGGAGCGCCTCCGTGATACAGAGAGAGCAGTCTCAGTTGAATGACTAGTCTTGAACCTGACTGATTTATCAAGAAGGTCATTCTGAGAGAGATAGCGGAGAGCTGGCCAAGGACGGCACGTTCTGAGTTTTGGAGAAAGAAAGAAGGGATACTGGTCTGTTTGTTGACATCGGAGGGATCCGAGTGTAGGTTTTTCAGAAGGGGTGCAACTCTCGCTCTCTGAGACGGAAGGATCGTAGCACGGTCAGATGAGTTGATGAGCGAGGGTGAGGTAGGAGAAGGTCTCCGGAAATGGTCTGGAGAAGAGAGGAGGGATAGGGCAAGCGGGCAGTGTTGGGCGGCGCGTCACAAGACGTAAAGAGAGTGAGACTTTTGACGATTTCATCGGAGAGAGAGGGGAGAAAAGGTCAGAGCACAGGGTAGGAAGTGTGAGCAGAACCACGGTGTCGTTGACTTAGCAAACGACGATCGATGTCGTCGACCTTCTTTTCAAAATGGTTGACAGCAGTCATCTGCAAGAGAGGGAGGGGACGAAGTCATTGCAGAGAGGGAGGGGGGAGGGAGGGGATTCAGGAGGGAGGAGAAGGTGGCAAAGAGCTTCCTAGGGTTAGAGGCAGATGCTTGGAATTTAGAGTGGTAGAAAGTGGCTTAGCAGCAGAGACAGCAGAGAAGAATGTAGAGAGGAGGAGTGAAAGGATGCCAGGTCCGCAGGAGGCGAGTTTTCTCCCATTTCCGCTCGGCTGCCCGGAAGCCCTGTTCTGTGAGCTCGCAATGATGTCGTAGCCACGGAGCGGGAGGGGAGGACCGAGCCGGCCTGGAGGAGAGGGACAGAGAGAGTCAAAGGATGCAGAAAGGGAGGAGAGGAGGGTTGAGAGGCAGAATCAGGAGATAGGTTGAGAAGGTTTGGCAGAGGGAAGAGATGATAGGATGGAAGAGGAGAGAGTAGCGGGGGAGAGAGAGCGAAGGTTGGGACGGCGCGATACCATCCGAGTAGGGGCAGTGTGGGAAGTGTTGGATGAGAGCGAGAGGGAAAAGGATACAAGGTAGTGGTTCGGAAGACTTGGAGGGGAGTTGCAATGAGGTTAGTGGAAGAACAGCATCTAGTAAAGATGAGGTCGAGCGTATTGCCCCTTGTGAGTAGGGGGGAAGGTGAGAGGGTGAGGTCAAAAGAGGGAGAGGATGGAGGAAAGAGGCAGAGAGGAATGAGTCAAAGGTAGACGTGGGAGGAAAGTCGCCAGAACGTGAGAGGTGAGCCGTCCTCAGGAAAGGAGCTTATCAGGCATCAGCTCATTGATGAACTCTCCGAGGGAACCTGGAGGGCGATAAATGATATAGGATGTTAACTTGAAAGGGCTGGTAACTGTGACAGCATGGAATTCAAAGGAGGCGATAGACAGAGGGTAAGGGAGAAAGAGAGAATGACACTTGGGAGAGATGAGGATCCCGGTGCCACCACCCGCTGACCAGAAGCTCTCGGGGTGCGGAACACGTGGGCGGACGAAGAGAGAGCAGTAGGGTAGCAGTGTTATCTGTGGTGATCCATGTTTCCGTCAGTGCCAAAGAAGTCGAGGGACTGGAGGGAGGCATAGGCTGAGGGAACTCAGGCTTGTTTCTAGAGCTCCAACTGAAGATCACTGACTTCATGATTCGACCTTGTTTTTTTTGTAGAGTTCCCAGTTGTCTTGAAAGCACCATAAATCCAGAGAATGCCAGACTTTGATGACAAAGGTTGATGACAAAATTGCCCATGAAGGACTGCCGCGCCACCTTCCTGTTCATGTGAGCACAGCACAAACAGGTGATCCTTTTCCCCTCATAACGTAGCCTACTGTTCTGACTTGGTGGTGCACATGTGCTTATAGCCTGTTTTAGAGAAATGTCATCATCAAATATTGTAAGAGCTTTCATTGTCTGCTTATATGCCCCTTTGTTTATCTATGGTTCTGACTTGGTGCACAGGGAGAATACTGTAAGATCGGCCAATGTTCTTAATTCTGTCACTGTACATTTCAAAAGTGCTGAACTAATAGTTATATTGACAATGTTCGTCCTACCTCGCACATTGTCTAATCAAAATTACGGATTGCCTCTTATCCGTCGTTGTCCCCTTATGCCATATTTGTACTTCTCAATTGTCAGTAGAAACCACATTTGTTTAAGCAAGTCAGCATATAGCTCTGTGTTTTTTTAAAGGCAGCAACAGACCAAAATGCTGTTATAGATCATGTCACGGCCATCGTTGAAGGAAGACCAAAGTGCAGCGTGGTGAGTGTACATTTTCCTTTTATTAGAATGTCGCCAACAAAACAAGAAACGAAAGACAACCGTGAAGCTTACAGTGCAGTAAGTGCCACTAACAAAAGTCAACTACCCACACTGAAAGGAGAGAAAAAGGGCTACCTAAGTATGATTCCCAATCAGAGACAAGATAGACTGCTGTCCCTGATTGAGAACCATACCCGGCCAAAACATAGAAATAAAGAAACATAGAAAAAAAAGTATAGAATGCCCACCCCAAATCACACCCTGACCAAACCAAATAGAGACATAAAAAGGCTCTCTAAGTCAGGGCGTGACAGTCACTGTATGTAATGGGATCTGTTTTATTTTATTCCAAATCTTAAGATAACAATGGGTAGGCATTTGCTTTTTGCCATTTTTTTTCAATAAAAGGTAGGCCTATGGCTACCCTTCATACCCCCTCAATTCCAGTACTGGCTTTAACTTCACAGCCTTCACTGACATGGAGGGAGGCTATTTAAAGAGTGCATGGTGAGTGGAGGAATTGAATGACAAATCTATGGATATAGCAGCATAGCCTAATTCTTCGGTCAAACAGGTAGAGCACTCTTATTTCTTAAGTAGGAAGAAATAGGCTCCAACACAAAGCCCTCTTGTTAGTAAAGTCTAATAAATGAAGACGGTTAAATGAATTGATTCCTTCTCCAATTTGCCTATTTTCAGCACCATCAGCTGTCCATTTCCAATTGATTGTGTCACGACTGCTGCTTCAAGTTTCAGCACCACAATGTAGTAACTAAAACCTGGCTTATTGTGATGTCAATAAGTTGGATAAATACATCATGGGCAAGAAACATATTGTTTTTCTTAAAACCAATTATAGTAGTAGCAAGCTATCAAAGTTGACCACCAGTCCTCATCTTCACGCTCTCCTTCTCAAACTTTACAGAACATAGGCTATAGGCTAGTCCACGTGCAAGAAATTGCATTTTTTGGATTAGGTCTAATCAAAAATAATTTTAGGAGGAATTCTTTGACTCTCCTCCTGAACTGCCACTGTAGGCCTACACAGCACAGCATTGGTTAACCTGCACAAAAAAATGGGTTTGATCAGCAAGGGCAGAGCAGGCCTCAGGGTTGGAATATCCATTGCAGTGTGTAATGCAGGCTAGTTTTATTTACACAATCCCAGCAGCTATCTTAGAAATATAACTTTGCTCTGTGCTTCTCTGAGCATGCACTTCGTAGCCTATAGGCTATGAATAATTTGATTGAGACCACGCTAAATAGCCTATAGGCACACTTCATATTTCACGCCCAGCAGAGAATCGGGTGGAATCAGGCATACATCGATATATAGCCTAATAAGCAACAATTTCTAAAACACTGAGAAATATTGAAATTTCTTCAATTACAAACTACATGACCCTCCCCTGGACTAGATTTWAAAAATACTAATCCCTCCCCTTGACTGAAATTGAAAAGGCATGACCCTCTGCTATTTTCCTCCAGGTACCCACCCTGTACATTTTTATCCATCTCTTAGCATTACAATTTTATCGTAAAAACTAAGAATGTTCTCAAGTTAAAGTTATAAACAGAAGTCATAGTAACACTGTAAATGATTAACCGTTACAGAACTCTTTCGTTTGAAGTTCTGAAGGGGAACACAGCGTTTTTAGTCTGTACTCTTTCCCCTTCCCCCTCTATTTCTCTCCCTCCTTCCCACTCCTTCTCCTGTCATAACCTCCTGTTGGTTCTACTACAGTATGGAATGACTCAGGCTCTGCCCTGGCTGTATTTCTGCCTTGTCATTGTGACTCAGCATTCTGCAGTCTCAAACAGAGACAGAAGAGGAAGCGAGATGTTCCACTCCCTCAATGGTTCTGTTTCAATGGAAGTCAAGGACTAAGCAGACAGCTATCGCATTGGTGTCTATGGAGAACATGTTTTATACACTCAGTGTATATATACAGTGCCGTAAAAAAGTATTTCCCCCTTTCTGGTTTTCTCTATTTTTGTTATCAGATCTTCAACCAAAACCTAATATTAGATAAAGGGAACATAGGTTTACGAATAACAAAAAAATGTATACTTATTTAATTAGCCAAGTTACGCAATACCAAATTCCCCTGTGTGAAAAAGTAATTGCCCCTTTACACTCTATAACGGGTATTGCCACCTTTAGCCTGCAATGACTACAACCAGATGCCCAATACCATATCGGTCCATATTATCAGGTAGGTGTGTAATTTAGCATTAAGCATGATATCCTGTATTACGGGGTCGCCCATCTAAGTTTACCCCAGTGTGCTAGTAATTAGCTAGATCAGTGGTTCTCAATCCTGGTCCTGGGGACCCAAAGGGGTGCACATTTTAGTTTTTTCCCAAGCACTACACAGCTGATTCAAATCATCAAAGCCTTTTGATGAGTTGATAATTTGAATCAGCTGTGTAGTGCTAGGGTAAAAACAAAAATGTGCACCCCTTTGGGTCCCCAGGACCAGGATTGAAAACCAGTGAGCTAGATCATAAACCCCAAACATTATCTTGTTCCCAGCAACATAGGCTATTGCTGACTTGACTGTCCCAAACTTTCCACTGGTACTCAGCCAAGGATGTATAAACACTGAATAATGTAGGCCTATCTGTTACAACAGAATTGTGTTACTCCCTACCATGCTATGTTGTTGTCTTAGGTCTCTCTTTATGTAGTGTTGTGTTGTCTCTCTTGTCGTGAAAGGCCTTTTGCCTTTTGGTAGGCGGTCATTGTGAATAAGAAATGTTTCTTTACAGACGTGCCTAGTTAAATAAAGATTACAAATAAATAAAGCACTTCTCTGCAGCTTTTGACATTATTGAGCATAATCTGCTGGAAAACGCGTAAGTGTTATGGCTTTACATCCCATGCTATATTGTGGATCTAGAGTTACCTGTCTACCAGAACACAGAGGGTGTTCTTTAATGGAATCCTCTCCAACTTAATCTAAGTAGAGTTAGCCATTCCCCAGAGCAGCTGTCTAGGCCCCTTACTTTTTCAATCTTTACTAATGACTTGCCACAGGTGCTGAGTGAAGCCTGTGTGTGTGTCTATGTATGCTGATGACTCAACACTATACACATCAGCTACCACAGCAGGTGAAATCACTACAACACTTAAGAGCTGCAGTCAGTTTCAGAATGGGTGGCAAGAAATAAGTTAGTCCTAAATACATGAATTTGAAAAACTAAAGGAATTGTATTTGGGACATAAAATTAATACACTAAACCCTCAACCTCAACAACATCTTGAAATGGATAATGTGTAAATGTAACAAGTTGAGAATAAACTTCTGTCATGGTAAAAACATATTGATACAACAGTAGCTAAGATGGGGATAGATCTGTCCATAATAAAGCACTGCTCGGCCTTAACAACACTATCAACAAGGTAGGTTCTAAAGGCCCTTGTTTTGTCGCCCCTGGACTACTGTCCAGTCGTGTGGTCATGTGCCACAAAAAAGGAGTTATGAAAATTACAATTGGCCCAGAACTGGGCAGCACAGCTCACTCACAAATGTACACAGAGAGCTAACATTAATATTATGAATGTCAATCTCTCATGGCTCAGAGTAGAGGAGTGATTAACTTCAACTTGTATTTGTGAGAAGTATTGACATGTTGAATGCACCGAGCTGTTAGTTTAAACTACTAGCACACAACTCAGACACCAGTGCATACCCCACAAGACATGCCACCAGGTCTCTTCACAGTCCCCAAGTCCAGAACAGACTATGGGAGGTGCACAGTCCTAAAGAGAGCCATGACATGGCTACTATTCCACATCAAGAAGCTCATGCAAGCAGTAAAATCATATTTAAAAACACAATAACATATTCACTATAGATACACACACATGGATTTTGTGTTGTAGATATGTGGTAGTAGAGTAGTGGCCTGAGTGCAAACCCTTAATGTGTTGTGAAATCTGTTTAGTATTGTAATGTTAGTTTTATTGTATAGAACTGCCTTTAATTTGTCAGACCCCATGAGTAGTAACTGCTGCCTTGACAGCAGCTAATAGGGATCCATAACAAATACAAATGTTGGTCAATTAAGGAATATGCAATTTAATCAGAAGCCATCTAGTGGCCTTTTTGGGTACATATTATTACAAATCTCTGGCCCTCTGTAAAATATATTTTCAAATAGAATGACAAAGCTGTGAAACTTTACCCTAAATATTAGCCAAGTCAGTGAGTACCATACAAATGTACTCAATTATTTTACCATGTCAATACTTCTTGGTTGTAAATGTTGGTGGCAGTTGTGAAAAGAAAAGTTGCATAATTATTGAAAATGCCAATGCTGATTAGACTGTTCTCATTAGGCCATTTTCCCCTTTAACCAGAAACTCATTTACTATATGGACACATTAACGTCAATATTTGTCAGTTAAAGTATTAAAGTTAAGCTTGCCTGTTAATTACCAAAATGAAAGTGTTCAGTAATTTACCAGTAGCTTTGCAACCATATGACAGCTCCAATAAGCCCCTTATGGTGAACAAGAGGCATGTAGAATCATTACTATTTTAGTAATCAGTTCATAGTTTACTGTAGGGGAACTATTGGGCATTACCAACTGAAATAAAACTGATTATAGATTAATTTCTCAGTAAGAGCCAAACTTCCATCACTAGAGAAATGGGCCATAACAGCTGGCTAACGGCTTTGACCTCTAGGCCGTCTAATACACTTGTGATGCAGAGTAAAGGTCTACATCAACTGTAGTAACCCATTTTACTCCTATGGACCTAGAGTTGACAGTTGGGCACTTAATTGACATGGCACTATAACAAGATACGGTAGAGGACACGCTCTGTGGTCAGAGGTAATGTCCTTTATAAACCTCATATTAAACTTTCCCTATTGTTATGACCCTCAGTCACTGATAGGTCTTCAATTGTCAGTATTTATCACCAGGAATTTGAGATTCTCAGTAAGACGGAGCAAAGAACCCAAATAAACTGATACAACATCCATGGTCAACAATTAGAAAATAAACTTTAGTGATATTGTTCATTGCTTTTACAAGAAGCCTTGGCTCCAAAATACAGTAGTGTTGTCAACAAAACACCTCAATATTACAGCTGTGTTGCACTGCACCAGTTTAACACTCTCCCCTCCCTATAAATGCAAAGCCAGTAGGATCTATCAGAGAAGGCAGGAGTCCTGGACTGAGGCTGGAGGCCGTAGCCTGGGGATGGAAGTGGTTTAGCTCTGGCCTCCCAGGGTGTGCTTGTCAAACAGGTACTCTGCCATCTTGTTTTTGACAGCATCCATCTTGGTGAGGTTGGTGATGTGGTCTCCCAGCTTCTTAATGGCCTCCACCTGCTCGTTCAGGTAATGGGTCTCCAGGAAGTCACACAGCTAAAGAGGGAAAACACAGGTCAACATGAGAATGACTACAGACTATTGTAGATACAGTAACACAAGAGCTGTGGTAATGGCAAAGTGCAGATTGTGTTCCCAGCTTTTCTTTAACTAGGCAAGTCAGTTAACACATTATTATTTACATTGACATCCTAACGTGGAACAGTGGGTTAACTGCTTCGTTCAGGGGCAGAACATATTTTTACCTTGTCACTAGGGGATTCAATCCAGCAACCTTTGTTACTGGCAACGCTCTAACCACTAGGCAACCCGCCACCCTTTATGCATTAGCTGCATTGTGTGTATAATGTGCATCTGTTACTCTTGTGTGCGTGTGAAGAAGCAGGTCACACAATCCTGTTCATTAGTTATGAGCTACAACAACCGGATCACTCCTGAGACAGTACCTGTCTATGTGATACATAGATGTGAGGTTCCTCATAACTTACATGGGGGTCAACCTTGTCAGAGGCAATCTTGTGCAGGTCCAGCAGGGTCCACCTGGTTCACATTCTTCTCCAGCTGCAGAGCACACTGCATGGCCTCCAGCCCATTGCCCCAGTCATCACGTTCTGGCTTCTACACAGGCCAGAGTGAACACAGAAGTGTTAGGAGCTACTAGCAGACATTAAGGTTTGGATAAAGTGAACAGAGTCACCCTCACTCAGTTCAGTGGTTAGAGGCAGTATGTTCAGGACAACTCCAGGTTCCTAGATCAACTTAACGCTGTACACACTCTCCTCCATGAGAAACATTTCTATTAGTCTACAATCTAAATGGGTTTTCGATGCTCAGGGGCTCACCTTGATGTCCTGGAGTAAAATGCGTCCACCTCTCTTGTTCGGAAAGCAGAGGAAGCTTGTCGGCGTGCTCGCGCTCCTCGTCGCTGTTCTCCTTGAAGAAATGCGCGAAGCCAGACAGAGCCACATCGTCACGGGAGAAATAGAAAGCCTGGMTGGATAAACAAGACAGTGTGGTTAGAAAAGAAAAAAAACATGCCAAACATGACAGCCTTCTGTTGTGGCAACTAAACTTGATGACAAAAGCATGAATCAGTCTCGTCCTAGTCCGTAGTCTACTTGGTAACCTGACAATTAACCTGTCAAGGAGTTGTTACGCGCTCTGTCCAAGGTAGAATGAATTTGAATGCTATATCTACATGAAAGCTCTTTATAACAAAGTAAAAATCAAATATGAACTTCAGGGAGTTACATTTCTTGGCTCTTTAAATTGTCTAGGCCCGTAGAAAAATCAGGTGAAAAATAGCATCTAGGCCCAGGAATAATAATACAGGTAGATCAACAAAACTGTCATCTTGGTAGACTCATTACCATTGAAGTGTAGGTGTGGGAGGCAAACATCTCCATGTTGATCATCCGGTTGATTGCAGCTTCGCAATCGTGGTGATAGTTCTGGCGGATCTGAGACTCCATTTTGGCAGATTTTCTTTTATATCAAAATGAAATGTACATAAATATAGTTCCTTCGACTATTTTGCTATTACAGTTAACGTAAGTGTTACGTTATCAATCCGGAATGTTCTATAATGCGGGACGAAGGCAGAGGAGTTCCGTTCAATCACTGTTGAAGCAAGAACTTCTTCATGGGTCTTCACAGACTTGTGAATTTGAAGGAGCCTTGTTCGCGCTATTTATTGTTCCGAACGGAACGCGTCAGTGAAAGCCACCCTCACAGAGCGTAGCCAATCACCTTTTGAATTACAACAGGAACTAGGCGGATCATTTGACGACGAGCCCACTCATACACGTGACCTAAAGCGAAGATTATTTATTATATTGACAAGAGAGCCGAGTGACAACTCCAACAATGGAAATACATGTGCTCAACGATTGAAGACAGGCAAGATTCTAACCAATGAGAGTGCAGGTACACCTGTAAACAACATGCACAACTAAACGTCGTTTTTCTCAAAGTTGCCGGAATGCCACGTGCAACCACATAATATATGTCTCGGCGTTTGTAAAAGCTTAAACATTACGAAACTTCTATTCGATCAAAATCCTGAAGTAATTTGACACTGTTATATACCTCCACACATAAACGGCCTTATCTCACGCGGACAGATTTTGGGCGGAGTAAAGGCTCTCGCCTTGACCTCTTCATCTCGGCCTGTCATTTTATTGGAAACAACTAAAGCAGTAGTATCAGCCAAAAGCAATTCTACAGTGCAGGTCTAACTACAGCGGTTATTGTTGAAAAATGTGTGTGTGTGTGTTATATCCTTAGAAAAAAATTGGAAGAATTTGAATTCTAATATTAGGCTAATTGAGAAATAGTCTACGTCTACATTTGATTTGGGATATAAAAGGAATTGAAGTTTGAGACGCAGTTCTGTAAACTTCTGTTTCATTCTCTAAGAGCACATGTTTCAATAGCATATGTAGCTTAATTATTGACCTTTTCCAGAATGCAGTCAAAAGAAAAACTGTAGGGTTATCACACTTTTTTATATCAGCTCAATGTTCAATATGAGGTATGGTAATACAGTAGTGGACAGAGAAAGAAAGGCTGGCTTTTGTAGAAATGGTATTTGATGATACACCTTTCGGTTTCAAATGACAAATGGTATATCAAAGTTGATTACATTAGCCTAGAAATAACTACACAAAACCAGTAGCTACATACATCTAACCATACATAGGTTATTAAGCTAAAACTGTGAAGTGGAAAACTTTTTACAGCTAATGAAAATCAAAGACTACAGTAATAAAGTAGTCTTCCTAACAACTTCCGTTCACATGACCTGATCTTCCACAACTGTTGACAGGGTGCTTTCAGGGTGCTGGGWTATTGCTCAATACATCCATGTAGTTGCAACATCATTGGTATTCATAAGAACTAGAGCTGTGTTCGAATACTCATACTAACCGCACTAACCATACTATTTGTGATGTAAGTGGAGTATGTAGTATGGTTATTGGTCATAGTATGGATATAGTTAGTATGCCAAAAGTTCCCGGAGGTCATACTAAATTAGCCAAAATACGAAGTATACAAGCAGTGGACATTATTTCCGTGCTTTCAGGGCCCATAATACCAATCTTCAGAAAACGGGCGTGGCCACACAACGTTTTCAGATTTTAAGAAAATGGCGGAAAATATGCAGCCGAAGTCAGACGAGAGCGGATACAATTTCATTGCTTTAACTAATTATGACAAATGTTAAGAAAATGTTCAGCGATGTAATGAATTTTCAAATAAGTTACGTTACAATCCTTTAGCTACGCTATCCTTACGAACCGCATAGCATCAACATCAGCATAAGCATAACATCAACAGACAAGAGCAACTCAAAGACAGAACTACATATAAAAAATAATGGCACACGTAGCCTACATATCAATGCATACACACAAACTATCTAGGTCAAATAGGGAAGAGGCGTTGTGCCGTGAGGTGTTGCTTCATCTGTTTTATGGGTTGAGGTCGGGGGATTGTGGAGGCCAGGTCATCTGATGCAGCACTCCATTACTCTCCTTCTTGGTCAATAGCCCTTACACATCCTGGAGGTGTGTTGGGTCATTGTCCTGTTGAAAAACAAATGATAGTCCCATTAAGTGCAAACCAGAGGGGATGGCGTATCGCTGCAGAATGCTGTGGTAGCCATGCTGGTTAAGGGTGCCTTGAATTTTAAATAAATCACAGACAGTGTCACCAGCAAAGTACACCCACACTTGATGCTTCACGGTGGGAACCACATGTGAGGAGGTCATCCGTTCACCTACTCTGCGTCTCACAAAGACATGGCGGTTGGAGCCAAAAATCTCACATTTTTGGGACAGATTTCCAATGGCCTGTTGTCCATTGCTCATGTTTCTTTGTTTCTTGGCCCAAGCAAGTCTCTTCTTCTTATTGGTGCCCTTTAGTAGTGGTTTCTTAGCAGTAATTCAACCATGAAGGCCTGATTCATGCAATCTCCTCTGAACAGTTGATGTTGTGATGTGTCTGTTACTTGAACTCTGAGAAGCATATATTTGGGCTGCAATCTGAGGTGCAGTTAATTGCTGATTTCTGAGGATGGTAACTCTAATGAACTTATCCTCTGCAGCAGAGGTAACTCTGGGTCTTCCTTTCCTGTGGCGGTCCTCGTGAGAGCCAGTTTCATCATAGTCCTTGATGGTTTTTGCGACTGCGCTTGAAGAAACGTTCAAAGTTCTTGACATTTTCCGGATTGACTGACCTTCATGTCTTAAAGTAATGATGGACTGTCGTTTCTCTTTGCTTATTTGGGCTCACAGGGTGATGGTTCCAATCATTTTTCCACCATTCATTTTTCCCATAGAGGATTTTACAAACACTTTAAAAAAGTGCTGTGTTTAATGTAGGCTTATCTTGGCGTGAGGTTTTGATAACCATGTAAATCTCTCTCGGACGAGGTTACTTTTATCAATAGACTCACTGAATAAATGTGTTTGGCACAGGATCAAGATGAAACGATCTCTTGCTGCTAGCCAAAGCCAAGGGATTCTGAAGTTCATGAAAAGGTAGGTCAGACAGTTTGTTAGTCCAGTAATGTTTGTTGCCATATTATTGTATTTCCAATTCTGGTGGTTATTTACACATGTTTCTGTTGCAAATTTCACTGTCTTTAAAATAAAAAACCTAAAAAACACATCTAACCAACCATAACACATGGATGGTTAATGCAGAAAGAATGAATTGATGGATTCTAGCTAACACAACCAGAACTTTCACATATACAGAGACAGGCAGCTATCATGGCATCAGTCTTTATCGACTAGCTAGTGCATAGTGACACCTACTGACATGAACTGGTAAAGCAAGTTTGGTTAGAATAGAGTAGAATGAAATGAACGACATTCAATAAAATCTACGTCATGAAAAGGGGGATATTATTTTCAATGAAAATGTTGAAAGTAGTTGATTTAATGAATGTATATATGGATTTAACAGGCAATCAGTTCCTATAGTGAGCCCCACTGAACAAACCTCTGGTGGACCAGATGGAGACCAGGACAACAATAGGTTAGTGCTTGTATGACTTGAGCATTCAAAAAAAGTAATTACAAGGTCTACTGTCTTAATTGTAACTCTGTCTTACATAAATCTTCTAGAATGAATAATTGTATAAGAGCACTGTAATCAGATGAACAAATAATAATTGATAGTTTAATCTCCTGGCCGCAATGAATTATACAGCAAGATTAATATGCGATCCTTCGGTGATGTGCTCCGACCAACAAATGTCTGTCATATGGGTGTAGGCAAAATAGATAATTCTGCAGGGAGCATAGAGAAGAAAAATATATAGAAAAATATATTGAATGCAATGAATTGATTATTGAATGTTATGATGGACACAGCTTTGTTGAACCAAAACATAAACAGCCTCTGCTCAACAAATTCGAGAATCAATCGTTTGGGGTGCTTATCACCTTCACGGCAGTAAAGCAATGTATTCTGACAAGAGTTGTTCACAATCTAGTCCGGTTTCGCCCAAACAAGACCTAGTTTCAAATGTACAAAGAAATAATGGTATTTGTATGCCTAGCAATCAACAAATGTACATGGCTTAAAGCATGCTTTTACAGTCTCAGTCAAAAATGACAGCTTAGGGTCGCAAAGGTAGGGATTCCTATGTTGAAGATGTAAAGAATATTTGCTGTTCTGTGGTGTGTAATGAGGAGCAACCAGATGCTGCATTTTACGCATTTATGAAATTACTTATTCCAGTTATTAATAAGCATGCAGCCATTAAGAAAATGACTGCCAAAAAAACGGTTAAATCCCCATGGATTGATGAGGAATTGGAAAATGGTATGGTTGAGAAGGATGAGGCAAAAGGAATGGCAAATAAGTCTGGCTGCACAGCTGACTGGCAAATGTACTATACAGTAAATTGAGAAATCATGTGACTAAAGTGAACAAAAAGAAGGAGAAACTGTACTATGAAACAAAGATAAATGATATGAAGAATGATAGTAAAAAAGCTTCGGCGCACCTTAAATGAAATGTTGGGCAAAAAGGCAAACTCGGCTCCATCATTCATTGAATCAGATGGCTCATTCACCACAAAACCCACTGATATTGCCAACTACATTAATGATTTTTTCATTGGTAAGATTAGCAAACTTGGGTATGACATGCCAACAACAAATTCTGAATTTACACATCCATGCATAACTGACCGAATTATAAAAGACAAGCATTGTTATTTTGGATTCTGTAAAGTGAGTGTGGAAGAGTTGAAAAAATGGTTTATCATCAATGACAAGCCACCTGGGTCTGACAACATGGATGGAAAATGACTGAGTCTGACAGCGGACGGACGATATTGCAACTCTTATTTGCCGTCTCTTCAACCTAAGCCTACAGGAAAGTGTGCACCCTCAGCCCTGAAGAGAAGCAAAAGTCATTCCATTAACCAAGAATAGCAAAGCACCCTTTACTGGCTCAAACAACCGACCAATCAGGCCAACCGTTAGTAAACTTTTTGAAGAAAATTGTGATTGACCAGATACAATGCTATTTCACAGTAAATAAATTAACAACAGATTTTCAGCACGGTTACAGGGAAGGGCATTCAACATGTACGCACTTACACAAATTACTGATGATTGGCTGAGAGAAAATGATAATTAAAAGATTGTGGGAGATGTTTTGATAGTGCTCCCGAGTGGTGCAACGGTCTGAGGCACTGCATCTCAGTGCAAGAGGTGTCACTACAGTCCCTGGTTCAAATTCAGACTGTATTACATCCAACTGTGATTGGGAGTCCCATAGGGTGGTGCGCAATTGGCACAGTGTAGTCTGGGGTAGGTGTCATTGTAAATAAGAATTTGTTCTTAACTGACTTGGCTAGTTAAATAAAGAGAAGATTTTGACAGGCATTCCCCAGAGCAGCTGTCTAGGACCCTTACTTTTTCAATCTTTACTAATGACTTGCCACTGGTGCTGAGTGAAGCCTGTGTGTCTATGTATGCTGATGACTCAACACTATACACATCAGCTACCACAGCAGGTGAAATCACTGCAACACTTAAGAGCTGCAGTCAGTTTCGAATGGGTGGCAGAAACAAGTTAGTCCTAAATACATGAATTTCAAAACTAAAGACATTGTATTTGGGACATAAAATTAACACTACACCCTAAACCTCAACATCTTGTAATGGATAATGTGGAAATGTAAAGTTGAGACTAAACTTCTGTCATGGTAAAAACATATTGATACAACAGTAGCTAAGATTGGGATAGGTCTGTCCATAATAAAGCACTGCTCTGCCTTCTTAACAACGCTATCAACAAGCTAGGTACTACAGGCCCTTGTTTGTTTTGCACCTGGATACTGTCCAGTCATGTGGTCAGATGCAACCAAAAAGGACTTAGGAAAATTACAATTGGCCCAGAACTGGACAGCATGGTCATCCTTAAATGTACATAGAGAGCTAACATTAACATTATGAACGTCAACTCTCATGGCTCAGAGTAGAGGAGATTGACTTCATCACTACTTTGTATTTGTGAGAAGTATTGACATGTTGAATGCACTGAGCTGTCAGTTTAAACTACTAGCACACAACTCAGACACCAGTGCACACCCCAAAGACATGCCACCAGGTCTCTTCACAGTCCCACATCCAGAACAGACTATGGGAGGTGCACAGTACTACATAGAGCCATGACATGGCTACTATTCACATCAAGTAACTCATGCAAGCAGTGAAATAAGAGATAAAAAATACAACTTATGGGACAGCGGGACTGTGAAGAGACACATATGCACTAGACACACACACATGGATTTTGTGTTGTAGATATGTGGTAGTAGAGTAGTGGCCTGAGTGCAAACCCTTAATGTGTTGTGAAATCTGTTTAGTAATGTAATGTTAGTTTTATTGTATAGAACTGCCTTTAGTTTGTCGAACCCCATGAAGAGTAACTGTTGCCTTGACAGCAGCTAATAGGGATCCATAACAAATACAAATGTTGGTCAATTAAGGAATATGGAAATTAATCAGATGCCATCTAGTGGGTTTTTTTGGTTGTCAGATTATCACAAATCTCTGGCCTGTGTGGCTTATGTAAAATATATTGTCAAATAGAATGACAAAGCTGTGAAACTTTACCCTAATATAAACCAACAACGTGAGTACATACAAATGTACTCAATTATTTTACTATGTCAATACTTCTTGGTTGTAAATTTTGGTGGAGTTGTGAAAAGAAAAGAGTTGCATAGTTATTGAAAATGCCATTTCCATTTTTTTATTTCACCTTTATTTAACCAGGTAGGCTAGTTGAGAAAAGTTCTCATTTGCAACTGCGACCTGGCCAAGATAAAGCAAAGCAGTGTGACACAGACAACACAGAGTTACACATGGAGTAAACAATAAACAAGCCAATAACACAATAAACAAGTCAATGACACAGTAGAAAAAAGAAAGTTTATCTACAGTGTGTGCAAAAGGCATGAGGAGTAGGCAATAAATAGGCCATAGGAGGGAATAATTACAATTTAGCAGATTAACACTGGAGGGATAAATGAGCAGATGATGTGCAAGTAGAGATACTGGTGTGCAAAGAGCAGAAAAGTAAATAAAATAAAACAGTATGGGATGAGGTAGGTAGATTGGGTGGGCTATTTACAGATGGACTATATACAGCTGCAGCGATCGGTTAGCTGCTCAGTTGTTTAAAGTTGGTGAGGGAAATAAGTCCCCAACTTCTGCGATTTTTGCAATTTGTTCCAGTCACTGGCAGCAGAGAACTGGAAGGAAAGGCAGCCAAATGAGGTGTGGCTTTGGGGATGATCAGTGAGATATACCTGCTGGAACGTGTGCAACTGGTGGGTGTTATCGTGACCAGTGAACTGAGATAAGGCGGAGCTTTACCTAGCATAATTATAGATGACCTGGAGCCAGTGGTTTGGTGACGAATATGTAGCGAGGGCCAGCCGACTAGAGCATACAGGTCGCAGTGGTGTGTGTATAAGGTGATTTGGTAACAAAAAGGATGGCACTGTGATAGACTGCATCCAGTTTGCTGAGTAGTGTTGGAGGCTATTTTGAAGATACATCGCCCAAGTCGAGGATCGGTAAGTTAGTTTTACTAGGTAAGTTTGGCGGCGTGAGTGGAGGCTTTGTTGCGAAATAGATAGCGATTCTAGATTTGATTGGAGATGTTTATATGAGTCTGGAAGGAGAGTTTAGTCTAGCCAGACATCTAGGTATTTATAGTTGTCCACATATTCTAGGTCGGAACCGCCAGGGTGTGTGCTAGTCGTGCGGGTAGCGAACGGTTGAAAGCATGCATTTGGTTTTACTAGCGTTTAAGAGCAGTTAGAGGCCACGGAAGGAGTGTTGTATGGCATTGAAGCTTGTTTGGAGGTTAGTTAGCACAGTGTCCAAGGAAGGGCAGAAGTATACAGAATGGTGTCGTCTGCGTAGAGGTGGATCAGGGAATTGCCCACAGCAAGAGCAACATTGCTGATTACAGTTCTCATTAGGCCTTTTCCCTTACACCAAATGGTCTATCCACTAGAAACTCATTTACTATTTGGACACATTAAAAACATCAATTTTTCAGTTAAGTATTAGTTAAGCTTGCCATTTAATTACCAAAATTAGTGTTCAGTAATTTCAGTAAATTACCAGTAGCTTTGCAACCATATGACAGCTCCAATGAACCCTTGGTGAACGAGAGGCTTGTAGAATTACCATTTTAGTATTCAGTTCATAGTTTACTGTAGGGCATTACCAACATGAAATAAACACAATGATTATAGATTAATTTCTCAGTAAGAGCCGAACTTACATCACTAGAAAATATGCCATAACAGCTGGCTAACGGCTTTGATTGACCTCTAGGCGTCTAATAAACTTGTGATGCAGAGTAAAGGTCTACGTCAACTGTAGTCACCCATTTTACTCCTATGGACCTAGAGTTGACAGTTGGGCCCTTAATTGACATGGCACTATAATAAGATACGGTAGAGGACACGCTCTGTGGTCAGAGGTAATGTCCTTTATAAACCTCCCCTATTATGACCCTAGGTCACTAGTAGGTCTACAATTGTCAGTATTTATCACTAGGAAATTGCGATGCTCAGTAAGACGGCGCAAAGAACCCAAATAGACTGATACAACATCCATTTATCAGGTCAACAATTAGAAAAGAACTTTAGTGATTTTTTAAATTTTTTTACAAGATGCCTTCACTCCAATACAGTAGTGTTGTCAACAAAAACACCTCAATGTTACGCTGTGCACTGCACCAGTTTAACACTCTCCCCTCCTATAAATACAAAGCATTAGGATCTATCAGAGAAGGCAGGAGTCCTGGACTGAGGCGGCAGCCTGGGGATGGAAGTGGTTTAGCTCTGGCCTCCCAGGGTGTGCTTGTCAAACGGTACTCTGCCATCTTGTTTTTGACAGCATCCATCTTGGTTAGGTTGGTGATGTGATCTCCCAGCTTCTTAATGGCTCCACCTGCTCGTTCAGGTAATGGGTCTCCAGGAAGTCAACAGCTAAAGAGGGAAAACAAGGTCAGACAAGAGAATGACTAGACTATTGTAGATACAGTAACACAAGAGCCTGGTGGTAACGGCATAAGTGCAGATAATGTGTTTCCAGGTTTTTTAACTAGGAAAGTCAGTTAAGAACAAATTCTTATTTACAATGACATCCTAACGTGGAACAGTGGGTTAACTGCCTTGCTCAGGGGCAGAATATTTTGACCTTGTCAGCTAGGGGATTCAATCCAGCAACCTTCGTTACTGGCCCAACGCTCTAACCACTAGGCAACCTGCCGCCCTTTATGCAAACTTGTATTAGCTGCATTGTGTTTATAGTGTGCATCTGTGGACTATTGTGTGCGTGTGAAGAGCAGGTCACACAATCCTGTGTCATTAGTTTCAGAGCTACAACCTGATCATCTCCTGAGACAGTACCTGTCTTCTATGTGATGTGCAGTTCTCCATAACTTACATGGGGTCAACCTTGTCAGAGGCAATCTTGTGCAGGTCCAGCAGGGCCTGGTTCACATTCTTCTCAGCTGCAGAGCACACTGCATGGCTCCAGCCCATTGCCCCACTCATCACGTTCTGGCTTCTACACAGGACAGAGTGAAAACAGAAGTGTTAAGGACTACTAACAGACTTTAGGTTTGGATAAAGTGAACAGAGTTACACCCCTCACACTCAATTCAGAGGTTAGAGGTATGTTCAGGACTCCAGGTTCTATAGATCAACTTAACGCTGTTAACACTCTCCTCCAAGAAGTAAAGACATTTATATCAGTCTAAAATCTAAATGGTTGTTCGATGCTCAGGGGCTCACCTTGATGTCCTGGAGTAAAATGCGTCACTCTCTTGTTCTGGAAGGAGAGTAGCTTGTCGGCGTGCTCGCGCTCCTCGTCGCTGTTCTCCTTGAAGAAATGCGCGAAGCCAGACAGAGCCACGTCGTCACGGAAGAAATAGAAAGCCTGGGCGGATAAACAAGACAGTGTGGTTAAAAGAAAGATATTACATCCTGAATGTGACTCGGCATTCTGATCTTGTTGTTGCAACTAAGCTTGATGAAAGGCATGAATCAGTCCAGTCTGTAGTCCACTTGGTAACATGCCAATTAACCTGTTAAGGAGTTGTTACGCGCTCTGGCCAAGGTAGAATAGATTCCCAACTTCATTTGAATGTTATATCTACCTGAAGGCTGTTAACAGCCAAGCCAACTAAAATTCAAATGTATACTTAACGGAGGTAAGTTTATCGGCTATTAATTGTCTAGGACTACAGAAGTCAGGTGAAAAAAAAATATAAAAAAATAAATAAACTGGCATTTAGGCCCAGCCATAATAATAAACAGGTAGATCAACAAAGCGGTAGTCTTGGTAGACTCCTTACCATTGAAGTGTAGGTGTAGGAGGCAAACATCTCCATGTTGATCATCCGGTTGATGGCAGTTTCGCAATCATGATGATAGTTCTGGCGGATCTGAGACTCCATCTTGGCAGATTTTCTTTTATATCTAAATGAAAGGTACAAAAATAGAGTTTCTAAGACTATTTTGGTATTATAGTTAGTTCAAGTAAGTGTTATGTTATCAATCCGGAATGTCTTATAATGCGGGACGAAGGCAGAGGAGTTCCGTTCAATCACTGTTGAAGCAAAAACTTCTTCATGCGTCTTCCCAGACTTGTGAATTGGAAGGAGCCTTGTTCGCGCTATTTATTGTTCCCGAACGGAACGCGTCAGTGAAATCCACCCTTATAGAGCGTAGCCAATCACCTTTAGAATTTCAACAGGAACTAGGCGGATCATTTGATGACGAGCCCACTCCGGAGGAGTGAATGTAACATTGTGTGTTCTCATGAATTCTTGATAATCATATAGTTATCATTATTTAATAATTGTTTAATCCAAATAATGTTGTTGTCAAACCAGTCTTGGAAAAATAAAGACTTGTTTTTGTGTTTTAAGTCTTTCTTAATCCAGATTGTATACTTATGTTCCTATGTCAGAAGATGTTGGAGTGTTAGAAGATTTTATCTTTAAAGAGAAGACTATTAATGTTAATCTGAGAGACTCTGATATTATGTTTTATGATATGGACCCTGATTTAACATTCATTGTTCATTTGTTTATCTTTCATGGAAGATTCTTTATGCATAAAATGAAGTGGGCAGAGAACAAACCCCTCTTCACATTATTTAAGATAGAATTTAATTATTATTCTGAAATTATCAGTAAATGTAAAAACAAAAAAGCAATATGCACCATAGGGAGACTCATATCTCCCTCACTAACTTTAAACATCAGCTGTCAGAGCAGGTCACAGYTCATTGCACCTGTACATAGCCCTACCTCCCTAATCATACCTCATTTGCACACACTGTATATAGATTTTTTTTCTATTGTGTTATTGGTTGTACGTTTGTATATTCCATGTGTAACTCTTTGTTATTGTTTTTGTCGCACTTGTTCTCAACTGGCCTACCTTGTTAAATAAAGGTGAAGTAAAAAATTTAATAAAAAGTGTTTATCAAATTGAAAAGGAATCTTGATATGTAATACCCCTCCCTGTCTGTTAGGTTTATGTATTCGTCTTTGTATATTTTTTGTATTCTTGTGTTCATAATAATATATATATATATATATATATATATATATAAAATAAATAATAAATGATGATCCCAATCATTCACATGACCTAAAGCAAAGATATTTATTAACTTGACAAGAAAGCCGAGTGACCCATCTAACAATGGAAATACATGTGCTCAACTATTGAAGACAGGCAAGATCAGGTGGGACCATTCTAGCCAATGAGAGGGCAGGCACGGGTGTGAACAACACGCAGCACTAAACGTTGTTTTTTTCAAAGTTGCCGGAATGCCACGTGCATCCACATATATTAGTACATTTGTTAAAGCGTAAACATTACGAAACTTCTATTCGATCAAAATCCGCAAGTAATTTGACACTGTTATATACATCCACACAAAACGGGTTTATCTCAAGCGGACAGATTGTGGGTGGAGTAAATGCTCTCGCCTGGACCTCATCTTAATCTGTTTAAAAAATGTTACTTTGTTTATTACGAGAGCGGATACATTTCATTGTTTTAACTAATTATGACAAAAGTTAAGAAAATGTTGAGCGATGTAATGACTTTTCAAATAAGTTACTTTACACGTTATGTCTGATGTTGGCTGACAATTTTTTAGCTGTGCTGTCCTTACGAATTGCATAGCATATCATTACAGCAGTATGTACCGGTATGTTAGCTAGCTACCTAACGTTCAGGATTAGCTAAGTGGTATAGTCATTGTCCGTTCTCAATGGACACTGGAAGTAGCTAGCAAGCTAGCCAAAGTTAGCCAGTTAGCTTGGGTGCTTGACTGCCGTTGTGAGGTCAAAATGCTCGGATCAACCTTACTCCTCGGCCAGTGTGGGCTCCGAGAGCGAAACGCTTTAAATTTACAAACGGACAATCTGACAACGCTCTGAATTTACGAACGCCCAGAGCCTACTCTGGCACTACAGATTGAATTTACAAACACATCCGAAATCGTATGATGTCTAGCTAGTAATTAGTTATGCTAGCAAGAGGTTGCATAGCATCAGCTTCCGGTAGACAGTCGAAGCGCCAGTAAGCTCAACTAAAAGTTTACCGTTCTTTTACAGTATACTCAAATGTAACCTTTATTTAACTAGGCAAGTCAGTTAAGAACAAATTCTTATTTTCAATGACGGCCTACTCCAGCCAAACCCGGACGACGCTGCGCCCAATCATAGCCCAATTACAGCAGTACTATAGTGACGCCGCTTGCACTGAGATGCAGTGCCTTAGACCGCTGCGCCACTCGGGAGCCATATGAACTAATTGTATATAGTATGCAGTATGTACTCATTAAGTATGTAGTATACAGTCTGTTAGTTTGGGTATTCTGGGACAGTATGCATCAAGCCTCTCAGACTAAGAGTGCCGATTTAGGATCAGCTTAGCCTTTTAGATCATATTGAATAACATTACATGGATGGGGAAGCTCCTCCCCCCAGCCTCCACTAATTTATACAGCCCCTGGTCTTTCCTGGCCTAGTATGTAAGGTAGTGCCTCTACTCCAATTGTTTGAGAACAGGACCCCCTTTTTCCTAAAATGTAAACCAAAACTAGCTACTATCTAGGTTCATTGTTTGTTGAAAAATTATGAAGCTGCTTCAAATGGGGGTAAGGGTCTTCAACATACATAATCCTTGAAGTATGTGCCCTGCTTTCTGTTACTTTGATCAACTGTTCTAGGATGAACCTCACTTTATAGCGAAATGCTTTCATTATGAGTGCAAACAAAGTTTTGGAGACAATGAGACGAAGCCTCTTCAGACTGTTGGAATTGGCAGTAGACTTATGCTTAAACCATATGGATCGAAGTCATGTCTTTCCAGGGTATTTTCAGGTCGTTTTTTGCATAAAGCATAACGGACCAAAGTGCTGTTATAGATCACTGTATTTAATGGGATCTGTTTTATTTTATTCCAAATCTTAAGATAACAATGGGTATGCATTTGCTTTTTGACATTTTTTTCAGTAAAATGTAGGTCTATGGCATACCCTCTCATTCCCCCTCAATTCCAGTACTGGTTTTTAACTTAACAGCCCTTCACTGACTTGGAGGGAGGCTATTTAAAGAGTGCATGGTGGGTGGAGGAATTGAACCACAAATCTATGGATATAGCAGCCGATAGCCTAATTCTCTCTGTCAAACAGGTAAAGCTACCTCTTATTTCTTAAATAGAAAGAAATAGGCTCCAACACAAAGCCCTCTTGTTGTTAGTATAGTCTAATTTAAATGAAGACCGTTTAAATGAATTATTCCTTCTCCAATTTGCCTATTTTCAGCACCATCAGCTGTCCATTTCCACTTGATTGTGCTGCGACTGCTGCTTCAAGTTTCAGCACCACAATGTAAGTAACTTAAATCTGGCTTATTGTGATGTCAATAACTTGGATAAATACATCATGGGCAAGAAACATATTGTTTTTCTTCAAATCAATTATAGTAGTAGCAAGCTATCAAAGTTGACCTCCGGTCTTCATCTTCACGCTCTCCTTCTCAAACTTTACAGAACATAAGCTATAGGCTAGTCCACGTGCAAGATATTGCATTTTTTGGACTAGGCCTAATCAATAATAATTTTCGGAGGAATTCTTTGACTCTCCTCCTGAACTGCCACTGTAGGCCTACACAGCACAGCATTGGTTAGCCTGCACAAAAAAAAACGGTTTTGATCAGCAAGGGCAGAGCAGGCCTCAGGCTTGGAATATCCATTGCAGTGTGTAATGCAGTCTAGTTTTATTTACGCAATCCCAGCAGCTATCTTGGAAATATAACTTTGCTCTGTGCTTCTCTGAGCATGCACTTCGTAGCCTATAGCCTATAGGCTATGAATCATTTGATTGAGACCACGCTAAATACCCTATAGACACACTTCATATTTCACGCCCAGCAGAGAATCAGGTGGAATCGGGCATCGAGATATATCCTAATAAGCAACTAATTCTTAAACACTGTGAAATGTAAAAATTTCATACATTTCAAATTACATGACCCTCCCCTGCACTAGATTTAAAAAATAGTAAACCCTCCCCTTGACTGAAATTGAAAAGGCATGACCCTCTGCTATTTTCCTCCAGGTACCCACCCTGTACATTTTTATCCATCTCTTAGCATTACAAATTAATCGTACTAACTAAGAATGTTCTTAAGTTAAAGTTATAAACATAAGTGATAGTAATACTGTAAATGATTAACCGTTGCAGAACTCTTTCTTCTGAAGTTCTGAAGGGTGACAGCGTTTTTAGTCTGTACTCTTTCCCCTTCCCCCTCTATTCCCATTTCTCTCCCTCCTTCCCACTCTTTCTCCTGTCATAACCTCCTGTTGGTTCTACTACAGTATGGACTGACTCAGGCTCTGCACTGGCTGTATTTCTGCCTTGTCAATGTGACTCAGCATTCTGGAGACCCAAACAGAGACGGAAGAGGAAGCAAGATGTTCACTCCCTCAATGGTTCTGTTTCAATGGACGTCAAGGACTAAGCAGACCCCCCCCCCCCTTAAGCAGACAATGGTGAATGGCCTGAGTGAACAACCTTCATTTACCCACTCTCTTTTCCACTATCACCGTGACTATGGTGGAAGGAAACTAGGTATCATGACTGTGGAAACAGACTTAAGCGGTGATGAGTGGGCGAAAACGTTCTGAGACCAGGAAAAAAAGGGAAGAAGGAGAGAACAGCAGTAACATACTATGTAACTTACTAAGGCATTTTAAACAAATAGCTGTAATATGGTTGTTTCTGATGAATGTTGGAGGTAAAATACACCAACAACTTTCCTGACCATTTGGCCAATATACCCCAATCACAACTCAAGTGACAATATTTTTCAATATTACTTTAAACTGTTGGTCTAACTAACAGTTTAGAAAATCACCACCAAACCCCTTGGTTTTTCACACTCAATAGTTTCCCGTGTGTATCAAGAATGATCCACCTCCCATAGGGACATCCAGCCAATTTAACACAACTGTGGGAAGCATTGGAGTCAACATGAACCAGCGTCCCTGTAGAACGCTGTCGACACCCTGTAGATCGAGTCCTTGCCCCAACGAATTGAGGCTGTTCTGAGGGAAAAAGGGGAGTTTTCACTCATATTAGAGTTTTCTTAATGTTTTAAACACTCAGTGTATATACAGTGGGGAGAACAAGTATTTGATACACTGCTGATTTTGCAGATTTTCCTACTTACAAGAATGTATAGGTCTGTAATTTTTATCATAGGTACACTTCAACTGTGAGAGACGGAATCTAAAACAAAACCCCAAAAATCACATTGTATGATTTTTAAGTAATTATTAGCATTTTATTGATGACATAAGTATTTGATACATCAGAAAAGCAGAACTTAATATTTGGTACAGAACACTTTGTTTGCAATTACAGATCATACGTTTCCTGTAGTTCTTGACCAGGTTTGCACACACTGCAGCAGGGATTTTGGCCCCCATCCTCATACAGACCTTCTCCAGATCCTTCAGGTTTCGGGCTGTCGCTGGGCAATACGGACTTTCAGCTCCCTCCAAAGATTTTCTATTGGGTTCAGGTCTGGAGACTGGCTAGGCCCTCCAGGACCTTGAGATATTCTTACGGAGCCACTCCTTAGTTGCCCTGGGTGTGTGTTTCGGGTCGTTGTCATGCTGGAGACCCAGCACCATCTCCATGCCTTTACTGAGGGAAGGAGGTTGTTGGCTAAGATCTCGCAATACATGGCCCATCCATCCTCCCCTCAATACGGTGCAGTCGTCCTGTCCCCTTTGCAGAAAAGCATCCCAAGAATGATGTTTCCACCTCCATGCTTCACGGTTGGGATGGTGTTCTTGGGGTTGTACTCATCCTTCTTCTTCCTCCAACACCGGCGAGTGGAGTTTAGACCAAAAGCTCTATTTTTGATATCAGACACATGACCTTCTCCATTCCTCCTCTGGATCATCCAGATGGTCATTGGCAAACTTCAGACGGGCCTGGACATGCGCCTGCTTGAGCAGGGGACCTTGTGTGCGCTGCAGGATTTTAATCCATGACGGCGTAGTGTGTTACTAATGGTTTTCTTTGAGACTGTGGGTCCCAGCTCTCTTCAGGTCATTGACCAGGTCCTGCCGTGTAGTTCTGGGGTGATCCCTCACCTTCCTCATGATCATTGATGCCCCACGAGGTGAGATCTTGCATGGAGCCCCAGACCGAGGGTGATGACCATCATCTTGAACTTCTTCTATTTTCTTCTATTATCTAATAATTGCGCCAACAGTTGTTGCCTTCTCACCAAGCTGCTTGTATTGTCCTGTAGCCCATCCAGCCTTGTGCAGGTCTACAATTTTATCCCTGATGTCCTTACACAGCTCTCTGGTCTTGGCCATTGTGGAGAGGTTGGAGTCTGTTTTATTGAGTGTGTGGACAGGTGTTCTTTATACAGGTAACGAGTTCAAACAGGTCAGTTAATACAGGTAATGAGTGGAGAACAGGAGGGCTTCTTAAAGAAAAACTAACAGGTCTGTGGAGCCGGTTCTTACTGGTTGGTAGGTGATCAAATACTTATGTCATGCAATAAAATGCAAAAGAATTACTTAAAAATCATACTGTGATTTTCTGTGGAATGTTTCAGACACCTTGTAGAAGGCCCCAAATAATCCAGTCTGTTTCTGGGGCAAACAGGGGTCGAGTAGATGTGTTAACCACTTATTTTGCACTCTCTAGGCTTCACCCCCCACACACATATTGACACGAGTCACATATCCTGATTGCCTAGTCACTTTAACCCCTTACCTACATGTATGTATGTATTCTCTCAACTACCTTGTACCCCTGCAGTATGTCTCAGTACTTGTACATAGCCTTGTTATTCTTTGTTACCAATTCCTTTTTTATTTAGCAAATATTTATCTTTAACTCTGCAGGTCACCTAAGTCTAAACCTGTTGATGTCAGTGCACGTGACCATAAAATTTGTTTTGAACAGTCCAGTGAGCATATATTATATTAACATGGCGGAGTTTGGACTAGAGTGGATGGAGTTACACCCCTCGTGCTCTTTCAGTGGTTATGAAGGAATGGAGGCAGTGTGTTCAGCTCTAAGCAGTCAGGACATTACTCCTCTGGCCACCTTGCCCTAATAACCTGTCCACACACTCCATCAAACAGACTCCAACTCTCCACAAATGGCCAAGACCAGAGAGCTGTGTAGGATCAGGGTAAAAATTGTAGACCTGCACAAGGCTGGGTGGGCTACAGACAATAGGCAGCAGCGCTTGGTGAGAAGGCAACAAACTGTGGCGCAATTATTAGAAAATAGAAGAAATAGAAGAAGTTCAAGATGATGGTCAATCACCCTCGGTCTGGGGCTCCATGCAAGATCTACCTCGTGGGGCATCAATGATCATGAAGGAGGTGAGGATCAGCCCAGAACTACACGGCAGGACCTGGTCAATGACCTGAAGAGAGCTGGGACCACAGTCTCAAAGAAAACCATTAGTAACACACTACGCCGTCTGGATTAAAATCCTGCAGCGCACGCAAGGTCCCCTGCTCAAGCCAGCGCATTCTCAGGCCGTCTGAAGTTTGCCAAGACCACTGATGATCCAAGGAGGAATGGGAGAAGGTCATGTGGTCTGATGAGACAAAAATAGAGCTTTTGTTTCTAAACTCCACTCGCCGTGTTTTGGAGGAAAGAAGAGGATGAGGTACAACTCTAGAACACCATCCAAACGTGAAGCATGGAGGTGGAAACACATTCATTTGGGGATGTTTTCTGCAAAGGGGACAGCGACTGCACCGTATTGAGGGAGGATGGATGGGGCCATGTATCGCGAGATCTTGGCCCAACAACCTCCTTCCCTCAGTAAGAGCATTGAAGATGGGTCGTGGCTGGGCTTCAGCAAGACAACGACCCGAAACACACAGCCAGGCAACTAAGGAGTGGCTTGTAAGAAGCATCTCAGGTCTTGAGTGCCTAGCCCAGCTCCAGACCTGAACCAATAGAATATCTTTCGGAGGAGCGAAAGTCCGTATTGCCCACGACAGCCCGAAACTGAAGGATCTGGAGAAGGTCTGTATGGAGGAGTGGGCAAACCCTGCTGCAGTGTTGCAAACTCTGGTCAGGAACTACAGGAACGTATGATCTTGTAATTGCAAACAAAGGTTTCCGGTCCCAATATTAAGTTCTGCTTTTCTGATGTATCAAATACTTATGTCATGCAATAAAATGCAAATTAATTACTTAAAATTCATACAATGTGATTTCCTGGATTTTTGTTTTAGATTCCGTCTCTCACAGTTGAAGTGTACCTATGATAAAAATTACAGACCTCTACATGCTTTGTAAGTAGGAAAACCTGCAAAATCGGCAGTGTATCAAATACTTGTTCTCCCCACTGTATACAGTGCCATAAAAAAGTATTTCCCCCTTTCTGATTTTCTCTATTTTTGCATATTTTCGATACTGAATGTTATCAGATCTTCAACCAAAACCTAATATTAGATAAAGGGAACATGAGTTTACAAATAACAAAAAAAAGGATACTCATTTCATTTATTTAATTAACCAAGTTACGCAACACCTAATTCCCCTGTGTGAAGAAGTAATTTCCCCCTTACACTCAATAACTGGTATTGCCACCTTTAGCTGCAATGACTAAAAACAAATGCTCAATCACCATATGTGTCCATATTATCAGGCAGGTGTGTTATTTAGTAATAAGCATGATATCCTGTTTTATGGGGTTGTATGGGGTTGCCCATCTACATTTACCCCAGTGTGCTAATCATTAGCTAGATCACTGGTTCTCAATCCTGGTCCTGGGGACCCAAAGGGGTGCACATTTTAGTTTTTTCCCAAGCACTACACAGCTGATTCAAATCATCAAAGCCTTTTGATGAGTTGATCATTTGAATCAGCTGTGTAGAGATAGGGCAAAAACAAAAATGTGGCCCCCTTTGGGTCCCCAGGACCAGGTTTGAGAACCAGTGAGCTAGATCATAAACCCAAAACATTATCTTGTTGCTAGCAACATAGGCTATTGTTGACTTGACTGTCCCAAATTTTCCACTGGTAGTCAGCCAAGGATGTATAAACACTGAATAATGTAGGCCTATCTGTTACAACGGAATCCTGTTACTGCCTACCATGCTATGCTGTTGTCTTAGGTCTCTCTTTATGTAGTGTTGTCTCTCTTGTCGTGAAAGGCCTTTTGCCTTTTGGTAGGCCGTCATTGTAACTAAGAATTTGTTCTTAACTGACTTGCCTAGTTAAATAAAGATTGAAAATAAATAAAGCACTTCTCTGCAGCTTTTTACATTATTGATCATAATCCGCTGCTGGAAAAAGCGTAAGTGTTATGGCTTTACGTCCCCTGCTATATTGTGGATCTAGAGTTACCTGTCTAACAGAACACACAGGGTGTTCTTTAATGGAATCTTCTCCAACATAATCTAGTTAGTCAGGKATTCCCCAGAGCYGCTGTCTAGGCCCCTTACCTTTTCAATCTTTACTAATGACTTGCCGCTGGTGCTGAGTGAAGCCTGTGTGTGTGTCTATGTATGCTGATGACTCAACACTATACACATCAGCTACCACAGCAGGTGAAATCACTGCAACACTTAAGAGCTGCAGTCAGTTTCAGAATGGGTGGCAAGAAACAAGTTAGTCCTAAATACATGAATTTCAAAACTAAAGACATTGTATTTGGGACATAAAATTAAAACACTACACCCTAAACCTCAACATCTTGTAATGGATAATGTGGAAATGTAACAAGTTGAGACTAAACTTCTGTCATGGTAAAAACATATTGATACAACAGTAGCTAAGATTGGGATAGGTCTGTCCATAATAAAGCACTGCTCTGCCTTCTTAACAACGCTATCAACAAGCTAGGTACTACAGGCCCTTGTTTTGTTGCACCTGGACTACTGTCCAGTCATGTGGTCAGATGCAACCAAAAAGGACTTAGGAAAATTACAATTGGCCCAGAACTGGACAGCATGGCTCATCCTTAAATGTACATAGAGAGCTAACATTAACATTATGAACGTCAATCTCTCATGGCTCAGAGTAGAGATTGACTTCATCACTACTTGTATTTGTGAGAAGTATTGACATGTTGAATGCACRGAGCTGTCAGTTTAAACTACTAGCACACAACTCAGACACCAGTGCATACCCCACAAGACATGCCACCAGGTCTCTTCACAATCCCCACATCCAGTACAGACTATGGGAGGTGCTCAGTACTACATAGAGCCATGACATGGCTACTATTCRACATCAAGTAACTCATGCAAGCAGTGAAATAGGATTTAAAAAGAGATAGAAATACAACTTATGGGACAGCGGCGACTGAAGAGACACATATGCACTATAGACACACACACGTGGATTTTGTGTTGTAGATATGTGGTAGTAGAGTAGTGGCCTGAGTGCAAACCCTTAATGTGTTGTGAAATCTGTTTAGTAATGTAATGTTAGTTTTATTGTATAGAACTGCCTTTATTTTGTCGAAACCCTATGAAGTAGTACACGTGCCTTGACGCATAATAGGGATCCGAATAACAAATACAATGTGGTAAAATTAAGGATATGCAACTGAATCAGATGCTATTCTAGTGGCTTTTTGATTGTTTCAAGATTATTCACAATCTCTGGGCCTGTGTGGCGCTTACGTAAAGATATATTTGGTCAGAAGTAGAATTTGGACAAATCTGTGAAACTTACCTAAATATCACACCAACTTAGCTGAATACATACAAATGTATCAGATATTTACCATGTCAATAGGCTCTTGGTTGTAAATTGGTGCAGTTGTGAAAACGAATAGTGCGTTATTTAAAATGACATTGTATTAGACTTCATTGCATTTGTCCACTTAAACAATTGCGTCTATCCACTAGAACTCATTTTACTTATTAAACATCTATTTTTTTCAGTATAAAGATATTTTTAGTTCACGCTTGCCACAAATTAAAGTGTTTCCCCAGTATTTCCAGTACTTACCAGTATCTGTGCAAACCATATTGACCTTATGGGTGAACGAGAGGCTTGTCGACTCATTAATATTATAGTATTCAGTCATGTTTGGCTGTAGGGGAACTATTGGGCATTCACCACTGAAATAAACAAATTGATTAAAATTAAATTTCTCAGTAAGAGCCTAACTTCCATACTGAGAAACGCACCATATGGAATTTAGCCGAGCAGGAGGCAAGGTTTGATGACTCGTTAGGCCATCTAATGTACCCTTTGAGTGCAGAGTAAAGTCCATTTGATGTATTTAACCCATTTCAATTCTTATGGTAAAGGAGTGACAGTTGGCCCTTAATTGAATGGTGTATAATTAAGCTATCTGTAATAGTTGCTCTTGGTCGAGTAATTCTTTCTAGACCCTCAATGGATTAAACTTCTCTATTTGGTAGGACTCAGGTCATCAGCTAGGCAACAATTTCGTATTTATACACCAGGAACATTGGAGATGCTCCAGTAGGTAAGAAAGAGCAAAGAACTGAATAGACTGATACAACATCCATTACTTATACAGGTCAACACTGAGAAAAGATCAAAACTTTAGCGAGATTTTTATTGTTTTACAAGGTGCCTCCAAAAACAGTTGTAGTTGTCGCAAACATCTCAATGTGACGCTGTATTATTGCACATGCTACCAGGTTTTAACACTTCTCCACTCCCTTATAAATGCCCAAGCAGTGGATTCTATCAGGGAGGCAGGAGTCACTGTGACTGCAAGGCTCGAAGGCCGGTTAACCTGAGATGGGAAGTGGTTTAGCTCTGGCCTCCCAGGGGTGCTTGGCAACAGCCTACTCTGACATCTTGTTGTTACAGCATCCAGCTATGGTGAGGTTGCGTGATGTGGTCATCCAGACTTTCTAATGGCCTCCCACTGCTCATTTCACGTACAGGGCTTCCAGGAAGTCACACAGCTAAAGAGGGGAAAAACCACATGTCAGACAAGAGTGCACTACGACTATTTAGATACAGTAACACAAGAGCGTGGTGTAATGGCATAGTGCAGAGATAATGATGTTTGAAGTGTCTTCTAACTCCTGCATGAGCTGCTGTGTGCTTTAGTCTGCATCCGTGATGTGTGGATAGTGCTGTGGGTGGAGGGGGTCAACACAAGTCCAGTGTAATTAGTTCGCAGAGTTTACACAACTATCATCTCCTGGGACGTCGCTGCTATATCTAATGTGATTTGAGTTCCACCCTACTTTACGCATGGGGGTCAACCTTTCAAGAGGCAATCTTGTGCAGGTCCAGCAGGCCTGGTTCACTTCTTCCTCAGCTCAGAGCACACTTGCATCGCCTCCAGGCCATTGCCCCACTCATCACGTTCTGGCTTCACTCACACAGGATCCGAGTGAAAAGAAGTGTAGGGACTACGCAGATGTTTCTAACATATTAAAGTCAACCGTTAAATCAGTAGTTGGAACAAACTGGAAACCAGTGCAGAAAGTCAAAGATAGTCATTTAACAGTCACTCATGACCACATTAACCCAGAGTATGAAGCATAATCGGGTCCGTGTGGGCTCAGTCAACGGATCAAGCGCTTGCAACGGTGAAGATTCCAGAAACACCACAACTCGTCCATCCATTCCACGGATGATGGCTATTGCAGCACCACGACCCACCGGGTTACCCTCCTATCAGCTAAAAAAAGTGGCTCCAGTGGGGATTGACTGGAAATTCATTGCTGGTGAAACAGCGAGTTCAGTTCACTTGCGGCCAGTCCCCAGACCTCAACCAATAGAGAATCTTGGGATGAAGATGGAACGGCTGTTCACAGCATGACATATAGCACGGTACAATCTGCAGCAATGCTGATGCCATCGTGTCAGCTATGGGACCGAACATCCTGGTGAATGTTTCAGACCCTGTGTAGAAGGCCCCAATAATCCGGCTGTTCTGGAGAACACAGGGGTCCGAGTTGATGTTTAACACTTTATTGCACTTCTAGGCTTCACCCCCCACACCACATCTTACGAGTCACAGATCTCCTGATTGCCTAGTCACTTTTAACCCCTTACCTACATGTATGTACTGTATTCTCTCAACTACGCTGTACCCTGCATATTGTCTCAGTACTGACATAGCCTTGTTATTCTGTTTGCTTACTTCCTTTTATTTATTTAGCAAATATTTATCTTTAACTCTGCAGGTCACCCTAGAGTCTAAACTGTGTAGTCAGTGCAACGTCGGACCAAAAAATTTGTTTTGAAACAGGTCCAGTGAGCTATTATATATTACCTTGGGGAGTTTGGATAGAGTCGATGGAGTTACACCCCTCGTGCTCTTTCAGTGGTTATGAAGGAATGGAGGCAGTGTGTTCAGCTCTAAGCAGTCAGGACATTATCTTCTCTGGCCAACCTTGCCCTAATACCAGGGCAGCCACATTAGGGCGTGCCTTGCACTGAACTCAGTAGTAACATGAATGACAACTCATCCAAAACAACTTGAAGTTACAATATTAGAAAAAATGCTCTAGATTTACTAATAAAGGGTTTTTAGACTTCTTGGCCATAGATTAAAGATCAACCACTTGGTCCAGGTAGAACCTCTTTCAACTGAGACAGCAACCCTTTCAACCAGAAAAACCTCCTCAATGAAGAAATGTACTAATTGTTGTGCGCCAGTCTACACTGTAAATGGGTTTTTCGACGCTCACGGGATCACCTTGATGTCCTGAGTTAAATTGCGTCCACCTCTCTTGTTCTGGAGGAGGAGTGCTTGTTCGGTGTGCTCGCGCTCCTCGTGGCTGTCTCCTTGAGGAGTGCGCGAAGCCAGACAGAGCCACATCGTCACGGAGAAATAGAAAGCCTGCCGTGGACAGACATTGTTAGAACACGTCAAACATTTACTCATCCTATTACTGAGGGATCTAGCATGATTGACACAGCAAATATGAGTCAAAATCTCATTAGCGCTACTTGGTAAACCTGTCAATTACCTGTGAAGGAGAGACGCTCTGTCCAAGGATATATTTATCAGCTTTATATTGAATGATAACAGCCTTGAGGTAGAACTAATTGCCTACGTGTACAAGAGAAAAAATTTAGGCCCAGGCATAATAACTACACAGGTAGATCAACCAAAGACGGTCATCTTGGTAGATCGCCTACATTGAAAGTGTAGGGTATAAGAGGCAAACATTCCATGTTGATCATCCGGTTGATTGCAACTTCGCATCGTCAGGTTGTAGTTCTGGCGGACCTGAGACTCATTTTCATTTTATTTTCAAAATTAACGTTGCAAAAATACAGATTTTTCGATTTTTACTAAGACAGTTCAAGTAAGTGTTACGTTATCAACCCGGAATGTTATATAGCGCGGGAGGCGGGCAGAAGAGTTCCGTTCAATCACTGTTGAAGCAAGAAGTTCTTCATGAGTCTTCCCAGAGTTGTGAACTGGAAGGAGCCTTGTTCGCTCTATTGTTCCAAGCGGACCGCGTCAGTGAAATCGACCTCTTCTTCGATGAGATTTGACGGCAGGTGGCATCCAATAATGTTGCATTACCGCCACCTACTAGACTGGAGTATAACTCCCTTATACTCTACTTTATGTTTTTTTAAATCAACACCACACCAACAATTAATACACAAATACCCTACCATCTACACTACACTCACAAAAATAATAATAATACCATACTCCACATTTTACATCTATTTAGTTCTACTTCAACCAACAGCATGAAAGGGGACACCACCACTTAACACACCCTGTAACTCAAATAAATCAAATCAAATTTTATTCGTCACATGCGTCAAATACAACAGGTGTAGACCTTTCAGTGAAATGCTTACTTACGAGCCCCTAACCGACAGTGCAGTTAAAAAATACAGATAAGTAAGATATAGAGATAAAACTCTTCTGATGTCAAGTCTCGCACAACCAAATACCTCTCTGCAGCTGCCACCACAACCTCTATTTCCTGCGACTTTACGTTCCATCCTGCAGTACCGTTGAAACCATTACTATAAATGCCAAGAATCCAATCTTCTGATGAACATACACTTGTTGGTTTATCCCTCTGTGCTAGTACAGATCTACTCCTCACACCCTCCTCTTTGGATCTCTCCCCTTGACCCATCTTCCTTACTTCTTAACTGCCTCAGCATATGACAACTTCTGCACTACTCTAACCCTGGAAACCTCAACCTGCTTCTCTCGCACGGGACATTTCTGATCCCCAGCTCCTACAACATACCACTACTTTCCCCAATACCACACATTCCTTTGTCTCATGCCCTTCTGCACACTTCTCACACCCAGGAACTTCCTCCTACCACACTGCTGCCACATGCCCATAAGCTTGACACCTGTAACAACGTAACGTAGTCTGCACAAAATCTCGTACAGGACAACTATATTATCCTAACATCACTTTGTCGGGCAAAGACTCAACATCAAAACTCAAATGAAAGACAATGACTCTTCTGTTTCTCTGCTCACACCCTAGTTCTGCGTCGCACCAAATGACGAGCACCAAACACTGGTAATCTTCCCTTCAGTTAGTCACTTTCACATTTACCCGCTACCCAGTAATCACTCCTTTCAATGGTGCCCTTTTCTTGAGAGCATAACAATTCACATCTCTTGCCCCCATCGTTTAACACGGACGCCTGCTACCCTAACCAGTAGAAACACATATAATTATCACAAGACCACTTCTGGTTACCCTCACCGATTCCACAGCACCCAACTCTGTTTTCACCCACCCTGAAACCTCAAAATAGATCAGCCAAAAACAAGAGTTCATTTTTTCCAAAACTTCCCTCCTACTGTCACAGACTTATCTTTATCCTGACCTCGGTGCAAGCTCGGGCGCCGAGAAATTCACCATACCTACCACCTCCGCACTTACCCTCATTCACTTCCATTTCTCATCCTGTCTTCAACTCACTCTGTTACACGTTCTACATTCTTCTTTAACACCATCATCCTTTTTCCCAGCCATTTTACCGACTCAACTCACCCTCTTCCTCCCTCTCTCTCTAAACCTCCTCTGCCTCTCTTTTTCCTCCATTCTTCTTTGGTATTAACAATACGGGCTATATACAGGTGGTACGGTACAGAGTCAATGTGTGGGCACCGGTGCGATCGGTAATTAGGTAGAATGAACATTTAGGTAGAGTTATTAAAGGGACTAGGCATGGATGTAACAACAAAGAGTAGCAGTGGTGTAAGTGAGGGGGGGGGGTACAATAGTCTGGTTTGCCATTTGATTAGATGCTCAAGAGTTTATGGCTTGGGGTAGAAGCTGTTTAGAAGCCTCTTGGACCTAGACTTGGCGCTCTACCGCTTGCTGTGCAGTAGCAGAGGTGACGGGTCTTTGACACAGCAAAGTAGTCTTTGGGAGTCTTCCTATCATCTCACACATGCTTCTGAGCACTTCTGCGGGACCTGTTTGAGCGCAGGGTGAGGCTTAGGGTCTATATTAACGCACGCTAGAATGGTTCGATGGAGGGGAGCTGTTTTGCAGGCCCTGCCTTGGGTTGTGAAGATGTACTGGGGCCGTATACATTCACCCTCTGTAGTTGCCTTGCGGTCGGAGCGGCAGTTGCCAATACAGCAGTGATCAACGGCATGCAGGGAATGCTCTCGTGGTGAGGTCTGGTAACAAGGACCATATTTCTCATGAGGATTCATGCGCAGGACTGGCACCCATCTGTCGTGAGTATTTCCTTCTTTACTCTTGAGGGGAGAGAGAGACTACGTGTTTCGTCGTGCCTCTGCCATTTAGTTTGATGTAGCGTTTGATGTGCGACGCTAAGGAGTGGACTTGCAACCTCATCTAGACTGTACTCTGCATCTGTCCTCACTTTGTTGAGAATTTTTGAGCCACTCCGGCCGTCGAGCTTGTCTCAGGGTAGTACCCTCCAATATTTCATTTTGTTTAAGTTCACCAGTATCATCAGTGTGAAGCTTTTGTTCACCATCTTCTATCTGGTATTGTATCGATTGATCTTTGAATCATAGTTCTATCTTGCTTTTGCTCGTTCTCATTTCAAAGAATGATTCACACATAGTGTTAGAGTTTGCTAGAACAGATAAAGCGTCGATCACGAAATCTCCGGTTACTCAATCAGTGGACACCAACTCCTCGAAGGGCATCGTGTCTGCTCGTCTATATTGCTCTCGCCTTCTTAATAGAGGGTCTGCGGGTAAATAGTGGATTTTATCCAATAATTGCAGGTGCCACTATGAGATACCGTTGTATGACGGCTAACTGTAGACCGCACGCGATGTGGGGTTGTGAAGGAAGATCCGAGCATCAAAGCTCGCTAAGGTCGTAGTGAGCTCTTGAGCTATGGCTGAGTGCTTCCTAGGTGAGTGTCAGTATGTGCCTGCTAGTCGTAGAGATTTGCTCAGCCCTGTACTTGTGGCATAAGAGGCAGTGCAGGAGAGTTAAGGTAAAAAACCCTAAAATTGATCCGGTCATAGAAAGTACGTTCTCGCCAAGCCATATTTTCTGTACTAGTTATCTAGTACTCTTGTTCATTAACGCTATTTCAGTCTAAGACTTTTCAGATAGCTCACCATTCTCAAAGCATCATCCTTTTCTCGGCCCTAGAGCTTGACCAGGACTGTTTGGCTTTTGTAGAAATGGATATTGATGTACGACCTTTCGATTTCAAATGAACAGATATTGTAGTTACAATCTGATATATCACAAGTTGATTAACATTAGCTAGAATACTACCCAAAAATCGTAGCTACTACATCTAACCATTACTGGTTTTGAGCTAACGTGTTGAGTGGACAAATTTTTCAGCTACTGAGTCCAAAAAGACTACGTAATAAAGACTCCTAACAACATTCAGTTCACATGACCTGATCGTACACTAACTGTGAAGGGCGCTTTCAGGGTGCTGGGTTATTGCTTCAAACAATCCATTGTAGTTGAATACGACATTGGGTATTCATAAGAACTAGGTCTTCTTGG
>NC_036860.1:13718216-13720163 GCF_002910315.2 Salvelinus sp. IW2-2015
ACGTTATCAACCCCGGAATGTATATAGCGCGAGGCGGGAGCCGGGCAGAAGAGTTCCGTTCAATCACTGTTGAAGCAAGAAGTTCTTCATGAGTCTTCCCAGAGTTGTGAACTGGAAGGAGCCTTGTTCGCTCTATTGTTCCAAGCGGACCGCGTCAGTGAAATCGACCCTCTTCTTCGATGAGATTTGACGGCAGGTTGGCATCCAATAAATGTTGCATTACCGCCACCTACTAGACTGGAGTATAACTCCCTTATACTCTACTTTATGTTTTTTTTAAATCAACAACCACACCAACAATTAATACAACAAATACCCTACCATCTAACACTACACTCACAAAAAATAATAATAAATACCATACTCCACTATTTACATCTATTTAGTTCTACTTCAGACCAACAGCATGAAAGGATGGGACACCACCACTTAACACACCCTGTAACTCAAAATAAATCAAATCAAATTTTATTCGTCACATGCGTCAAATACAACAGGTGTAGACCTTTCAGTGAAATGCTTACTTACGAGCCCCTAACCGACAGTGCAGTTAAAAAAATACAGATAAGAATAAGATATAAGAGATAAAACTCTTCTGATGTCAAGTCTCGCACACCCAAATACCTCTCTGCAGCTGCCACCACAACCTCTATTTCCTGCGACTTTACGTTCCATCCCTGCAGTACCGTTGATAACCATTACTATAAATGCCAAAAATCCAATCTTACTGAAACATATATCACTTGTTGGTTTATCCCTCTGTGCTAGTACAGATCTACTCCTCACACCCCTCCTCTTTGGATCTCTCCCCCTTGACCCATCTTCCTCTACTTCTTAACTGCCTCAGCATATGACAAKTTCTGCACTACTCTAACCCTGGAAACCTCAACCTGCTTCTCTCGCACGGGACATTTCTGATCCCCAGCTCCTAACACATACCACTACTTTCCCCAATACCACACATTCCTTTGTCTCATGCCCTTCTGCACACTTCTCACACCCAGGAAACTTCCTCCTACACACTGCTGCCACATGCCCATAAGCTTGACACCTGTAACAACGTAACGTAGTCTGCACAAAATCTCGTACAGGACAACTTATATATCCTAACATCACTTTGTCGGGCAAAGACTCAACATCAAAACTCAAATGAAAAGACAATGACTCTTCTGTTTCTCTGCTCACACCCTAGTTTCTGCGTCGCACCAAATGACGAGCATCACAAACACTGGTAATCTTCCCCTTCAGTTAGTCAACTTTCACATTTACCCGCTACCCCAGTAATCACTCCTTTCAATGGTGCCCTTTTCTTGAGAGCATAACAATTCACATCTCTTGCCCCCATTCGTTTAACACGGAGCGCCTGCTACCTCTAACCAGTAGAAACACATATAATTATCACAAGACCACTTCTGGTTACCCTCACCGATTCCACAGCACCCAACTCTGTTTTCACCCACCCTGAAACCTCAAATAGATCAGCCAAAAAACAAGAGTTCATTTTTTCCAAAAACTTCCCTCCTACTGTCACAGACTTATCTTTATCCTGACCCTCGGTGCAAGCCTCGGGCGCCGAGAAATTCACCATACCTACCACCTCCGACACTTCACCCTCATTCACTTCCATTTCTCATCCTGTCTTCAACTCACTCTGTTTACACGTTCTACCATTCTTCTTTAACACACCATCTCCTTTTTCCCAGCCATTTTAACCGACTCAAGCTCACCCTCTTCCTCCCTCTCTCTCTTAAACCTCCTCTGCCTCTCTTTTTCCCTCCATTCTTCTTTGGTAATTAACAATAGCGGGGCTATATACAGGTGGTACCGGTACAGAGTCAATGTGTGGGGGCACCGGTGTCGAGGTAATATAGGTAGAATGAACATGTAGGTAGAGTTATTAAAGGGACTAGGCATGGATGATAACAACAAAGAGTAGCAGTGGTGTAA
>NC_036860.1:13724609-13733082 GCF_002910315.2 Salvelinus sp. IW2-2015
GTGACGGGGGGGGGTCAATAGTCTGGTTATGCCATTTGATTAGATGCTCAAGAGTTTATGGCTTGGGGGTAGAAGCTGTTTAAAGCCTCTTGGACCTAGACTTGGCGCTCGTACGCTTGCTGTGCAGTAGCAGAGGTGACGGTCTTTGACACAGCAAAGTAGTCTTTGGGAGTCTTCCTATCATCTCACACATGCTTCTGAGCACTTCTGCGGGACCTGTTTGAGCGCAGGGTGAGGCTTAGGGTCTATATTAACGCACGCTAGAATGGTTCGATGGAGGGGAGCTGTTTTGCAGGCCCTGCCTTGGTGGCACGGATGTACTGGGCCGTACATGCTACCCTCTGTAGTGCCTTGCGGTCGGAGGCGAGCAGTTGCCATACCAGGCAGTGATCAACGTCATGCAGGGATGCTCTCGTGGTGAGGTCTGGTAACAAGGACCATATTTCTCATGAGGATTCATGCGCAGGACTGGCACCCATCTGTCGTGAGTATTTCCTTCTTTACTCTTGAGGGGAGAGAGAGACTACGTGTTTCGTCGTGCCTCTGCCATTTAGTTTGATGTAGCGTTTGATGTGCGACGCTAAGGAGTGGACTTGCAACCTCATCTAGACTGTACTCTGCATCTGTCCTCACTTTGTTGAGAATTTTTGAGCCACTCCGGCCGTCGAGCTTGTCTCAGGGTAGTACCCTCCAATATTTCATTTTGTTTAAGTTCACCAGTATCATCAGTGTGAAGCTTTTGTTCACCATCTTCTATCTGGTATTGTATCGATTGATCTTTGAATCATAGTTCTATCTTGCTTTTGCTCGTTCTCATTTCAAAGAATGATTCACACATAGTGTTAGAGTTTGCTAGAACAGATAAAGCGTCGATCACGAAATCTCCGGTTACTCAATCAGTGGACACCAACTCCTCGAAGGGCATCGTGTCTGCTCGTCTATATTGCTCTCGCCTTCTTAATAGAGGGTCTGCGGGTAAATAGTGGATTTTATCCAATAATTGCAGGTGCCACTATGAGATACCGTTGTATGACGGCTAACTGTAGACCGCACGCGATGTGGGGTTGTGAAGGAAGATCCGAGCATCAAAGCTCGCTAAGGTCGTAGTGAGCTCTTGAGCTATGGCTGAGTGCTTCCTAGGTGAGTGTCAGTATGTGCCTGCTAGTCGTAGAGATTTGCTCAGCCCTGTACTTGTGGCATAAGAGGCAGTGCAGGAGAGTTAAGGTAAAAAACCCTAAAATTGATCCGGTCATAGAAAGTACGTTCTCGCCAAGCCATATTTTCTGTACTAGTTATCTAGTACTCTTGTTCATTAACGCTATTTCAGTCTAAGACTTTTCAGATAGCTCACCATTCTCAAAGCATCATCCTTTTCTCGGCCCTAGAGCTTGACCAGGACATGTTTGGCTTTTGTAGAAATGATATTTGATGATACACCTTTCGATTTCAAATGACATATTGTAGTTGACAATTGTATATCAAAGTTGATTACATTAGCTAGAATAACTACACAAAAATCGTAGCTACATACATCTAACCATACTTAGGTTATTAAGCTAAACTGTGAGTGGAAAACTTTTTACAGCTAATGAGTCAAAGACTACGTAATAAAGTAACCTTCCTAACACATTCAGTTCACATGACCTGATCTCACAACTGTTGACAGGGCGCTTTCAGGGTGCTGGGTTATTGCTCAATACAATCCATGTAGTTGAAACGACATTGGGTATTCATAAGAACTAGGTCTTCTTGGGGGGGGGGGGGGTACAAATAGTCTGGTTAGCCATTTGATTAGATGCTCAAGAGTTTTATGGCTTGGGGGTAGAAGCTGTTTAGAAGCCTCTTGGACCTAGACTTGGCGCTCCGGTACCGCTTGCTGTGCAGTAGCAGAGGTGACTGGAGTCTTTGACAATTTTTGGCGTCTTCCTCTGACACTGCCTGGTATAGAGGTCCTGGATGGCAGGGAGCTTGGCCCCGGTGATGTACTGGGCCGTACATGCTACCCTCTGTAGTGCCTTGCGGTCGGAGGCCGAGCAGTTGCCATACCAGGCAGTGATGCAACTCATCAGGATGCTCTCGATGGTGCAGCTGTAAAACTTTTTGAGGATCTGAGGACCCATGCCAAATATTTTCATTCTCCTGAGGGGGAATAGATTTTGTCGTGCCCTCTGCCATGTTAGTTTGTTGGTGATGTGGACGCCAAGGAACTTGAAGCTCTCTACCTGATCCACTACAGCCCCGTTGATGAGAATGGGGCGTGCTCGGTCCTCCAATTCCTGTAGTCCACAATCATCATTGAGTGTAACTCTCCTTCTGATAATACAGCACTTCTCCTGACATACATCTTGCTCTTGCCTTGTCAAGGGACACCATTTAACAGGCTGTCACAATCTCCGTTCAATCAGCACAAACTCCTCAGGCTTCATGCAATGCTCCCCTAACCCGGATGACTCTGATCCAATATTGCACTGCCCTATGGGACTCCTGATCACGGCCGGTTGTGATGCAACCCGGGATCAAACCAGGGTCTGTAGTGACGCCTCTAGCACTGATATGCAGTGCCTCAGACCACTGTGCCACTCGGGAGCCCAATATAGTCAATCAGAACTCAAAGACCAATATTTTTCTGTACTACTTTAGACTCTTGGTCTAACTCTAACAGTTCAGAAACTCACCACCAAACCCTTCACGCAGGCTTGACACAGACATGTTGGCTTTTGTAGAAATGATATTTGATGATACACCTTTCGATTTCAAATGACATATTGTAGTTGACAAATTGTATATCAAAGTTGATTACATTAGCCTAGAAATAACTACACAAAATCAGTAGCTACATACATCTAACCATACATAGGTTATTAAGCTAAAACTGTGAAGTGGAAAACTTTTTACAGCTAATGAAAGTCAAAGACTACAGTAATAAAGTAACCTTCCTAACAACTTCAGTTCACATGACCTGATCTTCCACAACTGTTGACAGGGCGCTTTCAGGGTGCTGGGTTATTGCTCAATACATCCATGTAGTTGAAACGACATTGGTATTCATAAGAACTAGGTCTTCTGGGGCAGTATGTATCAAACGTCTCAGTGCTGATTTAGTTTCAGTTTTTGTCTTTTAGATCACATTGAATAACATTACATGGATGGGGAAGCTCCTCCCCTCAGCCTCCACTGATTTATACAGCCCCTGGTCTTTCCTGGCCTAGTATGTAAGGTAGTGCCTCTACTCCAATTGTTTGAGAACAGGACCCCCTTTTTCCTAAAATGTAATCCAAAACAGACTATCTATCAGTTTGTCATAGCTACTATCTAGGTTCATTGTTTGTTGAAAAATTATGAAGCTGCTTCAAATGGGGGTAAGGGTCTTCAACATAGATAATCTGTGAAGTATGTGCCCTGCTTTCTGTTACTTTGATCAACTGTTCTAGGCTGAACCTCACTTTATAGTGTAATGTTTTCATTATGAGCGAAAACAAAGTTTTGGAGACAATGAGACGAAGCCTCTTCAGACTGTTGGGAGTGACAGTAGACTTATGCTTAAAACCTCTAACGAGTCACAACCCCGGATCCGGGATCCCTCCCATCAAAAAAGCTGACTAGCATAGCCTAGCCTAAAGCCACAGGGATATCATATAATCAAATGTTCATGAAATCACAAGTCCAAGACACCAAATGAAAGATACAGATCTTGTGAATCCAGCCATCATTTCCGATTTTTTAAATGTTTTACAGGGAAGACACAATATGTAAATCTATTAGCTAACCACGTTAGCAAAAGACACCACTTTTTTTACTCCACCAGTTTTTTACTCCATCAGTAGCTATCACTAATTCGACTAAATAAAGATATATATAGCCACTAACCAAGAAACAACTTCATAAGATGACAGTCTGATAACAAATTTATGGTATAGCATATGTTTTTTTTAGAAAAATGTGCATTTTTCAGGTATAAATCACAGTTTACCATTGCAGCCACTATCACAAAACTCACCCAAAGCGACTAGAATAACTACAGAGAGCAACGTGTATTACCTAATTACTCATCTTAAAACATTTCTGAAAAATACACAGCGTACAGCAAATGAAAGCCCAACATCTTGTGAATCCAGACAATATTTCAGATTTTCTAAGTGTTTTACAGCGAAAACACAATATATCGTTATATTAGCATACCACATGAGCTAACATCACCCCCAGCATTGATTCAAGGCAAAAAGCGCGATAACGTTATCACCACCAAAATATATAAAATTTTTTCACTAACCTTCTCAGAATTCTTCAGATGACAGTCCTGTAACATCATATTACACAATGCATATAGAGTTTGTTCGAAAATGTGCATATTTAGCATCCAAATCGTGGTTATGCTATGTAATCAGTCAAAACATGGCATGCATTCTGGCCGGCGCCATCTTGGAAGGGCACCTAAGTTTACGATTATTTATCGATTAGATTGACAAAAAAAATACAGGTTGGACAGCTAATGAAAGATGCATTGGTTATTAATGCAACCGCTGATTTAGATTTTTAAAATTAACGTTACTAGACATACAGTGTGCGTTACAGCCAGACTAGTGCCGCATAATGGCCGAAAAATGCGTTTACATTTTTCCACATAAATACGGAATAAAATCATAAATAGCTCTTACTTTTGGACGAGCTTCCATCAGAATCTGTGGCAAGGTGTCCTTTTGTCAAAAGAATCGTTGCTTTGTTGTAAAACGTCCACTTCAACTTCGGAACTAGCAGCTAACAGTAGCTACGTGGCACACACATGTCCAAATCCTCAAACGCATACTACGAAAATTCCGAAAATAGCAATATACTCGCATAAACTGATATAAATCGGTTTCAAATAACTTCGTTATGATGTTTCTAACACTATACCGAATTAAATTACAGACGGACATATCTAAGGCCGATAACTGAGCGTTTCAAAATGCTATCCTGAGGTCTTGCGTTGCGTAATGGCGGAAGTCGAAAAGAGAGCGCACCTCGTTCCTTGCCCTTTTATAAGCTCTGAGAAATACGTAGAAACACCATTCCACTTCTCATTGGTTACTGACATCCAGGGGAAGGCGGGTGCAGTTCATTTCGATCCATAGGGCACACACAGAGCTTTAAACTGATCTGAGAACAGAGACTATTTTTCTGACCTTCGCATGGCCTGTCATGATTTTCGCTGTAGAAAGAGTTCTGGTTCACCCACAGACATAATTCAAACGGTTTTAGAAACTAGGAGTTTTGTTTTCTATCCAATAGTCAATAATAATATGCATATTGTAGCGAGCAAGAATTGAGTACGAGGCAGTTTAATTTGAAGACTGCAAATGTGAAGTTGAAACAGGCACCCCCTGTAGTGAAAGAAGTTTTAAACCGGTGTTACAAACAAGGGGGCTGTGACATATTGGGAATTCTTTATTTTTTGGTTGAAAAGTGACATCAACTTTTTGACTAAATGATGTGTCATGCTTAAAGGATAAGTTTGCTTGTTTGAAACTCATCACTGACAACTTTAGCATTTTAGCTAACCTTTCCCCGAACCTTAAACGTTTATTCTAAATCCTGACCTTAACCTTAGACCTAACCCTAACTTTAACCCCTAACCCCTAGTCTAGCTAACATTAGCCACCTAGCCACCGACCTAATGTTAGCCACAAGAAATTGGAATTCGTAACATATCATATGTTTTGCAAATTCCTAACATATTGTACAAATTGCAGTTCGTAACATATCATACGAAATAGATGATGGTATTCCACAAATGAATACATACCATACAAAACATATCATACTAATTGGAGTATCCCAGATTTACATTTACTATGTTACGTCTACCCCTGAGTCCAGGTTGTTCTAAGTGACCTTGTTTTAGCAGAAGGGTAAACAGAGCATTAAAATAGCATTTTACAAAGTATTGTCTTYTTTTTTTKATGCAAATCTTTTCTGTAATGTTCAACCCAGAGAACATGTGTTAAGTTGTCACGACKYGGTCCATCATGTGACCAGKRGCAAAAAGTTATAAACAGTAAGTAATACTGTAAATGGTTAACCATTACATAACTCTCAGTGCTAGAGGCGTCACTACAAACCCTGGTTCGATTCCAGGCTGTATCACAACCGGCAGTGATTGGGAGTCCCGCAGGGTGGCACACAATTGGCCTAGCGCCGTCCGGGTTAGGGTTTGGCCATGGTAGGCCGTCATTGTAAATAAGAATTTGTTCTTAACTGACTTGCCTAGTTAAATAAAAGTTGAATAAAAAAAGACCAAATTCTTATTTTACAATGACGGCCTACCCCGGCCAAACTCTCCCATAACCCGGACGATCCTGGTCTAATTGGCTCCCGAGTGGTGCAGTGGTCTAAGGCACTGCATCTCAGTGCAAGAGGTGTCACTACAGTCCCTGGTTCAAATCCAGGCTGTATTACATCTGGCTGTGATTGGGAGTCCCAGTGTTGTCCAGGGTAGGCCGTCATTGTAAATAAGAAGTTGTTCTTAACCGACTTGCCTAGTTAAATATAGGTCAAACTCCACAGACCTGTTAGTTTTTTCTTAAGAAGCCCTCCTTTCTCCACTCATTACCTGTATTAACTGCACCTGTTTGAACTCGTTACCTGTATAAAAGACACCTGTCCACACACTCAATCAAACAGACTCCAACCTCTCCACAATGGCCAAGACCAGAGAGCTGTGTAAGGACATCAGGGATAAAATTGTAGACCTGCACAAGGCTGGGATGGGCTACAGGACAATAGGCAAGCAGCTTGGTGAGAAGGCAACAACTGTTGGCGCAATTATTAGAAAATGGAAGAAGTTGAAGTTGACGGTCAATCACCCTCGGTCTGGGGCTCCATGCAAGATCTCACCTCGTGGGGCATCAATGTATCATGAGGAAGGTAGGATCAGCCCAGAACTACACGGCAGGACCTGGTCAATGACCTGAAGAGAGCTGGGACCACAGTCTCAAAGAAAACCATTAGTAACACACTACGCCGTCATGGATTAAAATCCTGCAGCGCACGCAAGGTCCCCCTGCTCAAGCCAGCGCATGTCCAGGCCCGTCTGAAGTTTGCCAATGACCATCTGGGTGATCCAGAGGAGGAATGGGAGAAGGTCATGTGGTCTGATGAGACAAAAATAGAGCTTTTTGGTCTAAACTCCACTCGCCGTGTTTGGAGGAAGAAGAAGGATAGATACAACTCTAAGAACACCATCCCAACCGTGAAGCATGGAGTGGAAAACATATCTTTGGGGATGCTTTTCTGCAAAGGGGACAGGACGACTGCACCGTATTGAGGGAGGATGGATGGGGCCATGTATCGCGAGATCTTGGCCAACAACCTCCTTCCCTCAGTAAGAGCATTGAAGAGGGTCGTGGCTGGGTCTTCCAGCAAGACAACGACCCGAACACACAGCCAGGGCAACTAAGGAGTGGCTCTGAAGAGCATCTCAAGGTCTTGGAGTGGCCTAGCCAGTCTCCAGACCTGAACCCAATAGAATATCTTGGAGGGAGCTGAAAGTCCGTATTGCCCAGCGACAGCCCCGAAACCTGAAGGATCTGGAGAAGGTCTGTATGGAGGAGTGGGCCAAAATCCCTGCTGCAGTGTGGCAAACCTGGTCAAGAACTACAGGAAACGTATGATCTCTGTAATTGCAAACAAAGGTTTCTGTACCAAATATTAAGTTCTGCTTTTCTGATGTATCAAATACTTATGTCATGCAATAAAATGCAAATTAATTACTTAAAATCATACAATGTGATTTCCTGGATTTTTTTTAGATTCCGTCTCTCACAGTTGAAGTGTACCTATGATAAAAATTACAGACCTCTACATGCTTTGTAAGTAGGAAAAACTGCAAACATTCATTACCTTGGTGCAAGAGATGTTAATACTCTAATAACTATAACTTGTGTGTCTTGTCATCATAGCGACTATAATATGTCACTCGAATATATAATATGTAGGTCCTCAATTCTTTTTAAAACTATTGTAACTCGTGAGTAATATTGCCTATAGAGACAATAAGTCGGTATTGATTCTGAGAGCACTCCACTACTTCTTTTACATTCTCCATACAGGGCGCTTACCTCGGAGCATGCTCAACAATCATGGTTGGGCCAAATGCTACTCGCTCAAATTTCTCACCTGAACACTATGTCAAATACTAGTGAGACTAACAGGCGAAATTTTACTGTCACGCTAGAGATGTACTGTTACAGTTACACATCCTGATGCACGTGAAGATATCTCTCCCTCTCATTGTTCTCTTATTGAGACTCTCAATCGTGGCAGTCCTACTCTCTGGAGAGCCAATTATGTATACCAGCTCGAGGGATACGTAGAGCGGAGATATGGTAGGAACGATAGATTTTTAGACTCGTGGAGTTGTCATACGCCCTCGGTTCTCATATGTTCAGATAATGAGCAGAGATTTTGGTCGTATTATTTCTAGTGTCTACCTCTC
>NC_036860.1:13735592-13753780 GCF_002910315.2 Salvelinus sp. IW2-2015
TGTGAGAGCCGGAATTCTTACTGGTTGGTAGGTGATCAAATACTTATGTCATGCAATAAAATGCAAATAATTTCCTTAAAAATCATACAATGTGATTTCCTGGATTTTTGTTTTAGATTCCGTCTCTCACAGTTGAAGTGTACCTATGATAAAAAATTACAGACCTCTACATGCTTTGTAAGTAGGAAAACCTGCAAAATCGGCAGTGTATCAAATACTTGTTCTCCCCACTGTATATATTTTTTTAAATGAAACACTTCTTTGCAGGTGTTGACGTTATTGATCATAATCTGCTGCTGGAAAAAGCATATGTGTTATGGCTTTATTGTGGATCTAGAGTTACATGACTAACAGAACACAGAGGGTGTTCTTTAATGGAATCCTGTCCAACATAATCTAGGTAGAGTCAGGCATTCCCCAGAGCAGCTTTCTAGGCCCCTTATTTTTTCTATCTTTACTAATGACTTGCCACTAGCGCTGAGTGAAACCTGTGTGTCTATGTATGCTGATGACTCAACACTATACACATCAGCTACCACAGCAGGTGTAATCACTGCAAACCTTAAGAGCTGCAGTAAGTTTCAGAATGGGTGGCAAGAAATAAATTAGTCCAAAATACATGAATTTCAAAAACTAAAGGCATTGTATTTGGGACCTAAAATTGAAACACTAAACCTCAACTAAGTCTTGTAATGAATTATGTGTAAATGTAACACGTTGAGGAGACTGAACTTATTGGAGTTACCCTGGATTGTAAACTGTCATGGTCAAAACATATTGATACAACAATAACTAAGATGGAGAGAGGTCTGTCCATAATAAAGCACTGCTCTGCCTTCTTAACYACTATCAACAAGGTAGGTCCTACAGGCCCTAGTTTTGTCGCAACTGGACTACTGTCCAGTCGTGTGGTCAGGTGCCACAAAGAGGGACTTAGGAAAATTACAATTGGCCCAGAACTGGGCAGCATGGCTCACCCTTAAATGTACACAGAAAGCTAACATTATTATGCATGTCAATCTCTCATTGCTCAAAGTAGAGGAGATTGACTTCATCCCTACTTGTATTTGTGAGAAGCATTAACATGTTGAATGCACCGAGCTGTCAGTTTAAACTACTAGCACACAACTCAGACACCAATGCATACCCCACAAGACATGCCACCAGGTCTCTTCACAGTCCCCAAGTCCAGAACAGACTATGGGAGGTGCACAGTACTACATCGAGCCATGACATGGCTACTATTCCACATCAAGTAACTCAAGCAAGCAGTAAAATCATATTTAAAAACATAAAAACACAATAACATATTCACTATAGACACACATGGATTTTGTGTTGTAGATATGTGGTAGAGTAGTGGTCTGAGGGCAAACACTTGTGTTTCTGTTTTGTAATGTAACGTTATTTTTATTGTATAGAACTGCCTTTTCTTTGCTGAACCCCAGAAAGAGTAACTGCTGCCTTGACAGCAGCTAATAGGGATCCATAACAAACACAAATGTTTGAAATTTCAAGGAATATGTCATTTGATCAGGTGCCATCTAGTGGCCTTTTTGCTTACTTCAGATTATCACAAATCTCTGGCCCTTAGTGTGGCCTTATCACATGTAAAATATACTTTAAAATAGAATGACAAAGCCGCAAAACATTACCCTAAATATAAACCATCAACTTAGTAAAAACCGTTACCTTTATTTAAAAAAGATGTAATCAATTATTTTACCATGTCAGTATTTCATGGTTGTAAATGTTGGTGGCAGTTGTGTAAAGAAAAATGGATGAGTTGGAGAATTATTGGAAATGTCATTGTTGATAAAACACTTCATTACAACTCTCCTTCATTACAACTTCCATACAACTCTCCTTCCGTGGCCTCCGACTGCTCTTAAATACAATTAAAACTAAATGCATGCTCTTCAACCGATCGCTGCCTGCACCTGCCCGCCCGTTCAGCATCACTACTCTGGACGGCTCTGACTTAGAATATGTGGACAACTACAAATACCTAGGTGTCTGGTTAGACTGTAAACACTCCTTCCAGACTCACATCAAACATCTCCAATCCAAAGTTAAATCTAGAATTGGCTTCCTATTTCGCAAACAAAGCATCCTTCACTCATGCTGCCAAACATACCCTCGTAAAACTGACCATCCTACCGATCCTCGATTTCGGCGATGTCATTTACAAAATAGCCTCCAATACCCTACTCAATAAATTGGATGCAGTCTATCAAAGCCCCATATACTACCCACCACTGCGACCTGTACGCTCTCGTTGGCTGGTCCTCGCTTCATACTCGTCGCCAAACCCACTGACTCCAGGTCATCTACAAGACCCTGCTAAGTCCCCCCTTATCTCAGCTTGCTGGTCACCATAGCAGCACGCGCTCCAGTAGGTATATCTCTCTGGTCACCCCAAGCCAATTCCTCCTTTGGCCGCCTCTCTTTCCAGTTCTCTGCTGCCAATGACTGGAACTAACTACAAAAATCTCTGAAACTGGAAACACTTATCTCCCTCACTAGCTTTAAGCACCAGCTGTCAGAGCAGCTCACAGATTACTGCACCTGTACATAGCCCATCTATAATTTAGCCCAAACTACCCCTTCCCCTAATGTATTTATTTTGCTCCTTTGCACGCCATTATTTCTACTTTGCACATTCTTTCACTGCAAATCTACCATTCCAGTGTTTTACTTGCTATATTGTATTTACTTTATCACCATGGCCTTTTTACCTCCCTTCTCACCTCACATTGTAAATAGACTTATTTTTCTACTGTATTATGGACTGTTTGTTTTACTCCATGTTTAACTCTGTTGTGTCGAACTGCTTTGCTTCATCTTGGCCAGGTCACAATTGTGAATGAGAACTTGTTCTCAACTTGCCTACCTGGTTAAAGGTGAAATAAATAAAATAAGTCTATTTTCCTCTTCAACCATCTGGTATATCCACTAGAAACCCATGAACTATATGGACAAATGAAAAATAAATATTTTCAGTTAAAGTATAAATTACCGAAGTTAGATTGCCTGTTAATTACCAAAATGAAAGTGTTCAGTAAATTACCAGTAGCTTTGCAACCATATGACAGCTCCAATAAGCCCCTTATGGTGAACGAGAGGCTTGTAGAATCATTACTATTTTAGCATTCAGTTCATAGTTTACTGTAGGGCTACTATTGGGCATTAAACAGATACACAAAATGATTATAGATTAATTTCTCAGTAAGAGCCAAACTTCCATCACTAGAGAAATGCGCCATATGAATTTACCGAGCAGGACGCAAGGGTTTGATTGACCTCTAAGCCGTCTAATGTACCCTTTTGAGATGCAGAGAAAAGGTTCACATTGACTGTAGTTACCCATTTCAATTTTTAGAGTAAAGAGTTGACAGTTGGGCTCTTTATTGACATGGTGTATATAACATATCTTGTAATAGTGCCCTCTGTGGTCAGACGTAGTGTCCTTTATAAACCTCATGTTAAACTTTCCCTATTGTTATGAACCAGTCACTAGTAGGGCTACAAATGTCAGTATTTATCACTGGGTATTGGGATGATCAGTAAGACAGAGCAAAAAACCTGAATAGACTGATACAACATTCATTACTACAGGTCAACACTTAAACTTTAGTGAGATTATTTTAATTGTTTTACAAGATGCCTCCAAAATACAGTAGTGTTGTCAGCAAAACATCAATGTTACAGCTGTGTTGCACTGCACCAGTTTAACACTCCCATCCCTATAAATGCAAAGCCAGTAGGATCTATCAGAGAAGGCAGGAGTCCTGGTCTGAGGCTGGAGGCCATAGCCTGGGGATGGAAGTGGTTTAGCTCTGGCCTCCCAGGGTGTGCTTGTCAAACAGGTACTCTGCCATCTTGTTGTTGACAGCATCCATCTTGGTGAGGTTGGTGATGTGGTCACCCAGCTTCTTAATGGCCTCCACCTGCTCATTCAGGTAATGGGTCTCCAGGAAGTCACACAGCTAAAGAGGGAAAACACAGGTCAGAAAAGAGAATGACTACAGACTATTGTAGATACAGTAACACAAGAGCCTGGTGGTAATGGCATAAATGCAGATAATGAGGTGTTTGCAGCTGTCTAACTCCTGCATGAGCTGCATTGTGTGTATAGTTTGCATCCGTGCATCTGTGGACTAGTGTGTGTGTGTGTGTATGTATAGAGGCAGGTCACACAATCCAGTGTAATTAGTTAGCAGAGTTACAACAACCTGATCATCTCCTGGGACAGTACCTGTATTCTATGTGATTTGCMGTTCCACCATAACTTACATGGGAGTCAACCTTGTCCGAYGCAATCTTGTGCAGGTCCAGCAGGGCCTGGTTCACATTCTTCTCAAGCTGCAGAGCACACTGCATGGCCTCCAGCCCATTGCCCCACTCATCACGTTCTGGCTTCTACACAGGACAGAGTGAACACAGAAGTGTTAGGGACTACTAGCAGATGTTTCTAGACATAATTAAAAGTCAACCGTTAAATCAGTATCTGACAAACTGGAAACAATGCAGAAAGGTCAAGATAGTCATTTTAACAGTCACTATGAACCACATAAGCCAGATATTATGAAGCACATATCATGGTCCGGTGTGGCTCAGTCAACGGATCATAGCGCTTGCAACGTGAAAGATTTCCAGAACACACAACTCGTCCATCCTTCTCACGGATAGGCTATTGCAGCACACGACCACACCGGGTTACACTCCTATCAGCTAAAAACAAGTGGCTCCAGTGGGCAATTGACTGGAAATCATTGCCTGGAACAGCGAGTTCAGTTCACTGCGCAGTCCCCAGACCTCAAACCAATAGAGAATCTTTGGGATGAGATGGAACGGGCTGTTCACAGCATGACTATATCGCCGTACAATCTGCAGCAACTGCCTGATGCCATCGTGTCAGCATGGACCAACATCCCTGTGGAATGTTTCAGACACCTTGTAGAAGGCCCCAAATAATCCAGGCTGTTCTGGAGGCAAACAGGGGTCCGAGTAGATGTGTTTAACCACCTATTTCGCACTCACTAGACTTCACCCCAACACACACTACATAAGCCCACAGACAAGCATATCGACACCAGTCACATATCCTGATTGCCTAGTCACTTTTACCCCTTACCTACATGTACGTACTATATTCTCAACTACCTTGTACCCCTGCACATGTCTCAGTACTTCTTGTATATAGCCTTGTTATTCTTTGTGTTACCATATCCTTTTTTATTTAGTAAGTATGTCTTGACTCTGCATTGTTGGGAATGGTCTCGTAAGTACGCATGTCACTGTAAAGTCGACACCGGTTGTATTCGGTGCACATGACCAATAAAATTTGTTTTGAAACAGTCCAGTGAGCATATATTATATTAACATTGGGGGAGTTTGGATAGAGTGGATGGAGTTACACCCCTCATGCCCTTTCAGTGGTTATGAAGGAATGGAGGCAGTGTGTTCAGGCCTAAGCAGTCAGGACATTATCTCCTCTGGCCACCTTACTCTAATACCAGGGCAGCCACATAGGACGTGCATTAGAATGAACTCAGTATTAACATGGATGACTACTCATCCAAAAACCCTTGAAGTTAACAGTATTAGTAAAAAAACGCTCTAGATTGAATATAAAGGGTTCTTTAGACTTCTTGCCATAGATTCTAGATAAACCACTTGGTTCCAGGTAGAACCTTTTCAACTGAGACAAGAACCATTTCAACCAGAGAACCCTCTATGAAGAAGTTTACGTTTGTATACAGCGCAACAAAAACAAGGCAAATGTGTTTCTCGACGCTCAGGCGCTCACCTTGATGTCCTGAAGGACAATGCGTCCACCTCTCTTGTTCTGGAAGGAGAGTTGCTTGTCGGCGTGCTCCCGCTCCTCGTCGCTGTTCTCCTTGAAGAAATGCGCGAAGCCAGGCAGAGCCACATCGTCACGGGAGAAATAGAAAGCCTGCGTGGACAGACAAAATTGTTTAGAAACACATGTCAAACGTGACTCATTCTATTATTGAGGGATCTAAGCATGATTGACACAACAATATGATGCAGAAAATCATTAGCCTACTTGGTAACCTCCCAATTAACCTGTCAAGGCGATACGCTCTGTCCAAGGATATATTTATCAACTTTATTTGAATGATAGGTCTACCTCAAGGCTGTTAATTGCCTAGGCGTACAGAAAATATTTAAGCCCAGGCATAATAATACACAGGTAGATGAACAAAACGGTCATCTTGGTAGACACCTTACCATTGAAGTGTAGGTGTAGGAGGCAAACATCTCCATGTTGATCATCCGGTTGATTGCAACTTCGCAATCGTGGTGATAGTTCTGTCGGATCTGAGACTCCATTTTCATTCAAAATTAACGGTACAAAAATAGAGATTCTTAGATTATTTTACTAAAACAGTTCAAGTAAGTGTCACGTTAACAATCCGGAATGTTATATAGCGCGGGAGGCGGGCAGAAGAGTTCCGTTCAATCACTGTTGAKGCAAGAAGTTCTTCATGAGTCTTCCCAGAGTTGTGAACTGGAAGGAGCCTTGTTCGCTCTATTTATTGTTCCAAGCGGACCGCGTCAGTGAAATCGACCCTCTTCTTCGATGAGATTTGACGGCATGTTGGCATCCAATAAATGTTGCATTATCGCTACCTACTAGACTGGAGTATAACTCCCTTATACTTTGCTTTAAAAAAATCAAACAACCACAACAACAAAAAATCAACAAATACCCTACCATCTAAAACTACACTTACATTTTTTTTATTTTTTTTACCATACTCCACTATTTACATCTCTTTAGTCCTACTTCAGGCCAACAGCATGAAAGGATGGGACACCACACATTAACACACTTGAACTCAAAATAAATCAAATCAAATTGTATTAGTCACATGCCTCAAATACAACAGGTGTAGACCTTACAGTGAAATGCTTACTTACGAGCCCCTAACCGACTGTGCAGTTAAAAAATACAGATAAGAATAAGATATAATAGATAAAACTCCTCTGATGTCATGTCTCAACACACCAAATACCTCTCTGCAGCTGCCACCACAACCTATATTTCCTGCGACTTACTGTTCCATCTCTGCAGTACATTTGATAACCATTACTATAAATGCCAAAAATCCAATCTTACTGAAACATATATCACTTGTTGGTTTATCCCTCTGTGCTGGTACAGATCTACTACTCACACCCCTCCTCTTTGGATCTCTCCCCCTTGACCCATCTTCCTCTACTTCTTAACTGCCTCAGCATATGAAAAAATTCTGCACTACTCTAACCCTGGAAACCTCAACCTGCTTCTCTCGCACGGGACATTTCTGATCCCCAGCTCCATGGGCACCCCTAAAATAAATCAAATCAAATCAAATTGATTTATATAGCCCTTCTTACATCAGCTGATATTTTAAAGTGCTATACAGAAACCCAGCCTAAAACCCCAAACAGCAAGCAATGCAGCTGTAGAAGCAGGGTGGCTGGAAAAACTCCCTAGAAAGGCCAAAACCTAGGAAGAAACCTAGAGAGGAACCAGGCTTGAGGGGTGGCCAGTCTGCTTCTGGCTGTGCCGGGTGGAGATTATAACAGAACATGGCCAAGATGTTCAAATGTTCATAAATGACCAGCATGGTCAAATAATAGTATCACAGTGAACAGGTCAGGGGTCCATAGCCGCAGGCAGAACAGTTGAAACTGGAGCAGCAGCACGGCCAGGTGGACTGGGGACAGTAAGGAGTCATCAGGCCAGGTTGTCCTGAGGCATGGTCCTAGGGCTCAGGTCCTCCGAGAGAGAAAGAAAGAGATAATTAGAGAGAGCATTCTTAAATTCACACAGGACACCGGATAAGACAGGAGAAATACTCCAGATATAACAGACTGACCCTAGCCCCCKGACACATAAACTACTGCAGCGGGCAGTGATCGGTTGAAGAGCATGCATTTAGTTTTACTTGCATTTAAGAGCAGTTGGAGGCCACAGAAGGAGAGTTGTATGGCATTGAAGCTCGTCTGGAGGTTAGTTAACTTCTTCGGGGTAGGGGGCAGTATTCGGAAGTTTGGATGAATGAGGTTCCCAAAGTAAACTGCCGGTTACTCAGGCCAAGAAGCTAGGATATGCATAMAATTGGTAGTATTGGATAGAAAACACTCTAAAGTTTATAAAACTGTTAAAAAAATGTCTGTGAGTATAACAGAACTGATTTGGAAGGCGAAAACCCGAGGAGAATCCATCCAGATTTTTTTGTTTGTTGAGCTCACCACTGATTATAATGGCTCTCTATGGGAATATAAAAGGAATACCTCCCAGACTGCAGTTCCTAGGGCTTCCACTAGATGTCAACAGTCTTTAGAAAGAGTTTCAGGCTTGTTTTTTGAAAAATGTCCAAGAATTTGTAGTTTTTGTAAGTGGCTCCCATTTTGGCTGTAGTGTTTTCACGGGCGCGTGGATGAGAGCATGCACTTCGTTATTTATCTCCGGTAATGAACATACTATTCTCTGRCTTWWAWTTGATCGTTTATTAACATATTAGGGTACKTGAGGATTGATTAGAAACGTTGTTTGACTTGTTTGGACGAGGTTTATTGGTAACTTACAGGATTCATTTGTATGCATTTTGAACGAGGGAAACCTGTGGATTACTGAGTCAAGCGCGCCAACTAAGCTGACTTTTTGGGATATAAAGAWGGACTTTATCAAACAAAAGAACCAGATGAAGATCTTCAAAGGTAAGTGATTTATTTTATCGCTGTTTCTGACATTRGTGACACCTCTGCTTGGTTGGAAAATGTATGTAATGCTTTTGTGCGCGGGGCGCTGTCCTCAGATAATCGCATGTTGTGCTTTCGCCGTAAAGCCTTTTTGAAATCTGACAAAGCGGCTGGATTAACAAGAAGTTAAGCTTTTAAAAGACGTATGACACTTGTATTTTCATGAAAGTTTAAAATTACAATTTTTGTAATTTTAATTTCGCGCTCTGCAATTTCACCGGATGTTGGCCAGGTGGGACGGTAGCGACCCACGTACCCCAAAGAGGTTTAACACAGTGTCCAAAGWAGGTCCAGAAGAAAAATGTACCTGCTGGTCTAGTGGTAATGCTGCTGACTCTGGACCACACATGTCCCTTTGCGGCATGGATTCAAACCCTGCCTACGCCTTCATATCTMTATTCCTCTACCTTTCTGTCACCCCCCTCTCATTCATAACTTGATATCTCAATAAAGAAAGAGAAAATACTAATATATATCAAGAAATMAGTAATTTCAAGACCATGTACTACCCAGACATGGTGAAGGCAACATAAATAGAATAACGGGTTTTGACATTGGTGGTGACTTTCTGAACTGTTTTAGTTAGACCAACAGTTTAAAGTAATACAGAAAAATATTGGTATTTGAGTTCTGATTGACTACATTGACAACATTTTCAGAAAYGTTGTTGTATTTTCCCTTAAATTCACCAGAAACAACCATTCACAGCTATTTGTTTAAAAATGCCTCAGTAAGTTACACAGTATATGTAAGTTACATATTATAGTATATGTTCCTGCTGTTCTATCCCTCTTCGTTTTTCCTTTTCTTCAAATCTGGTATCAGCCGGTCTTCGCCCATTCATCACCCCTCATGTTTGTTTCTGCAGTCACAAAACTGCACCTCCTTCCACCACTGGCACTGTGATAACAGAACAGAACTACATTMAGACCAAAGATGGTGGATAAATTAAGATAGTTCACWCAGGCCGTTTACCACTGTCTGCTTAAGGAGGTGGCTCCTTAAGCAGACAACAATGCGATAGTGGTCTGCTTAGTTAATTGACTTCCATTGTGGGGGGGGGGGGGTGAAGGAGTGGGCTGTCTCGCTTCCTCTTCCTTCTCTGCTTGAGACTACAGAATGCCGAGTCACAATGACAAGGCAGAAACACAGCCAGGGCAGAGCCCGAGTCAGTACATACTGTAGCAGAACCAACAGGAGGTTATGACAGGAATAAGCAGGGGTGCAAATTTCACTGGGGACATGCGTTTTTGTTTATTCAAACCCCCCAAAATATAAATATATATGTCCCCCCCACATCTAAAACCAAGTTGTGCCCCTGGTAATAATAGTGGGAGGGAGAGACAAATAGGGAGAGAGGGGGAGGGGAAAGAGTACAGACTAAAAACACTGTGTCACCCTTCAGAACTTCAATAGAAAGAGTTATGTAATGGTTAACCATTTACAGTATTACTTACTGTTTATAACTTTGTGCGGCTGGTCACATGATGGACCAGTTCATGACTTTTACAACTTAACACAGGTTCTCGGGMTTGAACATTACKGAAGAGATTTGCATTAAAAAATTAAGACAATTCTTTGTCAATTTCAATTGTAATGCTATGTTTTCCCTTCTGCTAAAATAAGMTCACTTAGAACAACCTGGACTCAGGGGTAGACGTAACATAGTAAAAGTAAATTTGAGATACTCCAATTAGTATGATATGTTTTGTATGGTATGTATTAATTTGTGCATGTCCATCATCCATTTCATATTATATTTTACGAATTGTAATTCGTACAATATGTTACGAATTGCTAAACATATGATATGTTACGAATTCCAATTTGTTGTGGCTAACGTTAGCTCGGTGGCTAGGTGCTATCATTACCTAGGTGGCTAAAGTTAGCTAGGCTAGGGGTTAAGGGTTAAGGTTAGGTCTAAGGTTAAGGTTGGGAGTTAGGTTAAAGGGTTACGGTTAGGGTTAGGGGAAGGGTTAGCTAACATGCTAAGTAGTTTCAAAGTAGATAAAAATTAGTAAATCATTGCAAAGTTGATAATTAGAAAAAAAAAGCTAAAGTTGTCTGTGATGAGTTACAAGCAACCATTGGGATGCTAGACGTTCGCCTTATATGCTCACCCAAACTTACCCTTTAAGCACGACACATCATTTAGTCAAAAAGTGATGTCCCTTTTCGTAAAAAAAAAAAGAATGCCAAGTATGTCACAGCCCTTTTTGTAGCACCGGTTTAAGAATAAGTCTACTGTCACTTCCAACAGTCTGAAGAGGCTTCCACTCATTGTCTCCAAAACTTTGTTTGCGCTCATAATGAAAACATTACGCTATAAAGGGAGGTTCAGCCTAGAACAGTTGATCAAAGTAACAGAGAGCAGGGCACATACTTCAAGGATTATCTATGTTGAAGACCCTTACCCCCATTTGAAGCAGCTTCATAATTTCTCAACAAACAATGAACCTAGATAGTAGCTTTGACAAACTGATAGATAGTCTGTTTTGGATTACATTTTAGGAAAAAGGGGGTCCTGTTCTCAAACAATTGGAGTAGAGGCACTACCTTACATACTAGGCCAGGAAAGACCAGGGGCTGTATAAATCAGTGGAGGCTGGGGGGAGGAGCTTCCCCATCCATGTAATGTTATTCAATGTGATCTAAAAGGCAAAACTGATCCTAAATCGTCACTCTTACTCTGAGAGGCTTGATGCATACTGCCCCAAAAGACCTAAGCTATGTTCGAATACCCATACTAACATACTATATACTACATACTTAATGAGTACATACTGCATAACATATACTATTAGTTCATAGSGCTCCCGAGTGGCGCAGCGGTCTAAGGCACTGCATCTCAGTGCAAGCGGCGTCACTATAGTACCTGGTTCAAATCCAGCATGTATCTCACCCGGCTGTGATTGGGCCCAGCYTAGTCTGGAATAGGCCGTCATTGAAAAAAATAATTTGTTCTTAACTGACTTGCCTACTTAAACAAAGGTTACATTTTAGTTTACTGTAAAACTACTTCAATCAAAAAGGTTACATTTTAGTTTACTGTAAAAGAACGGTATAATTTAGTTTACTAGCGCCTCGCCACTACCAGAAGTTATGCTGTTGATATGCAACCTCTTCTAGCTTGTTAGCATAACAATTACTAGCTAGACATCATACGATTTCGGGGGGTCGTAAATTCAATCTGGAGTGCCAGAGTACGCCCTGGCGTTCGTAAATTCAGAGCGTTGTCAGATTGTCCTTTCGTAAATTTTTACTTCGCCCAGATGTATGTAGCTACTGATTTTGTTGTAGTATTTTCTAGGCTAATGTAATCAACTTGATATTACCATTTGTCAACTACAATATGTCACTTGAAACCGAAAGGTTCATCAAAACCATTTCTACAAAAGCCAGCCTTTCTTTCTCTGTCCACTACTGTATTCCCATACCTCATATTGAACATTGAGTTTATATGAAAAAGTGTGATAACCCTACAGTTTTTCTTTTGACTGCATTCTGGAGGTAAATAATTAAGCTACATGTGCTATTGAAACATGTGCTCTTAGAGAATGAAACAGAAGTTTACAGAACTGCGTCTCAAAGTTAATTTCCTTTATATCTTAAATCAAATGTAGACATAGATTATTCTCAATTAGCCAATTTAGAATGAATATTCCATTATTCTTATTTTCTTCTAAGGATATAACACACACACATTTTTAACTAAACCGCTGTAGTGACCTGCACTGTGCATTTTGCCTGATACTACTGCTTTAGGTGTTACAATAAAATGTTACTTTGTAATAAACAAAGTTTAAAAAAATAAGAACAGACCGAGATGAGAAGTCAAGGCGAGAGCTTTACTTCGCCCAAAATCTGGCCGCGTGAGATAAGCCAGTTTTATTTTCTAATTACTTGTGGATTTTGATTGAATAGAAGTTTCGTAAAGTTTAAGCTTTTACAAATGTACTGATATATGTGGATGCACGTGGCATTCGGCAACTTTGAGAAAAACAACGTTTAGTTGTGCATGTTGTTCACACACGTACCTGCCCTCTCATTGGCTAGAATGTCCCCATCTGTTCTTGTCTTCAATCACTGAGCACATGTATTTCCATTGTGGTCACTCGGCTCTCTTGTCAATATAATAATAATTTGCCTCTGGTCATGTGTATGAGTGGGATCGTCATTTTTTATTATTTATATATTTATTTATAATGAACACAAAATATAAAAAATATACAATGACGAGTAGATAAACCTAACAGCAGGGAGGAGTATTACATATCAAGATTCCTTTTCAATTTGTTAAACACTTTATATTTAATTTTTACTTCACCTTTATTTAACCAGGTAGGCCAGTTGAGAACAAGTTCTCATTTACAACTGTGACCTAGTCAAGATAAAGCAAAGCAGTGCAACCACAACACAACACAGAGTTACACATGGAATAAACAAACATACAGTCAATAAACAATATAAAAAAATCTATATACAGTGTGTGCAAATGAGGTATGATTAGGGAGGTAGGAAATACATTGGCCGTAGGGCGAAGTGTTACAATTTAGCAATTAAACACTGGAGGATAGATTTGCAGAAGATGAATGTGCAAGTAAGAGTACGGGTGGCAAAGAGCAAAAAATAAGTAACAATATGGGGATGAGGTAGTTGGATGGGCTACTTACAAATGGGCTATGTACAGGTGCAATGACCTGTGACCTGCTCTGACAGCTGATGTTAAAGTTAGTGAAGGAGAATGAGTCTCTTTATGGCATATTGCTTCTTTGTTTTTAAAATACTGATCTTTTCAAAATAATATTTAAATTCTATCTTAAATAATGTGAAGAGGGTTTGTTCTCTGCCCACTTCATTTTATGCATAAAGAATCTTCCATGAAAGATAAACAAATAACAATGAAAGTTAATCAGGGTCCAATCATTTGGATCAAAATAAAACGTAATCTCATAGTCTCTCAGAGTAACATTAATAGTCGTTTCTTTTAAGATAAAATCTTCTAACTCACTCCAACATCTTCTGACATAAGTACAAGTATACAATCTGGAAAAATAAAGACATAAAACACAAAAACACGTCTTTATTTTTCCAAGACTGGTTTGACAACAACATTATTTGGATTAAACAATTATTAATAATAATAGATACTTATGATTATCAAAATTCATGAGAACACAAATGTTACATTCACTCGCTGAGTTGTAATTCTAATGGTGATTGGCTACGCTCTGTGAGGGTGGATTTCACTGACACGTTCCMTTTMMAACAATAAATAGAGCGAACAAGGCTCCTTCCAGTTCACAAGTCTGGGAAGACGCATGAAGAAGTTRTTGCTTCAACAGTGATTGAACGGAACTCCTCTGCCTTCATCCCAGTATTATAGAACATTCCGGATTGATAACATAACACTTACTTGAACTATAATAGCAAAATAGTCTTAGAAACTCTATTTTTGTAACTTCCATTTAGATATAAAAGATAATCTGCCAAGATGGAGTCTCAGATCCGCCAGAACTATCACCACGATTGCGAAGCTGCCATCAACCGGATGATCAACATGGAGATGTTTGCCTCCTACACCTACACTTCAATGGTAAGGAGTCTACCAAGATTACCGTTTTGTTGATCTACCTGTTTATTATTATGCCTGGGCCTAAATGCCTTTTTTCACCTTTTCTGTAGTCCTAGACAATTAATAGCCGATAAACTTAACTCCGGTAAGTACATTTGAGTTTAGTTGGCTTGGCTATTAACAGCTTTCAGGTAGATATAGCATTCAAATGAAGTTGGGAATCTATCCTACCTTGGACAGAGCGCGTAACAACTCCTCGTTATTTGGCATGTTACCAAGTAGACTATGGACTAGAGGGATCCATGCCTTTGTCATCAASCTTAGTTGCAACAACAATAACAGTATGCCGAGTCACGTTCAGGTTGTAATTTTTCTTTTAACCACACTGTCTTGTTTATCCGCCCAGGCTTTCTATTTCTCCCGTGACGATGTMGCTCTGTCTGGCTTCGCGCATTTCTTCAAGGAGAACAGCGACGAGGAGCGCGAGCACGCCGACAAGCTACTCTCTTTCCAGAACAAGAGAGGTGGACGCGTTCTACTCCAGGACATCAAGGTGAGCCCCTGAGCATCGAAACCACATTTAGATTGTAGACTGATAAAAATTTATTTACTTCATGGAGGAGAGTGTCTACAGAGTTAAGTTGATCTAGAGAACCAGGAGTAGTCCTGAACATACTGCCTCTAACCACTGAACTGAGTGTGAGGTGTGACTCACTTTATCCTAACCGTAACATCTACTAGTAGTCCTTAACACTTCTGTGTTCACTCTGTCCTGTGTAGAAGCCAGAWCGTGATGAGTGGGGCAATGGGCTGGAGGCCATGCAGTGTGCTCTYCAGCTGGAGAAGAATGTGAACCAGGCCCTGCTGGACCTGCACAAGATTGCSTCTGACAAGGTTGACCCCCATGTAAGTTATGAGGAAATGCACATCACATGTATGTATCAAATAGAAGACAGATACTGTCTCAGGAGCTGATCAGGTTGTTGTAGATCTGACTAATGACAAAGGATTGTGTGACCTGCTTCACAAGCACACAATAGTCCACAGATGCACACTATACACGCAATGCAGCTAATGCATACGTTTGCATAAAGGGCGGCAGGTTGCCTAGTGGTTAGATCGTTGGGCCAGTAACAAAGGTTGCTGGATTGAATCCCCTATCTGACAAGGTAAAAATGTTCTGCCCTTGAGCAAGGCAGTTAACCCACTGTTCCACGTTAGGATGTCATTGTAAATAAGAATGTTAATTGACTTGCCTTGTTAAAAAAAGCTGGAAACACATTATCTGCACTTATGCCATTACCACCAGGCTCTTGTGTTACTGTATCTACAATAGTCTAGTCATTCTCTTGTCTGACCTTTGTTTTCCCTCTTTAGCTGTGTGACTTCCTGGAGACCCATTACCTGAATGAGCAGGTGGAGGCCATTAAGAAGCTGGGAGACCACATCACCAACCTCACCAAGATGGATGCTGTCAAAAATAAGATGGCAGAGTACCTGTTTGACAAGCACACCCTGGGAGGCCAGAGCTAAACCACTTCCATCCCCAGGCTACAGCCTCAGTCCAGGACTCCTGGCTTRTCTGATAGATCCTACTGGCTTTGCATTTATAGGGAGGGGAGAGTGTTAAACTGGTGCAGTGCAACACAGCTGTAATATTGAMGTGTTTTGTTGACAACACTACTGTATTTTGGAGSCAAGGCWTSTTGTAAAAYCAATGAACAATATCACTAAAGTTTATTTTCTAATTGTTGACCATGGATGTTGTATCAGTTTATTTGGGTTCTTTGCTCCGTCTTACTGAGAATCTCAAATTCCTGGTGATAAATACTGACAATTGAAGACCTATCAGTGACTGAGGGTCATAACAATAGGGAAAGTTTAACATGAGGTTAATAAAGGACATTACCTCTGACCACAGAGCGTGTCCTCTACCGTATCTTGTTAAAGTGCCATGTCCATTAAGTGCCCAACTGTCAACTCTAGGTCCAGAGAAGTAAAATGGGTGACTACAGTTGACGTAGACCTTTACTCTGCATCACAAGTTTATTCGACGGCCTAGAGGTCAAAGCCGTTAGCCAGCTGTTATGGCGCAATTCTCTAGTGATGGAAGTTTGGCTCTTACTGAGAAATTAATCTTTAATCATTTTGTTTATTTCAGTTTAATGCCCAATAGTTCCCCTACAGTAAACTATGAACTGAATACTAAAATAGTAAGGATTCTACAAGCCTCTCGTTCAACATAAGGGGCTTATTGGAGCGGTCATGTGGTTGCAAAGCTACGGGTAATTTACTGAACACTTTCATTTTGGTAATTAACAGGCAAGCTTAACTTTAATACTTTAACTGACAAATATTGACGTTTTTAATGTGTCCATATAGTAAATGAGTTTCTGTTTGGTTAAAGGGGAAAATGGCCTAATGAGAACAGTCTAATCAGCAATGGCATTTTCAATAACTATGCAACTAGTCTTTTCACAATTGCCACCAACATTTGCAACCAAGAAGTATTGACATGGTAAAATAATTGAGTACATTTGTATGGTACTCACTAACTTGGTTTATATTTAGGGTAAAGTTTCACAGCTTTGTCAATCTATTTGACAATATATTTTACAGAGGGCCAGAGATTTGTAATCATATGTACCCAAAAAGTCCACTAGATGGCATCTGATTAAATTGCATATTCCTTAATTTACCAACATTTGTATTTGTTATGGATCCCTATTAGCTGCTGTCAAGGCAGCAGTTACTACTCATGGGGTCTGACAAATTAAAGGCAGTTCTATACAATAAAACTAACATTACAATACTAAACAGATTTCACAACACATTAAGGGTTTGCACTCAGGCCACTACTCTACTACCACATATCTACAACACAAAATCCATGTGTGTGTGTATCTATAGTGAATATGTTATTGTGTTTTTAAATATGATTTTACTGCTTGCATGAGTTACTTGATGTGGAATAGTAGCCATGTCATGGCTCTCTGTAGGACTGTGCACCTCCCATAGTCTGTTCTGGACTTGGGGACTGTGAAGAGACCTGGAGGCATGTCTTGTGGGGTATGCACTGGTGTCTAAGTTGTGTGCTAGTAGTTTAAACTAACAGCTCGGTGCATTCAAKATGTCAATACTTCTCACAAATACAAGTTGTGATGAAGTTAATCACTCCTCTACTCTGAGCCATGAGAGATTGACATTCATAATATTAATGTTAGCTCTCTGTGTACAWTTAAGAGTGAGCTGTGCTGCCCAGTTCTGGGCCAATTGTAATTTTCATAACTCCTTTTTTGTGGCACCTGACCACACGACTGGACAGTAGTCCAGGGGCGACAAAACAAGGGCCTTTAGAACCTACCTTGTTGATAGTGTTGTTAAGAAGGCAGAGCAGTGCTTTATTATGGACAGATCTATCCCCATCTTAGCTACTGTTGTATCAATATGTTTTTACCATGACAGAAGTTTATTCTCAACTTGTTACATTTACACATTATCCATTACAAGATGTTGTTGAGGTTGAGGGTTTAGTGTATTAATTTTATGTCCCAAATACAATTCCTTTAGTTTTTGAAATTCATGTATTTAGGACTAACTTATTTCTTGCCACCCATTCTGAAACTGACTGCAGCTCTTAAGTGTTGCAGTGATTTCACCTGCTGTGGTAGCTGATGTGTATAGTGTTGAGTCATCAGCATACATAGACACACACACAGGCTTCACTCAGCACCTGTGGCAAGTCATTAGTAAAGATTGAAAAAGTAAGGGGCCTAGACAGCTGCTCTGGGGAATGGCTAACTCTACTTAGATTAAGTTGGAGAGGATTCCA
>NC_036860.1:13754535-13756095 GCF_002910315.2 Salvelinus sp. IW2-2015
TTTTTTTTGTTATTTGTAAACTCATGTTCCCTTTATCTAATATTAGGTTTTGGTTGAAGATCTGATAACATTCAGTTATCAACATCAAAAACATAAAAAATATGCAAAAATAGAGAAATTCAGAAAGGGGAAAATACTTTARGGCACTGTATATATACACTGAGTGTTTAAAACATCAAGAACAACTTCCTAATATTGAGTTGCAAACTCCCCTTTTTCCCTCAGAACAGCCTCAATTCGTTGGGGCAAGGACTCGATCTACAGGGTGTCGACAGCGTTCTACAGGGACGCTGGTTCATGTTGACTCCAATGCTTCCCACAGTTGTGTTAAATTGGCTGGATGTCCCTATGGGAGGTGGATCATTCTTGATACACACGGGAAACTATTGAGTGTGATGAAAAACCAAGGGGTTTGGTGGTGATTTTSTAAACTGTTAGTTAGACCAACAGTTTAAAGTAATATTGAAAAATATTGTCACTTGAGTTGTGATTGGGGTATATTGGRCAAATGATCAGGAAAGTTGTTGGTGTATTTTCCCTCCAACATTCATCAGAAACAACCATATTACAGCTATTTGTTTAAAATGCCTTAGTAAGTTACATAGTATGTTACTGCTGTTCTCTCCTTTTTCCCTAGTCTCAGCATGTTTTCTCCCACTCACCACCGCTCAAGTCTGTTTCCACAGTCATGAGACCTAGTCTCCTTCCACCATTGTCACGGTGATAGRGGAAAAGAATGGCCTTCAGGCCAAAGATGGTGGGTAAATGAAGGTTGTTCAAAGTACCATGCTCAGATTCCTAACAGGGACAGTTTCGTTGTAAACAAGACACACTGATTTGACATTGGAGAAATATGATAAGATTACTGGTGGGGCAAACTCCCCCACTAAAATGTAGATGCATGCCAGCAAAGCACTAAACAATACGTTAATTGCACTATAACGGTGCCCAAACTGTTAGGGCCTAAATAAAGCTGTTCCAATAGCAGTCTCAACACCTTACCATTGCTACACCTGGCAGCAATACAGTTKATTCAGCCTCAATTACTGCCTTTATTAAAAACAGATAGCTGGTATGGCTGACTTGCCATATCAGTTGTTTKTACTGACAATGAGAAGCACAAATGATGGCATAAGGGGACAACGAAAGCGATAAGAGGCAATGCGAAATTTCGATTAAGACATTAATATGCAAAGTAGGACGAACGTAGTCAATATAACTATTRGGTCAGCACTTTTGAAATGTACAGCGGCAGAATTCAGAACATGGGCCGTTCTTACAGTATTCTCCCTGTGCACCAAGTCAGAACCGTAGGATAAACAAAGGGGGCATATAAGCAGACAATGAAAGCTCTTACAATATTTGTTGATGACATTTCTCTAAAACAYGCTATAGGCTACATGTGCACCACCAAGTGAGAACAGTAGGCTAAGTTATGAGGGGGAAAAGGACCCAATTATTAGAGTAAGGGACATGGGCTACTAACAGCTTACTACACAACATACACTTGGTATTACTTTCTTAGCTACAGTATGCATATCTCTCTGGCATATTACATAA
>NC_036860.1:13758205-13762743 GCF_002910315.2 Salvelinus sp. IW2-2015
TAGGACCACGACGGGGGGGGAACATGGAGTGGTCGGGCGACGCTGAAGGGTGAGTAAGAGACCGAGGAGGAATATTGGGAGCAGATTGAGCAGGAGTGGGCAGCGAAAGTTGAGGGGATGAACCAGAGCCAAACTCCTCGTACTCACGCGGGGAGCATGTGACCGGTCAGGCACCATGTTTTGCGGTGATACCACTGTGTCTCCAGTGCGCATCACAGCCCGGTGGGTTCTGGGCCAGCTCCTACGCACTTGTCGTGCAAAGGGGATCTGTCCAGGACGGGTTTGTGCCGGCTCCAGCGCGCCTGGTCTCCAGTGCGCCTCCTCGGTCCAGGAATCCTGCACCGCTCTACGCGCTGTATCCCCAGCTGCGCCTCGCAGCCAGTACCTCCAGCGACGGGTCTGCGGTCCAGAGCCTCCTATCTGTAATCATGGATTTACTATCCTCTCCTAAGCATAACATAATTTGCAAAAAGTGATGTCCACTTATTGCGCAAAGAAAAGGAATGCTAGGTAGGTCACAGGCCTTTTGCAACWCTGGTTTAAGCATACAGTAAGACTGTCACTCTCAAAAGTCTGAAGGGGCTTCGTCTCATTGTCTCCAAAACATTAGGCTATAAAGTTAGGTTCAATCTAAGAGTTGGTCAAAGTAACAGAGAGCAGAGCACACACTTCAAGGGCTTTCTATGTTCAAAGACCCTTTCCCCCATTTGAAGCATTGTTTAATTTTTAAACAAGCAATAAACCTAGATAGTAGCTATGACAAACTAATAGAGTCGGTTTTGGGTTACATATTTGAAAAGGGGGGATTGTGTTCTCAAACATCTGGGTGAGCATACTAGGCCATGACAGACTAGAGGCCGTTTAAATGTTTCAAGTCTGTTGTCAGAACAGGAGTGCTGATATAGGATCAGGTCCTCCCTGTCCATGTAATCGTATATATGTATTCATTTTTTGACAAAAAAACATGGCCAAAAACAATTTACAACTTACCATTTACATGCTGTCATGTATACGCAGGGAGTCAGGAAGCAGGTGCAGAAGGAGAGTTTAATAACAATGTTGCAAAGCAAATGAACAAAATARGGGATGTGTACTGAACGTGAAAACAAAACAATACTGCCTAATGAYTGAGGCTACTGAGGGCTAAATAAATGGAAGGTAATCAAGGTGATGATGAAGTCCAGGTGTGYGTAATGATGGGGAGCAGGTGTGCCTAAAAATGGTTGCCAGGGCCCATGGTTAGTAGACCGGTAAAGTTGAGCACTGGAGAGAGGGAGCGGGAGTAGGTGTGACAGTATCCCCCTCCAGACGATGCCGGCCAGGAGGACGGCCCTAGGGCGAAGAGAAGGCCGGTCCGGACGGTGGAGATGGAAATCCTGGACAATGTTGGGGTCCAGGATGTCGTCCGCCGAAACCCAACATTTCTCCTCTGGGCCGCACCCCTCCCAGTCCACCAGGTACTTAAGCTGACGTCGGGAGTCCAGTAGGGACCTGGCGGCATAAGTAGGGGTCCCATCGATGTTCAGTTGAGGCGGAGGGGTGTCACGGGGGAGGCATCAGCCAGTGGACCAGGAACCACCTACCTGAGGAGGTAAACATGACAAAAGGGTGAGATCTGGTAGTTTGTGGGGAGTTGAAAATGTTACCTCATTGACCCTCCGGAGGACCGTGAAGGGCCCCACAAACTGGGGGGCTCAGCTTCCGGCAGGGCAGGCGGAGCGGGAAGTTCCTTGTGGAGAGCCAGATGCGATCACCAGGATGGCACACAGGAGCCACACTGCGGTGGCGGTCTGCCTGATCCTTCTGACGGCGGACTGCGTGCYGGAACCACTCGTCAACTGCAGGGGCCTCGGTCTGGCTCGGAGTCCACAGAGCCAGGGCCGACTGATTTCCCAGAATGCACTGGAAGGGAGTCAGCCCAGTGTAGGAGTGACAAAGTGAGTTCTGGCTGTACTCCGCCTAGGGAAAGAACCGGGCCCACTCTCCCTGTCGGTCATGGCAGTGACTCCCTAGGAACCTCCCCAGCTCCTGGTTGGTCCTTTMTACCTGCCCGTTGGACTGAGGCCGGTACCCGGATGTGAGATTGGCCGTGGCCCCCAGCTTCTCCATGAAGGCTCTCCATAATCGCTACATGAATTGGTGGCCACGGTCGGAGACGATGTCTCTGAAGGCCATAGTGCTGGAAGACCTGCTGGAACAGTGCCTCAGCGACCTGGAGAGGGGTAGGGAGACCAGAGGGATAAAATGGCAGGATTTGGAGAATCTGTACACAACAACCATAACAGTGGTGAAACATTAGACGGGGGAAACGAAGTCTATGGACAGATGGGACCAGGGCCGCTGAGCGCACGGGAAGGGGAAGTAGTTTCCCTGCTGGAGCGTGCCGGGGGGATTCGGTTTGGGCACATATGGGCAGGAGTTTGATATAGCAGGCGATGTCCTGCGCCAAGGTGGGCCACCAGTACTTTTCAGAGAGGGATTGGATAGTGCGGGTGATACCTGGGTGTCCAGCGACGAGGAATGTGTGTGCCCAGTCAACAGCCGATCACTTACCCCGTGGTGACGTAGATGCGTTCTGGAGTGCCGGTAGCAGGAGCGGAATCCTTCCAGAGCCTGGCGGATGTCCACATCTACGTCACAAATCACAGGGCCAATGATACGGGAGGACCGACTGATGGGCTGGAGGGCACTTTCGGACTCTCAACTGGTGTGGAACCACAGGTTACAGGAAAGGTCTTCCGGCATCCTGGTACCAGGCAGTGATTTTCATCCTCGACCAGGAGATGGTGGGGTTATGACATTGAGCCACGGGGTGCCAAGGAGGACTTTGTGATGATGACTTTGTGCAGTGATGATAAGGAAGGGAAGGCTTTCCTGGTGCATGGGTCCCATGGTGGGGGTGAGTGGTGCTGTAATGTGTGTGATTGTGCCAGATGTGTGTGTGATTGAAGTCCACAATCATCTCCTTTGTCTTGATCACGTTGAGTGTAACTCTCCTTCTGATAATACTGCACTTCTCCTGAGATACGTCTTGCTCTTGCCTTGTCAAGGGACGCCATTTAACCGGCTGTCACAATCTCCGTTCAATCAGCACAAACCCCTCGGGCTTCACGCAATGCTTCCCTAACCTGGACGACTCTGATTCAATATTGCGCCACCCTATGGGACTCCTGATCACGGCCGGTTGTGATACAGCCCGGGATCAAACCAGGGTCTGTAGTGACGCCTCTAGCACTGATATGTAGTGCTTCAGACCACTGTGCCACTCGGGAGCCCAATATAGTTAATCAGAACTCAAAGACCAATATTTTTCTGTATTACTTTAAACTCTTGGTCTAACTATAACAGTTCAGAAACTCACCACCAAACCCTTCACGCAGGCTTGACAGAGACATTTTGGCTTTTGTAAAAATGGTATTTGATGATACATCTTTCGGTTTCAAATTACATATTGTAGTTGACAAATGGTCTATCAAAGTTGAGCACATTAGCCTCCAAATAACTACACAAAACCAGTAGCTACATACATCTAACCATACATAGGTTATTAAGCTAAAACTGTGAAGTGGAAAACTTTTTACAAAACTTTTTACAGCTAATGAAAATCAAAGACTATAGTAATAAAGTAACCTTCCTAACAACTTCAGTTCACATGACCTGATCTTCCACAACTGTTGACAGGGTGCTTTCAGGGTGCTGGGTTATTGCTCAATACAGCCATGTAGTTGAAACGTCATTGTTATTCATAAAAACTAGGTCTTCTGGGGAACTATGTATCAAACGTCTCAGTGCTGATTTAGTTTCAGTTTTTGTCTTTTAGATCATATTGAATAACATTACATCTAATCCTATTCTGACAACAGGCTTGATACCTTTATACAGCCCCTGGTCTTTCCTGGCCTAGTATGTAAGGTAATGCCTCTACTCCAATTGTTTGAGAACAGGACCCCCTTTTTCCTAAAATGTAATCCAAAACAGACTCTATCTATCAGTTTGTCATAGCTACTATCTAGGTTCATTGTTTGTTGAGAAATTATGAAGCTGCTTCAAATGGGGGTAAGGGTCTTCAACATAGATAATCCTTGAAGTATGTGCCCTGCTTTCTGTTACTTTGATCAACTGTTCTAGGCTGAACCTCACTTTATAGCGTAATGCTTTCATTATGAGTGCAAACAAAGTTTTGGAGACAATGAGACGAAGCCTCTTCAGACTGTTGGGGGTGACAGTAGATAGCTGTTTACAATAGTAAATGTAAATCTGGGATACTCCAATTAGTATGATATGTTTTGTATGGTATGTATTCATTTGTGGAAGTCCATCATCCATTTTGTATGATAGGTTACGAACTGCAATTTGTACAATATGTTAGGAATTTGCAAAACATATGATATGTTACGAATTCCAATTTGTTGTGGCTAACATTAGGTCGGTGGCTAGGTGGCTAATGTTAGCTAGGCTTGGGTTAGGGTTAAAGTTAGGGTTAGGTCTAATGTTAAGGTTAGGATTTAGATTAAACGTTTAATGTTTGGGGAAAGGTT